>NC_045755.1:9484269-9504424 GCF_008692095.1 Etheostoma spectabile | reverse complement strand
AAGAATAAAAACGTAAGAATTAAAATAATAAAAATTGAGTCAGCTTGTACCCAAATTTAAACCAGTAAAAAGTAGCATTGACACTTTCTGCTCTCAGCTGTGTGCAACGCCCCACTCAGTACAGTAGGATATCATAAACTCTCGGCCCCGAGCGTGCAGTCACGCTGGACCTTAACGAGTCAATACTACGTGTGACACCGGAGCAGCACAGCGCACAGAGACATCTGTCTCACACCTGGAAGACACTGCAGAGAGGAAGAGAACAATTTGCTAACAGTATTTCCATTCGGGGGGAACTGATTTGTGTAAGCTCTGCAATGGCCTATTGTGTGGACGGGGCAAGGGGCAAATTAACCTGCCAGTTACACAAGTAACACTGAGATTCTTCTGCAATTGTACTTAAGATGTTTGGCTGTGCTAATTCATACAGGCTTCGCCCTCTAAGAGCTGTTGCTATTGGGTTAATCTCTTTGCGCATGCGCGGTCGTAAAGATTTCTTTCCCACCCTTGCGCCCAGCATGGTCCTCTATCAAATCCGCAGATACTGTATATGACAGGTGCAGAGCCATGGTTCTGCTTCTAATTTTTCTTCAGCGTCAAGCAGTATGAAGACTTCCACCAACAGCAGTGTTTGCCTGTGTACCAGTTGCTAGACCAGCTACATCCTGTCCATGGATCTCCACCCGATCTTGCCTCTGCCCCGTCTTCGCTCACCCCCCTAGTTCAGCGCCCGCCTTCCATTTAAAGAGTTTAAATGCCGGCCATTCTTGGCACTTCAGATCAACAGGAGCCCGGTAACATCTTGGATCTCCCGGAGGAGGAAAACCTCTTGGGCGAACATGAGTCCGCTTCAATTCCTGCCAAAGACGATTCTATCTCTGGCTCTTCCTTCTCCCCACTGGGAGGACTGAAGCTTGGGATGGGTGAAAACAATGCTTGGCTGCATTTAAGGAGCTTCGGCCCTTGGCGGAGGAAGCATTCACCCAACCTGGAAAACTGAAGGCTCCGTTTTGTCAGCTAACCGCTTTTTACCAGGGTTCACGGCAACACAGAAACGGGCTCTCCATCGGTCCCACCTTTGGAACAAATCTTGGTGTCCATCCTGCTCATGAAGGCCACATTTTTCGGCCATCGGAAGCTCACGCCTCCGTCCCCTTGGGACCAATTCTGTTCTCAGCTCACCGACTGCTCGCACCAGTGTGCAGCCCAGGGGATCACAGCATAGAATAATGATGGGGTCTGCTGTCTCGACCGTGGCCACTACTCCGGGGGCACTTCCTCCGGTGCTGGCATCAGAGATCGGCAAAGCCATGACCACCATTCTGACCCTCACAACGGCTCCATGGTTGCGCTGTCTAGGATCACGGTGTGGCAACCATTGTACAGCGGAACATGTGGCTTGGACAGATCCATAGCCCTCGATGGGATTTGGACCGCGCCTTCAAACCGACACGACCCACATGGCCCAAGTGGCCAAGGAGGCAGAGAGGTTGCTCCGAGACAAGGCGCGCCATCTCAAATCCCAGCCTCAGCCATCTGCGTCTTTGTCCCTCTCACAGCAAATGGAAACTAAATCCCCATGACAACCGTCGTGGCAGGGGTTGCATAGTCGCAGCTGGACGGTGCAATATCCCACTCCCCCGTGATAAGCCAGCGGCTATGGGCCTGGCCGCTGAGCGAAAGCGCTTGGAGAAGCTAGGCTTGTCCCCTGCTGTTGTGCACACTACTCTAGGCGTGAGAGCCCCCTCCACTACGGCTTGCTACGTGGGGAGGCAGTCCGCTTTCCAGCGCAGGTGTGTGGAGACCTCCAAACATTAGTGGATAATGATTAGGCTCCGTCTACAGTTAAAGCCAATGTAGCGGCCATTTTTACTCAGGGAGAAAGGTCAGTTTTTGCGCACACCCTGGTAAAAAATGTTTTTTGAAGAGGGTCAGACAACAGAAACCTGCTGTGCACTCTCCCCCTTCTCAATGGGGTTTGGCTCTAGGGCTCCAAGCTCTGGGGAATCCTCCTTTTGAGCCTCTGGCACAAGCCTCTCTCAGGATGCCGTCGCTGAAAACAGCGCTTCCCCTTGCCTTGACGTCGGCTAAGAGGGTGACTGATTTATGCATGCTGTCGTCCTGCCTTTCTATTAGAGGGGACGGGCCCTGACAGAACACCACAACTGCCATCCGTGTCAAAGACAAAAAAGGGGAACCATTGTTAAAGCTTCCAATGCCACACGTAAATTATTATTTGGCCCACACAGGGAAGTCATAATTTATAGTGGGGGACATATTTACTGTTATTTTGTTTTTTCAGTGGAAATAATATTTAACGAACTTCTTGTTAAAATGGGCAGTGTCTGCTGAGCACAAAAGCGTGTAACACAATAAGATGCATCCGATCTGTCACCTTACTTGACAACGCAGCACCATTAATGACTGTTTATGTAACTGCTGTGTTGACAATAGAGCTTGTCTCTGTGGCTGAACCTGAGCCTGCAATATCAATCAGCTGAGGACACCAGTCTGAGATAACGTGAGCCTGCGCATGATAGGGATTTCATGTAGCGTGCCGTCAGAGGAAAAAAAGGCAAATTACCCCAAAGAATGCCTTCAAAATGGAGACAAAGGACTATGCAACACACACTTAGATATAGATGCATAGACAAAATAAGGAGACATAGACAGACATAAACTTTCACTTTTAGGTTCTACTTTCATGACACATCCTCCTGTTGGAAAAATCTTCCCTGTGAATATGGAATGTGTGATAAATCCTGCCATCATTCTGAGGGTGTGAGGAAGAATGTAGGTGATGATTTTGCCCCACGGGCACTGAGTAATGCCACATCATTTTGTGGTGTCTTTCAAAGTCTATCTACTTTCCATCTCTCACTATCTATCTTCTGTTTTTTCCTCCAGCCAGCTAGCTTTCTGCCTCTCCCAGCTTCCACCCTCCAGCTGTTCCTTCCTGACAGCACAGATATCACATTCCTCTTTTATAAAGCTGACATCCATCCTTCATTGCATGGCCTCTTGTGAGACAGCTCAGAGTGCACCACACTAATGGCTGAAGTCCTTCTCTCCCGTCCATACCAGACACAAGAGCAGATATTTAACAATTCTGCAATGCAGGCATCTTCAAGATTATTCAACCTTGAAGAGCTTCAAGAACAAGGCACTAGTAGGCCTATCTGAGTTTTTTTTAAAGGTCTTGTGATATGGTGCTTGTTGGATGCTTTTATATAGACCTTACTGGTCCCCTAATACTGTATCTGAAGACTCTTTCCTGAAATTCAGCCTTGGTGCAGAGTTACAGCCACTGGAGCCAGTCCCACATTGAGGTTTCCTTAGGATGTGCCATTTCTGAGTCTGTAGCAATTGAGGAGGAGAGAGAGGGGGAGGGGGCAAGGTGGAGGGTGGGTGTGTGACCTTGACCAACTGCCACTTTGCTTGTTTGCAAGCCAGGATGTCTTTCTCTTTCTAATGGGTGAGCCTTTGACCTACTGGTAGTGCAGATGAAAGGTCAAAGAAAACAAGCTAGATAAGGTTCATCATCTGGGGACCATTACTATCTCAAGCTAATTTCATGGAAAGTTTTTAAATGGAGAATTTGACTAAAAACCTAAAATGTCAACCGGCTGGTGGTGCCAGCGGAGTAGTCAGAGGATCACTAAAGTCATTAGGGTTCATCTCTTGGGGACCATTAATGTCTGTAGTAAAGTTCTTGGAAATGCATCCAGTAGTAGTTGAGACGTTTCCATTTGGACAATCAAAGTTGTGGGCTACCAACCGACCATTTGTGGCTAACACATATTGGTGCAAATGTCCTAACTTTTACAGAGAGAGATACATATTTTTTTGTTTTAGTCCATTGTCTTTGTCTTTGTTTTAATGTCAGTGAGGTATTAGTACAACCAGTGCTGCTACAGATGTCAAACAAGGACAGCTGTTAACATATATGTCTTCTGGACTCTGGATGGCCCATTTCCCATTTTCAGCAATCTACTGAATGAACATCCCCTAAACAAAAGCTGAAAATCTATTTACAGCAATAAATGTTCCTGGCTCTGTAGACGTACTATGTTAATCTTTAATTAGACTCAAAGAGGATAGGAGGCAGTTTTTTTTGGCATCGGCGATACCAAGTAGGTATCAGGTCTGCCAGCACAAAAAAGAGAGGAAGAGAGAGGATTTGCCAAAGCAGACAAGGGGTCCTGGTGCAGAGGGAGCACAAATCTGGCAGAGGGCAATGAGCCACACAATAGTACAACCTATCTGTTGTTATTTCTGAATTTAGACAGCACTGTCGGTCAGGCTACTGGGTATAGGGAATATTTCCCAATTTCACCAATGGACAGAAGAAAAAACCTTTTCTGTGAGAGTATACAATGCTCAGTAAGCAATCAATTCTCCCTCAATGCCACACAATACAGCTAAAATTGTTTCCTTCAGCCTCAAGATGCACATTCTTCTTGTGCACTAATAGCCAGAGGGCACCTACATCAACCATCAGCCTTACAAAGTACCACCACCAGAAAGAGGGATATGGGAAGCAGCTATTCTTCACAGGGTAAATCGGGTCATAAACTACCCATAGAAGAGGCAATTACTTCCTGATCTGACACCGCAACCCATTTCAGCCAATCGAATAGCGGGAGGGGCCTCCAACCATGCTCTTACAGGCTGCTAACCAGGTTAGCTGCGCTGCTAACACAGGCAGCTCTGCCATGCCAAATTGTCTGGGAGATTTAGTGTGGCTCTTTCCAAACCCCGGGAGCCATCTGATGTTGCTCAAAAGGCTATACTCTGTTCTGTGGCTTCTCTAGTCTGAGGCCTACTAGCTAGCAAGCCAGGGGGCCCCGCCATGTGATTTATGGGCTAGCACGAAGGCTAATGCAGACTCCTTTGCATATGTCCTAGTTTGGCTCTTTGCTCTCTTCATTTTGAGCTTTCCTATGCATTTGGTGCTTATCGCATTCATGTCATTCCCCTAAGTGCTGCAGCACTACTGTTAAATTATTGAATACAAAATGTCTATTTAAATTTATAGTGTGCTGTTGTGCAAAAACACAGCCACTGGTACTAGGGTAGGGATAATTCAAAGAATAGAAATGGAGCTAAAAGGGTTGCGAGGATTTGATAAAAATGCAAAAGGGGCATGTGAGAGGTATGAAATCACGCAGTCCGAACCTCCTTTGAGCACCAAGGGCTTCAATTCTATTATTACATCTATATATGTGCCCCCACCATCACTATGCAGGATTTATTTATTCATAATTCTAATTTAAAGTCCAAAGAGAAAACAAAGTGAGATCAAATTAAAAAATATGTTACTACGCTACAAGGACTAATTATGCCATAATATAATTTAAAAAAGAAAAACAAAACTGAAAAAGCAAATTAGAAGATGTGAAGTGCAATGTATAAAGTCAACTTTAAAATGCAAAGCTGAAATATACATTAACTGTATAAAGCGTAACTCACGCCAAATTGCAACCTAGGTCTTTTTGTGAATGTACTTGAGTCAAACTTTCGTTTTCTTTTTATCATTTTTTTTCAACAAACTATACTATGGCTTTTTAATCACTTTTTGACTTACTATATTATGGCTATGTCTGACTATAATGTCTAACTGTAATGAAATGTTTAACAGTAATGTCTAACTGTGATGTCTATCTGTAATGTAATGTCTAACTAATGTCTAACTAATGTCTTACTCTAATGTAATGTCTAACTGTAATGTCTAACTTTAATGTAATGTATAACTGTAATCTCTGTAATGTCTTACTCTAATGTAATGTCTAACTGTAATGTCTAACTTTAATGTAATGTATAACCTGATCTCTGTAATGTCCCTAAGTAATGTAATGTCTACGTAATGTCTACTGTAATTAATGTTAACTGAATGTCTAACTGTAATGTAATGTATCACTGTAATGTCTTACTGTAATGTAATGTATAACTGTAATGTCTTACTGTGATGTAATGTATAACTGTATGTCTGTAATGTTTATCTGTAAGGTAATGTCCAACTGTACTGTATGACTGTAAAGTAATGTCTAAGTGTAATGTAATGTCTAACTGTAATGTCCATAATGTTTATCCATAGGGTAATGTCTAACTGTACTGCAATGTCTAACTGTAATGTCTTTTGTAATGTAATGTCAAACTTTAATGTACTGTATAACTGTAATGTGACGACTAACTGTGATGTAATGTCTAACTATAATGTCTGTGATGTTGAACTGTAATGTAATGTCTAACTGTAATGTGATGACTAACTGTACTGTGATGTCTAACTTTAATGTGATGACTAACTGTATTGTAATGTCTAACTGTAATGTCTAACTGTAATGTCTAACTTTAACGTCTAACTTTAATGTAATGTCTAACAGTAATGTCTGTAATGTTTATCTGTAATGTAATGTCTAACTGTAATGTTAATTTGTAATTTTTTTCAAAATATGTCTTTTTTACTTTTTTGACAGACTCTACTACGATTTTTTTAATCACTTTTTTCGACTATGGTATGGCTTTTTTCACTTTTTACGACATAGTATCTGGTGGCTTTTTAATTTTTTTCAACATACTATACTATGTGTTTTTTCACTTTTTTCGACATACAATACTATGTTGAATGACCTTTTTATCACTTTTTTTCAACACAGTGTTCAATGGCTTTGTGACGTACTATACTATGGTATTTTTCACTTTTTTCAACAAACTACACAATGACTTTTTTCAATATAGTACATATGCCTTTTCACTTTTTCAACATATTGTGCTATGGCTTTTTTCAACATACTATACTATGGATTCTTTTCTATCCTTTTTTTTCGACATTCTATATATTATGGCTCTTTTTGACATACCATGCATTAATTTTTCAACATACTATACTATGGATTCTTTTTTACTTTTTTCAACATACTATACTTCACTATGTCTTTTTTGACATACTATAGTATGGCGTTTTTCACTTTTTTCAATATAGTATACTACATGTCTTTTTCACTTTTTTCAACATACTGTGCTATGGCTTTTTTCAACATGATATACTATACTTTTTTATTCCTTTTTTTGACATTCTATACTATGGCTCTTTTCGACATCCAATGCATTCATTTTTACTATGGATTCTTTTTTTACTTTTTTCAACATACTATGCTTCACTATGTCTTTTTTGATATACTTTAGTATGGCGTTTTTCATTCTATACTATAACTTTTTTTATCACTTTTTTCAACAAACTATACTATGACTTATTTATCTTTTTTTCCAACATACTATACAATGGCTTTTTGACATACTATACTAAATACTATAGTATGGCTTTTGTATCACTTTTTGACTTAATATACTATGGCTTTTTTGACATACTATACTGTGGCTTGTTTATCACTTTTTTGAAATGCTATACTATGGCTTTTTCATCACTTTTTCAACATAGTATCCTATGGCTCTTTTTGACATACCATGCATTCATTTTTCAAACTTTTACGAAATTCTACACTATGGCGTTTTGTATCACTTTTCTCGGCATACTACAATTTTTTTTGACATACTATGCTATGTTTTTTTCACCTTTTTCAACGTATTGGTTTTTTTTTCAACATACTTTACTATGGCTTTTTTCGACATACTATACTATGGCATTTTTATCAGTTTTCCGATATACTACACTATGACTTTTTTAACACTTATTTCAACATACATTACTATGGCTTTTTTACCATTTTTCTCCGACTGACTATAGTATGGCTTTTTTGATATGCTAAACTGTGGCTTTTTATTACTTTTTTTGACTTATTTTAGTATGGCTTTTTATCACAAATTTTGTCTTACTAAATTATGGCTTTTTTCTACATTCTATAACATGGTTTGTTCACTTGTTTCAACATAATATACAATGGCTTTTTTATGACTTTTTTTTACATACTATACTATCCATTTTTTCGACAAACTGTAATATTGATTTTGTTCAGTTTTTTCGACATACTATTGCTTTTTTATCACTTTTTTGACATACTTTACAATAATACTATGACTTTTTTTGATATAATATACTGTGACGTTTTTATCACTTTTTTCAACATACTATCCCATGGCTCTTTTTGACATACAATGCATTCTTTTTCAATTTTTACGAAATTCTATTCTACGGCTTTTTTATCACTTTTTTTGACATACTATACTACAGATTTTTCGACATACCATACTATGGCTTTTTATCACTTTTTTTGACATACCATACTATGGCTTTTTCACCTTTTTCAACGTATTGTGTTTTTTCAACATACTATACTATGGCTTTTTTGACATATACTATAGCTTTTTAGTAGTCACTTTTTTTGACATACTATACTATGGCTTTTTTTATAAATTTTTCGAATTACTATACTATGACTTTTTCGACACACTATACTAAGACTTTAAATGGCTTATTTCAACATACTATGACTTTTTTGACATAAAATACTATGGATTTTTTCAACATACTATGGCTTTTTAAAACTTTTTTTGACATACTAAACTATGACTTTTTCACTTTTTTCCACATACTATACAATGGCTTTTTGACACACTATACTGTGGCTTTTATTCAGTTTTCTCAACATACTATACTATGGCTTTTCATCAAATTTCGACTAAATATACTATGGTTTTTTAACAAACTATACTGTGGCTTGTTTATCACTTTTTTTAAACATTCTATTGCTTTTTTTGACATACTATACTATGGCTTTTTATACCTTTTTCAACTGACCATAGTAAGTCTTTTTTGATATACTAAACTGTGGCTTTTTTGACATACTATTCTATGGCTTTTTTTAATCACTTTTTTCGACATACTATACTACAGCTTTTTTTGACATACTGTCACAAAACAGAAGGACCAACTCAAATGCACAGCTCACAATGAAGATGTTTATTACTATAGTGAAGGTGGGGAAAGGGAGTGAGGAGGCGGACGTCGGAACGTTGAGGGGGGGGGGACCAGAGGACAGGTGATGGTTCGGTAACCAGGAGGAGAGAAGCGGAGGAACCCAGGCTGTGGGCTGAGGGGGAGACACAGGCACAAGGAGCCGAGGAGAGGAGGGGAGGGGATGCTGCGGAAAAGCGGCTGGAGAGAGATACTGGCACGAGGAGTTGAGATGAGGAGGGGGCGCCGAGGGAGAGGGCCCAGGGTCCGAAGCCAGCTGACCGGAGGGATGGATAACTGAAAGGAGATCACAAGAAAGGTAAGTACACAAAAGAGACAAGGAAGGCACTAGGAAACCAGGGGGTTTTGTCTGACGAGGTTTCACCAAAGTAGCAGAAGCAACGATCAGGTAAAGAGTGAGAGCAGGGCCGGGGTAGATATACTGAGGCTGATGTAGATTGCAGGTAGGTGTGATTGGCAGGAGCGGGTGATGACGAGCAGGTGTGGTGGAGAGGTCCACTGCTGGCAGACTGGCTGCAGGTGTGGGCAATCAGCTGGCTTCAGACAGGAGAGGGGGGAGGGAAAAGGAGAAACAAAAACATAAACAGGACGGTAGAAAGTGCAGGGAAAATAATACTCACGGCCAGTTGGACCCCAAACATGACACATACTATACTATGGATTCTTTTGACATACTATACTATGGCTTTCTCATCACTTTTTTCAACATTCAATTCTGTGGCTTTTTTGATCACTTTTTTCGACATACTATACTATGGCATTTTTATCAGTTTTTTCAACATACTATACTATGGCTTTTTATCAGTTTTTTCGACATTCAATTCTATGGCTTTTTTAATCACTTTTTTTGACATACTATATACTAAGGCTTCTTATCACTTTTTTAGACACACTATGCTATGGCTTTCTTATCACTTTTTTTGACATACTATTCTATGGCTTTTTTAAATCACTTTTTTGACATACTATACCATGGCTTTCTTATCCTTCTTTGGCCGACATACTATACTATGGCTTTTTTCAACATACTTACTATGGCTATTTTATCAGTTTTTTTGACATTCAATTCTATGGCTTTTAATCACTTTTCGACCATACTACTATGGCTTTCTATCACTTTTTTTGACATACTATGCTATGGATTTTTTGACATGACTATTCTAGGGCTTTTATAACTTTTTTTGACATTCAATTCTATGGCTTTTTTATCACTTTTTTTGACATACCATACTATGGCTTCTTATCACTTTTTGACATACTATTCTATGGCTCTTTAATCTTTTTTTCGACACTAATTTAGATATATTTTGACATACTTACTATGGCTTTTTAACTTTTTTTAGACATTCAAGTCTATGGCTTTTTTAATCACTTTTTTCGACATACCATACTATGGCTTTCTTATCACTTTTTGACATACTATTCATTGCTCTGTTTAATCTCTTTTTCGACATACTATTTATGTTATTTGACATACTATACTGGCTTTTTACACTTTTTCGACATTCAATTCTATGGCTTTTTGATCACTTTTTTCCACACCATACTACTATGGTTTTTTTATCACTTTTTACATACTATTCTATGGCTTTTAATCTCTTTTTAACATACTATACTATGGATTTTTTAACATACGATACTGGAGTTATTTTGACATACTTACTATGGCTTTTTTATCACTTTTTTCAACATACCTACTATGCTTTTTATCACTTTTTTCGACATACTATACTATGGCTTTTTTCAACATACTATACTAGGGCATTTTTATCAGTTTTTTAACATACTACACTATGGCTTTTTTATCACTTTTTGACTTACTATTATCTCTAGGCTCTTTTAATCTCTTTTTCAACAACTGTACTATGGATTATTTGGACATACTATTGGCTTTTTTAATCAGTTTTTCAACATACCATACTGGCTTTTTTTATCACTTTGTCGCATTCAGTTTCGAGCTTTTCAATCACGTTTTTCAACATACAATACTATGGCTTTCTTGTCCCTTATTTCACATACCACTACGGTATTTTTTTCGACAAATTAACAATGGCATTTTTTTATCAGTTTTTTCCAACATACTACTATGGCTTCTTTTTATCACTTTTTTTGACATACAATATTGGCTTTTCATCACTTTTTTGCGACATTCAGTTCTATGCTTTTTATTCACTTTTTTTGACATACTAAACTATGTCTTTTTTATCACTTTTTGTCAACATTCAATTCTATGGCTTTTTTAATCACTTTTTTCAACATACTATATACTATGGCTTTTTTCAACATACTATGGCTTTTTTAATCACTTTTTTCAACATACTGTACTATGTTTTTTTTATCACTTTTTTTGACATACTATACTATGGCTTTCTTGTCCCTTTTTTCACACACTATACTGTGGCTTTTTTTGACATATTATATTATGGCATTTTGAACAGTTTTTTCAACATACTATACCATGGCTTTTTTAATCACTTTTTTCGACATACTATACTATGGCTTTTTTATCACTTTTTTCGACATTAAATTATATGTTTTTTTTATCACTTTTTTCAACATACTATACTATGGCTTTTTTATCACTTTTTTGACATACTTTACTATGGCTTTCTTATCCCTTTTGCCGACATACTCTTCTATGGCTTTTTTTATCACTTTTTTCGAGATACTATAATATGGCTTTTTTCGACATACTATGCCATGGCTTTCTTATCACTTTTTTTGACACACTATACTATGACTTTTTTCGACATACTATACTATGACTTTTAATGGCTTATTTTGACATACCATACAATGGCTTTTTATCACTTTTTTAAACTTACTATACTATAACCTTTTTCGACATACTGTACTATGACTTTTTTAATATTTATTTCAGCGTACTATACTATGACTTATTTCGACATACTATACTATGGATTTTTTCAACATACTATTGTTTTTTAAAAAATTTTTTGACTTACTATACTATGGCTTTTTAACAAACTATATTGTGGCTTGTTTATCACTTTTTTTGATAGACTAAACTATCACTTTTTTAACATACTATACCATTGCTGTTTTCAACATACTATGGCTTTTTTATGGCTTTTTTTGACATACTATACTATCCATTTTTTCGACATACTATAATATTGATTTCATTCATTTTTTTGACACACGATACTATTGTTTTTTTATCACTTTTTTTACATACTGTACAATACTATGACTTTTTTCGACAATATACTATGACGTTTTTATCACTTTTTTCAACATACTATCGTATGCTTTTTCATCACTTTTTTGACATACAATACTATGACTTTTTTCGAGACAATATACTATGACATTTTTACCACTTTTTTGACACTACACTATGGCTGTTCTAGCCTTTTTTTGACATATTACTATTTAATATATTGTTATACTTTGACATACCATAGTGTGGCCTTTTTATCACTTTTTACAATAAACTATACTATGACTTTTTATCACTCTTTTTGACAAACTAGACAATGGCTTTTTTATCACTTTTTTCGACATTTTTTATCACTGTTCACAACATACATATTATACTATGACTTTTTGTCCCTTTTTTGACATACATACTATACTTCAACTTTTTATCATCTTATTCGACATACTGTACTACTAATATGAGATTCCATGCTAAACATAAAAGCACTGATGTCTAAGCCACAGAGACTAAAAGCATATAGCATTCAGGTGTTCATTGCCACAGAAGAGCCACAGAGCATGTATCACCATGACTCTAACTCAGGGTCTTTAATGTCCTTCTCTGGTGGAAGATTCCCTCCCTGCCTAGGAGGACTCACCTTTGTGCATCTGCTGTGATTGTTTGTAAATGATGGCAGCATTTTTTTTTAGCCTCACATGAGATTTTCTGTTTTAAGGTAATTTGTTTCAAGGGAAGGAGGTAAAATGGGGGAATTGGCAGTAATGGATGTGGAAACGGGAGAGATGAAAGCCTCCCACACAGAGGAAAAAACTGTACAGTATGCGTGCAAGCTCGTTTTAAAGCACAAACAAAAAGTACACAGATGTAAAAAAAAATCTTTCTTCTTTCTTGTTCTGAAACACCATAACAGAAAATAATTTATCTGCTTTTCCAAATTGTAGCCTACAGGGAATAAGCGATGGCAAAGAAACGGTAAGAGAAACCAATTCTGCGTATTTTGCTGTGAAACAAAAAAATACCCATCCATACCGAAAAGAAGAAAAACTTGTATAGTAAAACCTATATTGTAAAATGATAAAATGGCTATGTAAAAATTCAGATCACAAATAAAAACACTATATTGGGTATGTGATGGACCAAATAAAACTGCAATAGTTGTTTAATGGCACGTGGATATACTGCCACCTGCTGATTAAAATCACACATCACACTTATTTGCAGGCTCTGAAAGAGCTCAAAAAGTCAAGCAGAGAAAAAAAAAATTATGAAAATATTTATTCACTAATTAAAAATGAAACACTAGAAAATGTAAAACTAGAAGCCTAGGCAATATGAAAAAATGTATAAAAAAAATGTGCTTTCTGAACACTAAATACTGGTTTGAAGAAAAAGCAGTATACCTAAAGGTGGATTACATATTTTCCAATGTATAGGAACGTTTCATGATTGCGCTTGAGTTTGGAGTTTTGTTGGATGGACTGATGGACTGTGTTGAAGACACACCTGTAACTGGCTAATCAAAAGTGTACTTAAACTCAACCAGTGAGACAATATAGATTGTTGTACTCCATTTAATGGTTTTGCAGCCTGACATAAAGAAATTCACATACATACATGTATTATTCAGGAATCCAACCCTGGCCTCATATTTCCAATAGTACATTTTCACTTTCAGAAAACATTTTTCTCAATAGGAGGTTGTCATCCAGGTTATATGGCTTTAATTGGTGCAGCTAGAACTCATACTTCACTTGTCTATGCACATGATTCTAATGAGGATGACGATTCAAATCAAGATCAAGCAAACATTCTCTATACCTGTCACACAGCACCGTTGAAGATCTTAAAAACAAATCTAAAAAAGTGCACACGATTGTGAAGATATGCTTGTTTAAAATGTGACATGCTGTGCTCCAAGAAAGAAAATGGAGTGTTCATTAAATCTATATGCAGTCACACATCCATCTCTGCTCATTTCAAACCAAAAAGTTATTATTATACAGTTCTTTACATGTTATTTGCCTGAACATCTGAGCAATTTCTAACGATTGTAAAGTATTTTAGTATTAATATTTTAAGTATTAAGCATTTCCCCATTCTATGAGTAAAATTCTACTTTGGTACTGTGTGTTTAGTCAACTCCAAACAGAATACAGTGATTACAACGTAACGAAAGTTGAATGATAGAAGAAGAACAGGATATAATGTAGAAGTGAAATAACTGCTGTTTTTCCATTCATTAAACAACTTTGAAGTAACTTGAATGATTTTTGTTTTTATCTGAATACAGTGTGTGCAGCGCTTAATCATATCATCCAACAATCAGCATCTGTCGTCATTTATTTTGGATTTTGCTTTGAGAGGAAAACCTGGATTTGGCAGAGCACATTTACAATCTTATTAACAGACATGGCTAATGCAGGAGACCTGCACAGTTCACTGCTGTGTTGTGATGATATCCTAGGTTGCCGGATGGCAAACTCCTCTTTATTTTATTTTATAATTTGTGAAGAAAAAATATAAAAGACTGGGTAAATACTGAAAAAGACATAATGTAACTCATATTCATGTAACTGTAATAATGTAACCGTTATGGTTTTTGTATTTGTCTGACCAAAACATCAATAAAAAAAAATAATTAAAAAAAGAGACGAGAAATCCATAAAAAAATGATCAGGACCAACAACCAATCCTTTTTTTGTCAAAAACAACTTCCTGTTTTGTGTTGCAACAGAACAGATGCATGATATAGGATCTTAACCAATGACTCTTCTTGTGAAGAGTGTTTGGAGGTGAAGACTGGATTTCTTGGGTCCACACATTTACTTCCCAGAGTCTATTATATACATGTCACTTGTGGAAGGGCTTACATTTCCAATCCCACAATGCTTAGCGCCAGCAGCACCAAAGACGCCAGGCTTAGAGTTGGCGTGATCATTGATGCTTTACCTGAAAAAGCAGAAATAATATGAGACAAATCAAGCAAGAGGAGAAAAAGCATTTTTTTTAAATTCATATTTTATCCTTACCTTTAATGCTAATCTTCCTAATTGGGCCATCCCCCCCTTCATAACGGCCGCGTACCATCAGCTCATAGTCTCCAAACTGAGGCATGGGGAAGTCCATGAAGTGCCAGCCAGTAACGTAGACTTTTCCATAGTAGTAGCCTGTCTTTCTGAACATCACCTTAAAATCAGAAAGCAGGGGAGATTTAGACTTAGATCTAGGCATTAATAGGCTTAATAAATAGCTTCAGAATGTTTTCCACACCCACCTTGTAGTACAGTGGGAAGGAAATATTGCCAAACCAGTCATACTGGATGTGATCCCACCACACATACAACCACTGTCCTGTCCAGGTGACATAGCGCCACATCCTGGGAGGCTCTGGTGGTGCTGTAGACAAAAGAAAACGATCCATTAAGACCACATCTATACACTAATTCTCATTGTAGGTGCTTATTGTGCATAGATTGTGAGCAATTGGTCTTACGTGGCCTCTTTGTGAACATCTCGCAGTGTTCACCGGGGGGTCCGAGGCCGGCTCCATTGAAGGCACGGACCTCAATGAGGTAGTGCGAGTCTGGCAGCATGTTCTCCAATCTGGTCTGGTTGACAGTGGCTGAAACAAATATCCGGTTTGCTCCCGGCTCTGGATCATCATATTTCCTCCAGTATTTGACCTGGTTAGTAAGGAACAAGATTTTTTTAAGTGAAATGTTTTTAACCTTGACATCTCGGCCAAAATACATTGAGTATGCTAGAAAGAATTGTTACAATGAAAAAGTGTTGAAGTGCTCATATTATGCTTTTTTGCACATTATAGGTTTACAAAGTAAAAAAGCCCAAAGTCCACCCCAAAGGGACTTTCCATCTCCAAGAGAAAACACTGTTCACAAACTGATACAAACAGCTCTATTGTAGTCCCGCATTTACTTCGGTGACGAACGAGCATTACTTTGTAACACACGTTATAATGTTCAACACACTCAACAGAGCTCAACACACAGGGTGTAAAGAGGAGCTGCAGAAATGTGCAGTACATCAAAAATATGGTGTTTTTTGAAAATGAAACCTCTAAATACAATATGTAACCTGAAAATGAGCATAATATGAGCACTGGCTGTCTCTAAACAGCAGATTAGTTTATATTCTATTACAGTATGTCTACACTTTAAGTTAAGTTTGTTGTTAAGTTTTTGACACAGAAGTCTTCAGTAAGGAACTTGTACAGTATAGGCTACGTACCTGGTATCCCTCAATGTACTGCTGAAGGCCTGTACCAGTGTCGACCACAGGCAACCACCAGACCAGAGCTTCAGTTGAGGACACCGGTCTGGCATAGACGTCTGTCGGAGACTCCACAGGTACTGGAGAAGTCAGACAAATGGATGAGAATGAGAAAAAAGTTGGTCAACTGAAGCTATAATGCATAGTTTTTGTCTGTCCTATGTGGAATTCTATTTCCTGAACATAGCCATACTGAGAAATACAGAGAGTTTTGTTGAGCAGATAGGCTTAATTAGCTTTGTATTAAAATAAAATAGTTGCGCACTATAGCTTTAAGTTCAGTGTCACACCCTTTATTTGACCTAGGAGATTTAAGATCCCAAAACCACACACAAAAAAAGAATCCTCACCATCTCTTGGGTAGTAGATGACCTTGGTCAGGCTGTATGGTCCGTCTCCTTTAACATTAAACGACTTAATCTTCACCTGAAACTCTCTGACCTGGAAATCTTCATCAGTGGGAATGAAGTAGGAGTCCCTGTGAACGTAACGCCTCGTTTCGGGGTCCGAAATGGTCTCGTACCACCAGTCGTAAGCATCGTGAGGCTTAAATGCCACGATGTAGCCAAACTTTTTCCCGTAGAAATACCACGGCTGCACGGGCTAAGGGGTGAGGAGTGGTAAAAATAAATAAAAATAAACATCTCTTAGATTTTGGTAACATAGGAATGCTTGCAAGTATTTTTGTACACGATAAAATGACATTAGGGGTTACTAACATTCCATGTGATGACGATCTCGCCATTTCTACCTCCATAACCCGCCACATCAGTGGGAGAAACAACTGGAGCTGAGAAGAAAAAAGGTTATTAAGGTTAGATTACATTTTTGAACCCCTCTTCTGACCTGTCTTGACTTAAATATATGTCAGATATGAGTATTTTTCCTTACAAGCATCCCAGGTTTTTATCTTGAGGGAGGGGATGCTGGCCTCTCCGGAGCCATATTCATTGGTGGCGATGATCCTGAACTGATATTCCATCCAGGCGTACAGGTCTGTCACTTCTGCCCTCTCCGCGTTGCCGTCAAGAAAGGTTGGACCTGAAGAAGACAAAAATAGGAAGTAAAATAAATTGGGCTTAAGAATCTTTTTTCATTTTTTTTTCATCTCTAGATTTCACTTGCAGGTTGAAGCAATCAGATCAGAAAAGGTCAGCATGCTGGATTCAGCGTGAGTTGCCCCTAGCTGGCAGTGAGCAGTACTTACTGGTGCTGGCATTCTTCCAGTCATCTTCATTCAGGGCCCAGAAGTGTCTGGTTTGAATGGTGTAGGAGAGAATGGGGCTGTTGTGCTCGGCTCCTTTAGTCCACAACAGCTTCACCCACGTGTCCCCGATCTCCTCCACCCGGATCACACCGGGAGGCCCAGGAACACCTGGATCATGGAGCAAAGGCACATGGAGAGAAGTTTCATCTTGTGATGGTCTGCTCAGTAGGGCTGTCCTCAATTAAAATTATCTTAGTCGACTAACACTTATTTGGTTTTGTCGACTAATCGATAAGTTGATTTTTTTGTATAACTGAGTTCCTCCTCAAAGACTTAAAATCTTTTGTGCTCATATGTTTCTTGGAATTAATTCATTAAGGATGGAAAAAGCATAAAAAAGAAGAAATCTTAGTCGAATAAGACCTGATTAGTCGACTAATCGACTAAGAGGGGGCAAACCTGCTCAGCTTATTCTTCTACTGTACACTTGCACAGCATATCAACCAAACAACTACGATGTAATAAAACTACGCTTCGATAATAATTTGCGGCAAAGCATGCTGGGACTGACCTACAATCTTGAGGTCAGCGTATGCAGTATCGCTGTCCACCACTGTCTGAGCCGTGCAGTGATAGCGACCTTCGTGCCAAATTTGGACATTCTTTATTCTCAGGTCACCGCTGCCATCTTCACTCTGAACAACAAGACGATTACAGAGGAAGGGAGTGAGGGCAGAGCTGCGTATCTGTCATTAGCTGACAATCCCATGATACTAGAATGAACCATAACCCTACCATGTCGCGTTCGTAGTGTTGCCACTCAGAGTCAAAGTCGATGACCCTGAAGTCTATGGACCAGATGAATGTGATGTCCAGCATGGGGTCATATGAAGCGGCACACCTAAGAATCACCTCATCCCCAACCTTTACCTCAGTGTCTTCGGGTGGTTCTGTGATGCTGGTAGCCTCTAGGGAAAAAGAGAAACAAGAAAACTGTAAATGTTTTTTTCTGTATTTGAATATGTACACACAAATATTCAAATGTTCACGGACCTGTGATGGTGAGATAGCCAGAGCTGTTGGCCTTTCCTTTGTCATTCTCAGCAAAGCAGGTGTACATGCCCTCATCATTGGTGGTGGCGTTGAGGATCTCCAGACTCCCATCAAACAGGATGGAAATGCTAAAAAATGAGTACAGTTATTAGTTAAGCTGCTTGACAGTGGATGTGTGATGCATACTGTATGGTATGGCCTTCTAGTACACTGTTTAATGCTAATGTCGACTGACCGGGAACTGTTGAAGAGGAGCTCTTTCCCCTTTGTCCAGGTGTACCGCGGCCTAGGAGCAGCTCGGGGTTTACACTCGATCACCACACGGCCGTCTTTTGCTCCAAGAAGCTGCTTCCTTACAGGGTTGAACTCGAATGTAGGAGAACAGGCTGAGCGGAGAATGTAAAGTGAGAATTTATCTTCGAGCAAGAATGAATTAATATTCAATAAGTCAGTGTGAGCACTGTTTCTTGAGAGGACTCACAGATGACTCGCAGCTCAGCGTTGGCATATTTGATGCCCCAGTAGTTCTCAGCAATACACTGGTACATTCCTGAGTCATCAAAAGTGAGACTGGAAAACTTCAACTCCCCCTTCCCATACTGGAAAAACACACACACAACCAAAAAGCTAAGTTTTCCCCCCAATTTGTTCAAAGGCAGATGACAAAATTCCTTTTTTTTTTTTTTTTTTTACCATATATCCATCTTTGTACCAGCGGATAAAAGGGAAGGGCTTCCCTGATGCCACACAGCGCATAGTGTGCTCTGAGCCGATGTCGATCTGAGTGTTGTTGATGGTTTCCGCCCATTCTGGAGCAGCTGAACAAACAAGACAGGCATAAATATAATTACAGTGCTTAGAATAAATGACTACACCCATGCTTAAGTTGACAAAAAAGAAGAATAAAAAAATCCTCATCTTTTGGAAATTGATCTTAATGCCTTAATTAAAAAAAGAAAATTAGTAAAATGTTAGCCTTTAAGGACACCAATTTTGTTTGTGAATGAATACTGTATTGTCAATAAATAAATGATCTTCCTTAAAATACTGGGGTATACACATATACACACCCCTATGTTAAATTCCCATAGAGGCAGGCAGATTTAGTTTTAAAGGCCAGTTATTTCATGGACCAGGATACTATGCATCTTGATGAACTTCCCTTGGCCTTTGGAAATAAAATAACCCCACATCGTCACATACCCTTCCCCATATCACCCTATGGTGTTATTTCAGTTAGCCTAATAGCTGGTTTGATTTGAATTGAGAGATGATCTTATGGAAAGTACTCCTTGACAATCTCTAGGTATGGTGAAGGGTATGTAATGATGTGTGGGGCTATTTTAATTCCAAAAGGAACTTTATGAGGATGCATAGTATCCTGGATCCATGAAATAACTGGCCATCTGCCTGCCTTTATGGGAATTTAACATAGAAGTGTTCTTACTTATGCTCCTGTATTTTTAAAGAAGAACATTTATTTATTTAC
>NC_045755.1:9483963-9484259 GCF_008692095.1 Etheostoma spectabile | reverse complement strand
ATTCATTCACAAAGAAAATTGGTGTCATTAAAGGTTGGAATTTTCCTCATTTTTCATAATTAAGGCATTAAGAGATAATTCTAAGAATACACACTCTCTATATATATAACGTTGGTTGTTAAAGGACAATCCAATGAAATCACTTACACTCAACGTACAGCCAGGCCTTGTGCCAGTCCTTTCCTTTAGTGTTGATTGCTTCACACTCATACCCTCCAACATCTTCGTACTGTACATTGTACAGATGAAGCACAGCTCCTGATTCACTGATCTCATGGTTTGGTGGGAGGTCTGTG
>NC_045755.1:9476414-9483953 GCF_008692095.1 Etheostoma spectabile | reverse complement strand
TCCTCCAAACAATGTGAGGGATGGGGCTGAAAAGACAGAGCAACTGTGAAAGCATCCATTTCATAAGAACTTATCCTTCATTAATGCAGTACATGGGGCGAACACAAAAATGAAAACGTACTTTCCCAGAGCAAAGCACTCCATTGTAATATTAGAGGCCAGCATGGCAGTAGTATCTGGAAACTTCACCCTGATGTCTGCTGGGTATTTTTTCTCCTCACCTAAGGCAAAAAATATTAAATATGAAATGTTCAATGCCACAGATCAGAAACATCTTCTTTTTCTGTTTTGTTATTGTTTTGTTCCTAAATACAATTACATAAAATACAATTTTCAATAAATGAGGAGGTAAGAGGTATATGTTTTTTCACAGCTAGTATCTGCTAACCGTCGTCGGGGGGTAAGGGGATGAGGGGAATGAACTTGGAGAAGACGCTCTTCCCGGTGATGGGGCTGGAAACAAAACAGGAGTAGTTTCCTGCATCCTGAGCTTCCACTTTGGAGATGTACAGGTTCCCCGTCTTTTGAGAGACAAACCGTCGGCGGTCTGTGTGCAGGAAAACCGGGAACTCATTGAAGATCCAGCGGTAGGTCACCTCCTCTGAAAAGGAAAAGACATGAGGGACAGGTTGTTATTGTTATCTTCACAAGAATGGCTTTACTATTGGAGACATAAAGACCTGTACGTACGGGGCCAGGCTTTGGGAGGGGCACACAGCAGAACAGCCCCCTGTCCTTCTTTGACATACACTGGGTCTCTTTCCTCCTGGGGAAACTCCTCCATAACTACACAATACGCAGATGAGGGGAAGATTAAAAAAAAAAAAGGAAACCGGAATTGTAAATGACAACAAAACCTCCATGCCACAAGACAAGCCTTAAACAAGAAGGGAAGTTGTGACATCCATGTTTCTTCAGTGACATCAAGGAAATATATGAAAAACTACTACTACTACTACTACTACTACTGTTCACATGCTCACATCCAAACTTGACCCTGGCCTCCTTGCTGATGACGGTGCCATAGATATTCCTGGCAACGCAGACGTACGTCCCAGCGTGTTTCTTCTGTCTGGGGTTGGTGATAACTAGGTTCCCCCCCACGAGGCTGTAGTGTTCGTCTGGTTGCTCCATCAACTTGATTTCCCAGTTATCACGGCGCCACCTAGCAGTAATACACAACAATTCTATATAAGATCTCGACCCATGACAGAACTTAAAACTGCAAATACTCAATGAAAATCTTCTTTTTAAAGTGTGTGTCACCTGTATGAGGCAGGTGGGTTCGCTCGTGCCCTGCAGTTCATGGAGATTCTCCCATCAGGTGAGTCTTCAGTGTACACCACATCCACAGGCTCCTCCTCAAAGATGGGGCCATATCCAGTGGCGTCATCTGACAGATTTTACATAACAATTACCTGACGTACTGATTTAAAATCACTAATGAAACATTGTGATGGGTATTCAGCATGCACTGTTTATGTCCTGACTCTTTTGGACAACAATTCAGAGAAACTCACCTCCAAATATTCTAGGCTCGCCAAATAGGACCGCCACTGCAAAGCAGAAACACGTTAATGTCAGCTAATGGCATAAAGGGTTTACACTTGACTTAATTTAAGGGGGTAAATGGTATATTTTCAGGCACCACTTTTCCTCCTACCTGTGAGGGAGACTGAAGAGGAGAGGGCCAGCAGCAGTAAAGCAGTGGAAGCCATGGCGTTCAACAAACTTAATGCAGCTACGTGAGCTAGGCTAATGGGCACAGGGAGACGAAGAAGAAGTCAATGGACAGGACATAAACTGGTAAGGGCAGAGTAAGAGACAAAATGAAAGAAGCTGTCAAAAACAGAATTACTGTTTCTTTTTAATTAATATCATAAGTATTTTGTTTGACATGATCTTCTCTCATTGTGTATTTTAAAAAGAAAAAAACAGACTGATGACTGTGCAATATTTTTTCGACACCAGAAAAAGAGCGCAGAGCTAGCTGGAATCCTCCCTGTGTATATAAATGATTAAGGATGTGAATGACTCAGCAAAGCACTGCAAATAGTCATGTGGAGTGCGGGCACAAGGACATGCACTAGCAGAGACACACAGGCCTGTACTGTGTGTGTGTGTGTGTGTGTGTGTGTGTGTGTGTGTGTGTGTGTGTGTGTGTGTGTGTGTGCGCACGCTGACACACACAGACACACTAGAGCCGTCTGTGAACAAAACACAAGGTAGCACTGCAGTACCTAGACAGCTCCTGCTGCGCCGTCACACATGCTTACACATCCCTTCTGCAGGATGAAATAGCGGCACTACTGTGAGCAACTGCAGTGTATCTACTCTCACTGTCAAACAGGACATACTGGGAAAGACAGAGATATTAAGAGAGAGAAAAGATTTGGGGGGGAGCATGGAGATATAAAGCAGGATGAACCCAGGATTGATGAAGATGAACGGGATGAAATGAAGTGTGGGAGGGATGATCTTTCTATGTACACTTGTAAAGCTTCTAGTAGAGAGCTTTTGTGTATTCTATGTACAAGTTTAACATGTTAGGAAAAGGAAGGTTTTTTTCCATAAAATAAACATCCCATTGCAACAGTTTAAATTAGGGATGCACAGATCCAACCGGCCAAATCAGTATCTGCATTGATACTGACATCATTACTTGGATTGAGTGTCATTGCCCATTGCCCATGATGGAACTGATCACTTTTAAATACACTTTCTTTAAGAAATTACAGAATACAGTGTTTCCATTTGCGGATACAGTTTTTGACACTAGAGCAATCCCTGGTATCATGGCACCATACATTAAAATTATCCTGATGAATTCCACATATACAGATTTTAAATTTGTGTAAAAGACTCCGCTGGTCTCTGTTAGCTACTCTGTATTGGATTGATTTAAATATGTATTAGGATAGAAAATGTCCTATTGGTGCACTCCTGAAGTAAATTAAGTGATTTCAGATAGTATACAGTATGTTGTAAAAGAAGGGTAGTCAAGACTCAAGTGTGTGAATTTAGGTATAAGTGTATAAAAAGGCGCGTTCACATCGGCATTCCAAGGGACTGATTTTGGTCAGAATGAGTTACAGTATCAGAAGCTCATTCTAAGCCATACGACTCGTTTTTAATGCATCCAAGATGCAGGCTCATTTAATGGTTTTTCATTTAAAAACCAGCTAGTTGACAAAAAAAAAACCTTGCTGGTATGAAGAGCAGTTGGTACTGTGTACTATATAGCTGAGTAGGTTTAGGGTTCATGTTCACTGATGAGGGTACACTAGCTGGAGAAACATGTTTACTCCTAAATGCATCCCAGACCAAGGAACTAAACCATTGTGCTAAACAGCAAGCTTAAAGCTCAGGCTTCATCTGATAGTAATCTTCCTCAAATGTCAAAGGCGAAAGGGGTGTGATCAGGGACAGTAAATCAAGAGCAAATCAGGAAAACAGCAATCTTACCTTAGAAATGTTTAGATGTGTGTAAATATGGAGAAAAAAAAGTCATATTGTGATATTATATTAAAGTAAAAATTTTAAGAAGAAAAAATTACACTACTGTATGTGTTTTCAGGTAAGTTGTTGGGGTAAATGTGTATCTACCATCTGACAACAAATGCCTGCTTTCATATCCCACAGTTAGCTACGTAGCAGCTATTGCAGACAGTCTCAGAGTCCTTTGCTGAGTCATTCTGGATGTGTGAAGAAGAATGAGAAAGGCCTCCGCCTATGTGCCTCAGCAGCCACAAAGCAATGGAGAGAGAGAAAGAGAGAGAGAGATACACCCAGTATACAGCACATCCACATGCAGAGACTGCAGCACTGACTTCTCATGTGCATTCTTGATGACACATCACTAATATCACAACAGTACACTGGCAGTTGGCCACATCTATCCTGCATCTGCACAGCTATATATCTTCAAACTGTTTATCTTTCAGCAAAAAAGTGAGATCTGTTCTGCATCTGCAAGATCCGGAAGATGATGATGGGGGGGGGGGTCAGTGTTGCATCACAGGCCAAATTCATATCTTTTCAGCTATTGCCATCTGGTAAATGACGGATGGTTCCAATGACCAGTAAAAATGGGTAGAAGAAGTCATTTGTTCCTTCTGCTTCTATGTCCATCCTGAACCAAGGTAAACTAAAGTAACTCCCCTCCCCACTCACTCATGCACCACCCAGCCAGGGTGAAGATGGCGTGAATGATCAGTAATGAGAATTGTACTAGAATTTATTCATTCATGTTTTTTCTTAACCATTTATATTTATGTAACTATACAACTTAACTTATGTTGTCTGTGTGCTGTGTTTTATGTTGCCAGAGTACAAAAGATTAATTTCCAGTGTATGTCAATAAAGTTTCAATCTATCTATCTATCTATCTATCTATCTATCTATCTATCTATCTATCTATCTATCTATATCAATAATTCTTCCACAACACTTTTATTAAAAGCTTTATTACAGCAGTTGCAGCAATCTGTTCCATCACTAATAAATTCATCAGAGAGTGTTTTCATGTGTTTCCCCTGGAAATAATCCCATCACAGATCCTCTTTGGACAGACTGGTGAAATTTAGGTCAGCACATGTATTAAGCCCAGTGTCTTAGCAACGGCCTGAATGACCATGTTTGTTGTGTGTGTTTCATGGCTGCAAAAAAATTGTATTTAACAAGAGGACATCCCAGAGATGTTAGTGGTGAGTTGTTTGAAGTGGGTTGGTCAAGTTTTGGTTTTCTATTGTGTGTCACGAGAACTGGAATATGCCAAAATAAAAACATGAAATAAAATCTGGCCTCATTTTGAAGATGTGAGGGAAAAATAATAAACCATCTTGTCAGGCATGATAGTTTGCTTCATCTTTTGACATCTAAAAAGGGGGGTGGCTTAATTGTTCTTGGACTCTCATCGATTTACATTTTTCTGTTACAGTCCAGGGGAGTAATTTATATTCAGAAGATGTGGATCTATATCATAATACGCAATATTAAGCCAAAACCACAAATATTTGACTAAATAATAAAGTTAATGATGCAGAGTTAATAGTTACAGCTTTTATGCCAGTACGGTAAAGAAAACCATTTTTAAACAAAACAATGCTTTTGGCACATGAAGGACAGTTTGTCCTTTTAACCAAATATATGCCATGGTGCGTCCGGCAGCTTACTGCGCCCTTGGCGCATACAGTGTCACACTTTCCCCTTGCGTCTCCTCCCTACATCCACAGAGACACACTTTCTTATCTAAAGTGCAGAGTGAGAAGCTAAAACAGCTTTTTATCAAATACCGACCACCTTCCTCTAAAAGTAAGCTAACTGCGCAGCCCCTTACATCACTTCACCTCATGACGCCCGATCGGCACCGGTAATGCTCTGTTCTGCATTGCGGTAGTCCTGTGCTGGTCCACTTCATTTCTACAGCGCCCAACACATTCCACTCACTCAGTTCGGACACAAGAGCCAGTTAGATCATGCACACTCGCATGTGGTGTTGTGCTTACCTTTGAGGGAGAATGGGAAATCTCAGTACACTGTCCGCATTGCACACCTGGACCCGAAACGCATCGGCCCAAAGCCCACCCGCAGCCGGAGCGTCCCGTTCACATGAACTTTTCTATTGGAGGAAAGCGGCTGAGTGACACCCCTGGATGGCAGCTAGGATGCTGCTGCGATTGGTCAAGGGGAGAAGGCGTGTGGGAGGGATGTGGGCGTCATGCTGGAGCGCATCCCAGATAAGGGTTTATTGAAAATCAACTGTCGTGTTTTTTTTCAAATAAATAGCATAGAATATCATTGGATTAAATCAATACTAATTATATGATTAAAAAACACATCGGTAATTCAACAATTAGTAGGCCTAAGCCTAACTTTACCCATAACACTCCATTGGTCTTAACATAAATAGGTTGAGGTGTATTAAAATAATTAAGATGTAGGACAATATGACTACAAAAAGGTGCCTGTAGTCAATAGCGTACATGTGTTATTCCCCACCATGTGCTATGCATCACAAATGACTCTCAGATCAATCTATAATTCATGATGGATAGCGGTTTGGTTGAAAATGAAATATGATTTGATCCTCTACAATGTGACTGTTTTGGATAAAGAGTGTGAAAGATGCACTTGGCCAGTAAACACTTTTACACTTGGAATATATTTATTTATGATTTCTTACTTTTTAAATGTTAATCTAGTTACTAATAATTGCACATGTATGAGCATGCGACAACTAAAATCATGAAATTGGAAATGGCCATTTTAATCTACATCTTCAAAGACACCATTTGACAAAATACAGTAAAGCTCTTCCAGTATGACAATTGAAGAGATGCCACAGCACACACGTGCACATACATTTAATGAGATGTATGATAATCCATGGAGGATTAATTTTTGGTGGTTTATCTTTGTAGGATTATTTGACAAATGATAAATTATCATTTTCATACACTAGATGGAGCTATCCACACACTTTTGCATCATGCATGACAAAGGAAAAACAACTGATTTGAAACCTGAAACCAACATTTATTTCATATTTTTTAAACTTCATTTAAAATACAAAATATTTTCCAATATTATATTGTAGAGTAAACCATTTCGACAGCCTTTCATGCTTCTCATGTAGCTTCAACATTAACCAGAATGTCATATTATAGCATATACTGTATATCTTACTGTATGTTCACCAGTCACTACATTGTTTTCAGGGTATTCACACTCCAATGTGCCAGTCCGTTTATTAGTCCATGCCGGCCATCCTTCTGTATGCTCAAAATACAGTTTTTGTTTAGTTTTAAGTTGTTTTTTTTTTTAGGTGCACACTCATTGAAAGCATGTGTCAGTTT
Source organism: Etheostoma spectabile (assembly GCF_008692095.1). Lineage (NCBI taxonomy): Eukaryota > Metazoa > Chordata > Actinopteri > Perciformes > Percidae > Etheostoma > Etheostoma spectabile. The sequence goes on along the minus strand of NC_045755.1, from coordinate 9,477,096 downwards.
CATCTGATGTCTAGTTTGGTACAACATGCGGTGTTCAGATACCAGATGCTGTCGTAAACTAGATGTCCAGATGTGTTTTAAATTACACGTCCTGTTTAAGTGTGTGCCTTTTTATAAAAATTACAGAAAAGGTGCATGAACTGTCAGAGACAGAAACAATACAGGTGTCACAAGAGCTCAGTCACAAGTTAAATAATCTCTTTCGATACCTGATAGGCTAAACATTTGAGCTAGCAAATTCACCTGACAAGTTAAAAAAAAAAGATTTAAGAAATAAAATTTCACAGCAAATGAAAGAGTGAAAACTGTAAATAGTCTCATCTCACACGCCAACGCCCTCCTACCCATAATGCCGGGGATGATTGTGGTTGAGCCCTCCCCCCTGACCTTAACACGTCTTCTCTTAAGTCAAGCCATTATTTACAAAGTACAACAAAAATATCTACACGTGGAAAGCTGACACATTGCAACCTAAAAACTTGATGCAAGTTATGATAAACCTAAGACGTGGAAATGTTCTCTGGAAGAAGAAAAAAAGCTTTTGTATCTCAGACACATCAGAATTGTAGACTGTTATCCATGGAAAAGTGATATACATCACGCACGCTGTAACACAGAAGCATGCATGTGTGAGAGAGAGAGCGAGACACACACACACACACACACACACACACACACACAC
>NC_045755.1:9455904-9476404 GCF_008692095.1 Etheostoma spectabile | reverse complement strand
ACACACACACACACACACACACACACACACACACACACACACAAATAGAAAACTCACTGAGTGCTGCCCTCAGAACGTGACAACATACACAGATATAAGGTTAAATGCATAAACCAAAGTCACCAGTGTGTTTTACCATTTGCAGTGAAACAAGCAATAATTTCATTCCCATAAACAGATACACTTGCTTCCACATTCAGCATCATTACGCAATTTTTTCCAACCCCTTCATTTCTAAGTGCTACCAGTGACAGCAAGTCCAGTTTGAATAGTAGTCTGTACCAGATGGTGAGTCTGGTTGCCATAGGCAGTTACCTGGTGAATAGTTTGGCAGTAATTAAGTTCTGCTGGAGCAGCGGCTCCTCCTCAAGATGAATGTGTTCCGAGGAGAATGTATGAAATTAATACATGAAGACATCTCATGAGGTGTAAATGCTCTGTTTTCTACACATTTGAATATTACACACATTTCCTTTCATTCTTAGATGGTATGATTTGGCGGTCTGTTTGCATACCATATGGGCTGATAATTACTGGGGAGACGATTGTCAACAAGGCCATAACAATCTATAGCTGAAAATTATTCCTCGCAACTAATGCCATGTCCTTTTTAAAATAGCTTTCAGCCCTGTGTAGGAACCCTGGATGCTAAAGTGAGACTCAAAGAGGGTATTTTAAGTTAATAAGCCCACATGGATGTTTCACAAACTGTTTTAAAGACTTGGTGACAATATAGCTCAAACTAAAAGGCCTTAGTTTGAACACACCCTTAGGAAAACATACTGAAACAGAGCGTATTCTTCCAAGTTGTCTATTGAGTAATATGGGATGGTAGTCTGTATGCAAAGAACTCATGAACTGCACTGATCCCAGGTCTGTCCTGTGTATGAAGAGGGATGTAACTCTATGGATCTAAGTCACTGTTCTCTATGAAGGCACTAGAAACCGTGCTGAGACGTTCTTGATCATCAAAATCTAAACATCCAGAAACTAAAAGTGGGTACCACTTAATTCTGTTCAGGTGCTTTGACAATACCAAGATTGCCTAAAGGAAAGGCGTGCACAGTGGCCACTATTGGTATGGAAGCACTTGACAATAACACTGGATCAATCACAGTGTTCAGTTAGTGCTCAGTAGCCAGAAGCATAAGCTTGGAGTAAAGTAACAGACTAGGAGTGAAAGCAAAAAAATTTAAGAAATACAAGCAAAGAACAAGCTCGACAAACTGTGAGGCTAAAAACAGGTCGATTGATATAAATGTGGGAATTTTGGTTGGCTGGTTGGTGACCGAACGCTGAGTTCAAATTGTTTTCAAGGTTTCCAATAACTATAAATGGACAACCCTGACCCTAAAATATAGCTTTCTTCTAATAATTTTACATACACAGTTAATCTGTCTCAACAACAACAACAACATATGCTAGCCTCTACTTTGAGTCACACATTTCACAGCAGTATCCATGAAGACCTTGCAGGACTTTTTTCCTCTATATATTTTACGCCATTTAACACTTTGACTGGCAACAAACAAGAGGAATTACCAGTCGGTAGTAGACGTGCACCATATACAGCCTCAACCACAGCTCACCTCTGCAACACGAGGGTAGTAAAATGCTGAATAGAATCATGATTTACTCCATGCATGTCATGAACGTAATTCAATGCATATTTGCCTGCCTGCGGGTCATTTACTGTACTTTGATAAAATATATATTTGAGTTATTTGGATACATCATGTTCATGAATGTTTGGTTTGCAATGAAATGGCACTAACACACACACTTTAGCTCAGTCTAACAGGTCAAACTCCCTAGTACATTTCTTTTGCTTTTCTATATTGCTTCCTCTTTCCTTCCCTCTTCTTGGAGTCCTCACATCCCTACCTTCACACCTTCTTTCATTGGTTATGGGGGATGTGGTGTTAGTCTTTGCCGAGGTGTATGTGTGTGTGTGTGTGTGTGTGTGTGTGTGTGTAGATCAGAGGAGGTCACAGTGGGACAGGGGCGGGCGATGTGGAGATGAGGGCGTGTCAGCAGTCTTGGTGACAAGAAGCCATGGTGAGGGGCCACCTGAATGACAGCCACCATGGTAAAATGAGGTTTCCATGACTGTCACCTTAGCAACTGTCACCACAGATATGGTCACATTTGCCAGGGTGACAAAGAGTGGCCGCAGCAAACCGTTGCAGCCATGCCACAGGCCCTCCGTTAGACAAACGAGTTCATGGCGTTGACAGGCGACGGGGCCTCCGAACTCTCGTTGCCTTCGTGTGTGTCTTTCTCTTTCTTGCCGCTGTACTGGCCGATGAAGGAGCCGTCCTCATTGAACTGTCCGTCCCCGCCCTCCCCGTAGTCCACCAGGCTGTCATCGCTCTCGTCGCGACGCACCGTCCCGTTGGATGGTGTCCGGCTGCCCTTCAGCGGCTTGTGGTCCTCTGTGTCACTATAAAGGGCAGGAGAAGTTGAGAAGGAAGGATATTGAGACAATACTTGCAGTCTGTTAAACTTTTTTTCTGCAGTGGTCGGAAACCCTGTCATCACACAGAGGACAGGCCATTACCCAAGCATTAGCCTTTTGCATGAGTAATCTGGCTTTTCCAATGCACAAATACCACATATGACAGAATATACTGCTGTTGTGTTTTGTACACAGCATGGTACAGATGTGCTGGGAAAGCAACATTAAAGTGCTTATATTATGCTCATTTCCAGGCTAATAATTGTATTAAGAGATTGTACCAGAATAGGTTTATGTGCTTTATTTTCAGGAAACACCATATTTTGGTTGTAATGCACAGCTCCTCTTTTCACCCTGTGTGTTGAGCCCTCTGTTTAAGCTACAGAGTGAGTCACCTCACTTCTGTACCATCTTTGTTGGGAGTTGCACTGCTAGCTTGTCAGTTGCAGAACATGTCGGATTGCCATGCTTGCAGCTAGACAAGCATTATAACGTTTGTTACAGAGTAACGCACGTTCATCACGGAAGTTAAGGCTGGACTACAATAGAACTGTTTGGAGCAGTTTGTGAACAGTAATTTCTGTTGGAGATGGAAAGTCCCTTTGGGTTGGACTTTGGGCTTTTTCACTTTGTAAACCTATAACATACACAAAAAAAGATATATAACAATAAAGGAAAGGGAAAAAGCCAAAAAGCATAATATAAGCACTTTAAGTTGACATAAACATATGCACAACTGCTCATTAAATTATAATGCAACGTAACAATAGGATGCCTGAAACAATATACTTTATGGTACTTGTATAGTGGAGCAGCTCAGCTACATCTGTAGTATTTTATAGTACTTTCTACAGGGTTAGTGCTGTTTTAAGTCTGAGTGCTGTTAAGGTTTAGGGTTGGTGACCACTACTAAAGAGTTTGCAAATGCGTGCTGTTCAGTCTCTTGCAATACTTTACCTTTTTGATAATTAAATCAATATGCTTTTAGTTGACATGCAATAATCCAAAATGCATTTTTTTTAACCCCCCCAAAATAAAGCCTGTTTTCATCTGGTCTAAAAACATCCTATTCCAGTGTTTAGGCAAGCTCTACAAACTGATTCTAATACATTTCAACTCTATTTGCAAGCTCAATGCATTTGTACTTAAAAAAAAAAAAATTAAGCAAGCTCATTTTTTTATGTTTAATTTGAGTGTTAGGGTTGTAACAGTTGTTAGGATGTTGACTATTTCAGTCAGTATGATGACATAGAAAAACCAGATCAGTTGATGTGCTTTCTCCTTGCTTTAGGTTTCACTCAAGTCAGAGACATGGCTTGATGTGTTCTATAGAATTGCATGCTGGTTTTACCGCATCTCGTCTTACCTTTCCATAGACCTAAACCCACCATAAAACAGATAAGAATGGAAGGACACATGAAAAGCAATTCATGAGCCACAATGTCTTTTATGCAAAGACAACACAGAAGTATGCATATGGAAACACTTGTAGCACAATTACATCCATGTTAGGTTAAAATATACATTTCGCTGATAGCACCTACTTTGTTTCAACTTTTAGAACTCTTGAGTCCTGAGAAGTCTTAAAAGGTACAATGTGAAGCAATTCACATGTATTGATCATTCGGTATTGGCAATGTATAAACGGATTGTAATGTAACTGAGACCTTCCCCAACTTTTTTGGGTTTTCTAGCCTGAGAAATCCATAGGATGTGATGTTTATGCATGCTCCCAAATGCCCTGATTCTCTTTAGCTCCCATACAGCGCCAACATTGTGCAACGTTACCTAACATTAGCTTAGAAATAGAGTCCACTGAGGTCAACTAACGACTGGCACCCACCACAACACAGAATCCAAAACAAAGTCCACGTAGGCACAACATTTCTTTTGTGACCGACATTGCGGAAAATAAAGGTTAACAATGGTCGGGCCTTTCAATTTATGGAGATACCTTTGTTTGGTTTTTGGAATCAAAACGGACACTGAGCTGGCTTTCTTCCCATTGGACTGGTATACTAACATTATTGCAAAGCTTGTGAAATATATTGTAATATTGTAGCTTTAGCTAGCTAATGAAAGCTTTCTTGCTAATGAGGACAAATTGCTAGATAGCTAACATAGCAAGATATTGACTTGAGTGGATAACATCAGCCAATTCTTTCAGACTGATATGGCTGGTATATTGGCTAGCTTGCTGTTTGCAAGTAATTTGATCAGTTAACCTTACGAAGCAACCATCGCCAGATCCATGCAGCATGTCTTATTAATAACAAGGAATTTCTGAAAATTCTACATAGTGCCTTAAAGTGATAAATCCTCAATATTCCTAGATAATGTGATGAAAAAAAACTAAAACTATGTCACCATGGTGGAATTTGTATGAATTGTTGTTTTGAAAACGTTAGTTACTTTGGTAACTCCAGATTCTATTAGTATAGGCTTCGCCCTCTAAGGGCTACGTATTGGGTTTATCCCTTCGCGCCATGCGCAGGTCGTGAAGATTTTCTTTCCCGCCCTAGCGTCCAGCGCAGGCCTCAACTACGTCCGCATTTACTGCTATATACAGAGCGGACCCGTTGTTCGACTCCCAAAACATAGCTTTTTCTCAACTAATGTTCTAGGAGCAGGTGGCCCGGACCTTAGAGGGCTACGCCTATACTAATAGAATCTGGAGTTACCAAAGTAACTAACGTTCTATTTCGTAGGCTTCGCCCTCTAAGGGCTACGTATTTGTAGGGCGAAGCTGATGTAGTCAATGCCACCGCGGCACAAGGTCCACAAGCCGAACATACACCACATGCCCCAGCAACAATGTACAGAGGCTAGTCAGAGCCATTCTTCTGACAAAGCCTGCCCTGCCAATGGCGTGGCCGGAAAGGTTCAGTGGCCCGCAATATGATGCAGTAGTACAATGATTAATGGGGTTAAGCGTGATTGATCCTGTCGCGCACATGCACGGAGGACATGATTACCTCCGTGCATGCAACATGATTATGACAATGTATGAGATTAAAACTGTGTCTCACAAGAAATACCCCAGGTACAGGAGAGGTGAGACAGCAGAGCAGGGTCATTCAGCACTAGGTGTGAAGGAAATTGGCAACAATCAAGGCATCCGCTTTTTTTTTTTTTGCACATTCAGCGCGGCATTACGCGTCACTGACTGTGGACAAAACCGCATGAGACATGGAAGATTCAGACATATCTCGCAGATAAAAGCGGATGAAGGGGCACGGGGAAGCCCAGGAGGCTGCCGCCAAATGTCGGCTACTGCCATGCCTTTAAATAGAGCCGCAGACGCCGACAGAGCCCCGTAGAGGACCCCGAATGTCTTGGGGGGGTCTTTCCCTTCCGAGCTATAAGCCTGGGTAATAACCTCGCACAGCCAGTGAGACAGACGCTGTTTTGAGAGGGCTGATCCTTGGAGTGTTCTCTATAATGCACAAACAGCTGCTGGATTTTCCTGATATTTGCCGTGCGTAAAATGTATTGTGACAGAGCGCGCACCGGACACAAACGGTGGGAAGCCTCCCGCACCGTTAGCGTGAGGTGGGGGGAAAAAACCCTCGAGGGAAAACACCCTTGACCGAAAAGAATAGTTAAAGTCTTCGGTGTGAAGGAGGGATTGGCTGAAGGTGGCTGCGCTCCCGTCCCTCTAATGGAGAGGCAGGACGGAGAAACTGACAGTGCACAAAACACACCTTTTGGCCGACGTTAGGGCAGGAGAAGTGCTGTCTTAAGCGACAGCATCTGAGCGAAGCCTGTGCCAAGGGCTCAAAGGGGGGCTTCCCCAGAGCCCGGAGCACCAGAGCTAGGTCCCATTGGGGGGGAGGGGGCGAACAGCCGGTTTTTGACGCCTAACCCCCTTCGGAAACGCTTCCCAGGGGATGCGCAAAAACGTTCCTCTCACCGAAACCTTCGTGACAGGATGAGATGGCTGCTGCGTATGCTTTGACGTAGATGGAGCCAAACTACCACCGAGTTTGTAGGTACGTCAGCACGAGAGGTAGGGGACACGATGTGGGGTCTGCGTCCTCTCGTGCACCAGCGCTGGAAGGAGACCAGCGCCCTGCGTAGCCTGCTATGGTAGAGGGGCTCTGGAGCCCTGGATAGTGCGTACCACGGCGGGGGGCAAGCCTAATCTTGTAAGCGTTCCCGCTCGCAACCAAGCCCACAGCCTCTGATTTTCGGGGATGAAAGATCGCACCGTTCAGCTGCGATAGTGCGTCTCTCCGCCACGAATCTGCCAGGGGGGAGCCACCAGCAGCTGAACGAGGGTTGGGAACCAGGACGCGCTCGTGCGCTCGGTGCCACCAGAACAATTAACAGATCCTCCTCCTGGACGCCTCCAGGAGGCGGAGGGATCAGGGGGGACCGGGGGAAAAGCATATAGGAGGGTTTTGGGCCAGGGTTTGTGGGAGAAGGCGGCTACGCCGAGGGGAGGTTGTCCGCGCGGGTCAAGGAGAACCACAGTGTGCACTGTGTGTTTCTCGTGAAGAGAACAGATCCACCTCCGCTTCCCCGACCTGCTCCATAACGTTTGAACGATAGTGGGATTCAATCTCACCGTTGTGGGAGGGCCCCCCCTCACTCAAGTCGGCTGCCCGGTTCAAAATCCCGGGGATATATACTGCTTTGAGAGACAGCAGTGGCTGTGCGCCCACAGCAGGAGGCGTTCTTTGGTATTTCTAACAGCCGGGTCTGAGCGTATGCCGCCTGGCGGTTTATGAATGCCGCCGCCGTGATGTTGCCGTCCTTACTAAACCATGCCCCCGTCACCACTGGTGTAAAGTGTTTCAACACCTTCAACACCGTGGACAGCTCCAGGCAGTTTATGTGAGGGAGAGGGGGGAGGAGGCCAGGCCCCTCCCACCACCTGTGACCGCACATTCCCCCCAGCCAGTGAGGGACGCGTCTGTGTACACCGTCACATATGACGTCACTCTGCCCAGGGGAACCCCGGAACACGGGTTTGGGGACTCCCCAGTATGGCAGGTCTGATTGGAGGGAATGAGGGATGGGCCAGCATTCGCCATTTGTGGCGAATGGGATCGGCCGCTGGCGGTGAAACCACCTCTGGACTTTCCTCATGTGGAGGAGACCCAGGGGGACCACCGTGTGTGCCGCGGACATCATGCCCAAGAGCCGCATAACTGACAGCGCTGACACTGTCGGCGCGCGGCCTGAAGCGGGACCACAGAGAATCAGGGTTCCTGCCTCGGTGCTGACATCCTGGCTCTCATGCTGATCGAGTCATGTCTACGCCCAGATAAAATATCGATTGTGCGGGGACGAGGGCGCTTCTTCTTCCAATTATGGCAAAACCCACGGTTGTAGGTGCTGCAGAAACCTCACAAGTGTGGCAGCGCCGCCCGCTCCCGAGAGGGGGCTAGAATGAGCAGATCGTCCAAGTAAAAGAGGACTCTGATCCCTCCCTCCGAAAAGGATGGCGCGCCCGTTTCCATGCACTTGGAAAAGTGCGGGGGGCTAGTGAGTATCCGCAATGGCAGTCGGTTGAACTGGAAACGGCCCCTTGGAGGAGAAGCGCGGCGAATTTCCTGTGCCTGGGAATGTTTGGATGTGAAAGTAAGCGTCTCAGATCACGGATGTAACCATTCGTTGGGGCGCACACATTCCAACACGTGCCTGATGGTGAGCATGTGGAAGGGGCGCGCCATGACATACCGTTGAATTTTGACAGGGCGAGGATGGGACGCAGTCCTCCTGACTTCTTCGGGGTGAGAAAATAGCGAGAGTAAAACCTCGTTTTCCTCCCCTGGAGGGACGCGGGAAATAGCTCCGCGTCGCAGCAACCCTTCTAACTCTGACGTCATTGCGTTGACTCTGCAGGGATGAAACCGTCGTCTCCAACACACCCGCGAAAGGGGGCGGGGGGGAGGGACGACTGGAGTGTGAACCCGTGTTATCAGCTTTGACATCCACGAGTCCATGTGTGTCAAGCCAATCCATGCCGCTCTGCACTCTGACAGTGGGCGAGCACATGTCTGAGTGTTGGTTCACCGACGGCAAGCAGGGAGCGCAGAGCCCATCCCGCGCTGGGCGAGACGATGTGATGCGCGCCCAGCCCATGGTAGGGCGTTTTTCGAAAGGGCAGTGGCCGGTCGCCGCCGTGGGGGGGGCGGGAGCGGTCACTGGGTTAACCCGACCCCGCCCCGCCGGCATCGCCGTGGGGAGGTGGGTGGACAGCGTCGTCGTCACCGGTGGGAGGACGTCATTTCCGCTGCCTGCGCAGCGGGGACGCAATGGCGCCCCGCTCGCGGCGACGGCCGGTGTGTGCTTGTGTGTGGGAACAACTGTCATAACAGTGCCCTGTTTAGAGCAAACAGGGACTGCGGCTGAGGGGAAACAGCTCTTAGATGTGAGGGAGTAGCCCTTAAAGGGCCGTTGTGTTTCAACTCTCAGCTGAAGAGGGACAGTCGATCCCACGTCCCGTCATTGCCACCGCCGCTGCTGCTGTGCTGGGTGGCCGGGAGGCGGGTGGACCAGGTGGGGGCCGCTCTCATGTGTCCTCGGCCTCGTCGTGCAGGTTGACGGCCGTGTGGCATCGTCTGTCGGCGGGAGGGGGACCGGGTGGGGGCCCCGACGCCGAAGCTTGGGAAGACGCAGCCGATGCTGCGGGGCGCTCCGCTTGTGACGGTTGTCATGGCGACGGTGGTGCTGTGAGGAGGAGCCTTCCACGAGCCGAGCCTCGACGCGTCGGCGTCCTCCGCGCTTGATGGATGAGATGAGACGTGGCAGTCTGTAGGCGCGGCCCAAATAGTCCATCGGGGGCTATGGGGACCGTACAGAAGCTCGCGTAATGTCCGCTGGCAGCTGAGACATGTGGAGCCAGAGTTTCGCGGGGACACGCTGCCAAGCATCACCCTGGACAGCGCGCACCCGTGGACGCCAGGTCAGGGTAGGATGGCGGTCATAGCTTACCAATATCCGTGGCAAGCCGAGGGGAGGGCGCCGGAGTAGTGGCCATCGCGGAGACGGCGGCGGAGCCGTAAGGCGATGTGTTTGTGCGCCAGCCCCTGGGCGGCACATTGGTGGGCCGGTCAGTGACTTGAGCGCACACTTGATCCTGGGGAGAGGGAGGCGTGGGCTTCCGGGGGCCGAAGAAAGCAGCTTTCGGAAGCAAAATGGACCAGGCTCCCCTCCAGGGAGGGACGAAGGAAAACCTGCGTTCCGTATCGCCGAACCGAGTAAACGGGGCATAGCGAGAGACGGGAGCCTTCAGTTTCCCCGGCTGGGGAGAAAGCTCCCCACAAATGGCCGAAGCGCCGCGAAGCGCGGCCAGAGTGGGGCCCGTGAAGAGGGCGGCTCCTGGGCATAAACATCACCGCTCAAAAGGCCGCGAGCGGGGGCTGGCAGTCCGTGGGAGCGCTATGCCTCTCAGCTCCGCCGCCTCTTATGATCTCGGCAGGGGCGGCGAAGAGAGCCTTAGCGGTGGAGGCTGGAGCCGGGTGGGGCAAAGGGGAAGGCCGCTCGGGCGGTGCCCAGGGCCGTAGGGAGACGGAGAGAGCTCCAGCGGGAAAGCATCAATCGCCGTCCGAGGCCCAATCCCCCAAAGGGGAGGAGGGGGACCCTCCCCAGAGGGGAGGAGGGGGAAAACGGTGATGGAGGCGGTCAGAGAGAGCGGAGTCAGGGACTCATGCTCGTCGAAAACGCCGTCCGCCAGCGGCTCCAAGGTGCCGACGGATTCCTGTCTGTTGCCCAGCTGCCGTCTCCGTCCCCGCTAGCCTGGCAAACCAGAAAAGCTTCCGCCCGGCGAGTTAGCTCTTTAGACGACAGGCGGGCGCAAAACTGGCAGGAGGCGGGGCGGGTGAGAGCATGGGCCGGCCGTGAACGGCAACCCAGGCAGGCCTCGCAACGGGGGTGGAGGTCCGGCGGAAGGATGTAGCCGGTCCGGCAGGAGGGGCAGACACGGGCACCGGCGGAAAGTCTTGAGCTTGACTTTATACTGCGAAGTTGAAGAAAAAGTGGGAGTCGAACAACGGGTCCGCTCTGTATATATGCAGGCTAAAGTGCGGGGAAGTGTTGGGCCTGCGTGGAGCTAGGGGGGAAAGAAAATCTTCACGATCGAGCTATGCAGTTGCGAAGGGATAAACCCAATAGCGTAGCCCTTAGAGGGCGAAGCCTATACGAAATAGAACAGCATATAATTAACTTAAAAGAAACAACACAAAGTGCTGATTTTTTTTCTTGCCTCTATGGAATGTTTGGTAATGGAGTCTGGTGGGAAGAGTGTCTCTGCAGCCTGTTAAATGTTCTACATATAAACAGTCAAGTTGTGAGAAAATTAATGAGAAAAGACATTTCATCCACTATTGTATGCTATGATTCTGATCCATACGTTAGTCTTTCCTTTTCCATCTCTCACCTGTACTCTCCAAATGTACCATCATCCTCCTTCATAGGCTGGATCTCTGGGTCTTGGTGAGCATCTTCTTTCTCTTTCACTGTAGATTTAAAAAGAAGATAATTGTGTTTTAATATTTCCATGTGAATAGGTCTGAAATTACAGTAATGTGTGCATTACCTGGGTATTTGCCACCCTTGTTCCTTTTGATGAAACACACTATGAGAAGCACCAAGATGAGGAGAGCGATGGCACACATCAGTCCAATAAACCAGCCCTGGGTGGCAATGTCTACCTGCCGGTTAGGTACAGCTAGACACACACATGCACAAAAAGGAGAAGGGAAAGATGGAGACCAACAGTTACCATGACTGTCAGTCCAAATCTCAATCAGGCTGTTAAAATGATGGAATCGTTTTTCTTCATGCTGAGCAACACTGAGATTAAAATATGCTGTAAACACAGAAATTTAATTTTCAAGTGGATTAATATGCAATGATTGTTTAGGCACTGTAAACACACAAAAAAACTGAACAGTAAAACAATGGACATCTTAGTGATGATTTTAAGTGACATGCATCAGACCAACCATGATAGCAACTTCTGACATGCTAGTACACTAAACTATAAAACTAACTACCTTACATTCATGTCTGAATGTAGCATTGTATGTCTGATAATGAGATATAACAGAAAAGGGATGAGAAAAATGAGACAAACATGAAACACAAAGACCGTCTATCCTGAGGCATGCCGCCTCACCTGGCACCGCAACCAACACTTCGTCTGTGCTGTGAACCGTCGGGTCAGCTGGGTCTCTAGCTACCACTCGCACCTTATAGGATGTCCCCGGCTTTAAACCTTTTATCATATGCCAGTGTGAACCATTTACCAACTCCCTTTTCCAGTCCTCTTTACCTGGAATTGTTGAAATGGATGGAGAGGAATAGAATAGAATAATAGTAGAATAATTATTGGATGGTATTTAAACATCTTTCTGATGGTTAAGGATCAAATTGATTCAATTATGTAAAAAAGCCAATCAATACATGCACCCATGTTCTGAGATAACTGCAAATACAAAGCAAAGCCTTACTGTTTTCTACAACATATTCCACATATACATTCTTATGGTGTCCAAAGTAATCCCAACTGATCACTGCACCGTCCTCCAACATGGACGTGTTAACTTTGCCAAACGCAGGGCCTACAGGCGGCACTGCGCACACAAGAGAAAAAAAAGAAATCAAGGGCTTTAATTCCAGAATGTACAAATTTCACAAAGTCCTTACAATAAAATAAAGCCTTTCCAATACTGGTCTTAAACTTACAAGGAGTAAGTAGAAATAACATTAAAAAGAAATAAACAGCATACATTATGCTAGTGTTTAGGATAAAGCTGGTGCCTATAAACAAAACCAGAAAGAAATACATCAGCTACTTTAACCTGAGCCGCCAAATTCAAGTCAAGAATTAAAAAGAAACTCCATGTCTGTTTGAGAATTGGATTAAAAAAGTACAACTGACCAGGGCCTCACTTTACAGGCATTTGGCTGTTGGCCATCTGTCCCACCTCAGTTTAAGAAAAATGTCCCACTATACAAAACAATACATGGCAACACCGCTTTCATCGTATGACAAAAGTACTTTGAGCACAGTGTCAGATCCTGCCACAACATAGAAACAGGTCAGTTAAATAGTTGTGGGAAAATGGCCATCTTAGTGAGGACTTATATTACTCCTCATAAAACAAGTCAAACAAAAGTCAGGTGAGAGAATTTCCCATTAATAGAACTGTTATTTTAAAGAGTTGTTTTTTCTGAGATGGAACATTTTTTTGCAGGGCAGATAATATGTGAAGATATTTGGGGAGGTAGAAGGAGATACAGGGAGTGCTTGTACCCTTGTGAAACGGGGGGTGCGGAGACTGAGTGATGGGGGAGGTTGGGTGAGGGGGCTCTGAAGGGCCTGAAAGAACATGGAAAAGAGTGAGACAACACGCATTCACAACAAAGTAGACAGCATACAGTGAACAGCAGGCCACTGTTTTAAAGAAAAACTTATTAAAAACTACCTAACATGCTTATTTAAAAACATGTTGCAACATCTCTCAAATCCAAGATTTAGGGAGGAGTTACGCACCTGGTTCACCATCCAAACAAATCACAGCACTTCAGCATGCATATTTTCAAAATGAAATTCTAGTCATTTATATACACACACACACACACACACACACACACACACACACAATAAATTGGTTTATAGCATCAGCCGGTATATAAAGTATGCGTTAGTACTGGATTGAAACATTCACAAGCATCATGCGTAAGACTTCAAATGAAAATATGTTCATTTGAAGACGGCAAATACAAGAGGTAAAGAGTGCAAGCACAGCTAATTCTAAAAACCCAGTACTTTAACTTATGTTGCAGTAAGTGCAACCTATTCTCCCAGAACAGGACACAAGCATGGTTTCCTTGTAGACACAATGGAAGTCATGTAATCCTATTTATTCACTTTCACATTCTAAGACATGCTAACGTTGCAACATGCAGGGATAATTTAAGACAATTTCTATGCGAAGCTATTGTTCCATTTCTAATATCTGATGATATGAATAACATGCAAGTGCTTCCAGTGGCAAACTTGGGTTACCTTTGCCCATCTCTACAGTGGGCTTAGTTCGAGCTTTAGACAGAAGAAAAAAGAGAAAGAGATAGAGGGGATATAAATTGTGGAATCCAGTAGGCCCTCATACGTGTGCACTTAAACTCACAGGAATGCCTTATATCTGTCAGAGCACTGTGATTCTGACTCGCACTCCTTATATGTCATATAAAAGGACTTTGTCCTTTTCCTCTTTTTGTGCTTGTAACTAGCTACACAGATGAAGCTAAATGGCTAAAATAACTCACTTGTGTCCATGGCTGTGAAGGCTTCCTCTGTGATGATGGGGCCAGAGCCCTTTATTGTCTTTGCACTCATGTAAAACTTGTAGAGCATGCTAGAGTTCAGGTTGCCCAGGGTAATGGTGGTCTCATTGGCAAGGAAGGTGATCACCTTGACAGGCCCCAGTTCATTGGTGGTGTTGACTACAGAGACAGAGTTAAGGAGTGATATGAGGAAAGTGAAAGGAATGCACAACAAGGTTTTCCATTTGCACAAATGACGCATATTACTGAGTAGAACACAACAGGCAGTGTGTCAGGCAGCTGGTAAGCCTACCCGGTTGGTATTTTAGTGTGTATCCAGCGAGGCGTCCATTGTTGTTCATTGGTGGGCCCCATTCCAGAGTGAGAGAGTCCAAACCAGGGTTTATGACATTCAGAAAAGAAGGAGGCCCCGGGACTGAAAACAAAACCAGAACCACAGTCATGGTTGGGACATTGCACAAGACCATTCATGGGCATTTATAGTGTAAGAACATAAGATGGTTGTTGTGTGGCAGAACATAGACCTTTGATTGTTAGGGGATTTTCACATTGTTGCTAGGGTGTTCCATGAGGTTTCACACACAATAAGGGTGTAACTAAAGGCTTGTAGGGGGTTCCAGGTAGTTTTAGGGCGAAACAAGGAGGTTGGTATGGCATTCAATTGCTAGGGTGTAGCGTCAGGTTTGCTAGGTTGTTTGGGATTTCTATCGACACTCTTGGTAGTTGCTAGGGTAGGTAACTGTGGTGATTCTGTGAGGTTTTCAACAAGTACTGCAAGGTTGTTGTCACATGCAGTAAGTAGTACTAGTAATGCTAGTTATAGCAACCATAGTATTAATAGTAGGTATCAAAAGGCAGATACAGTACAAAAGATGTTCTTATGTATTAAAAACTGGTTTAGTTCAATTGTGCTCATCATTTCATATTTGGAGGCAGTTTCAAGAAAAGATATGCACGATGCTTTAGGCCCGCAGAACAATCATGTCAGCCAACGTCAGCCATACACACCTCCCTCAGGTGTCTCAAATTTCTTGCTGGGGCTAGGAGGCCCTTCTCCTTTGATATTAAGGACTCTGACGGTGAGGTTGTAGAGGCTGTAAGGCTGGAGGCCTGGTAGACGTCCCTCGCTACGATTCCCACTGAACGTTAAAACCTGCTCCTGCTGTTCTGTGTCCTCCTCTGTCTCATGCAAGCCACGAATGCGTCGGAAGTATACCTAGAAGAAGCACACCAGGAGGTCATTCTTGTATTAGCCTGATGTGCACTTTAGTTCTGTTATTTCCTCATGAACATGGTGAGGGCACCATGTACACATGCAGATTGGCCTATGGTAAAAAGCCTGGCTTGAGAAAGCCTTACCAACGGAAACTGTTTTGTTTCCAGGTAAAGTGATCAGACTAGTTCCAGCTTTGCTAAAGAGCCTTGTGTTCATGCCTTTAAAACACAGGTCAAATAAAGTACAGATCTCATCAATTTACACTTAAAAAAAATTGCTATATTCAAGGTCCTGAAAATGAATGATATATGACATTAACCTACTCTGAATTATCAAATAGGACCCTGAAATATAGTTTTTTTGGAAGTTGTCTGATTTCTGGGGTCTGTTTCAATAATTTGATTTACATGCCTTTTATGATGAAAGCAAATGGTGAAAGTGCCTCTTTTACCACGAAGCCATAGCCAAGGGTTAAATGTGTTATTGGCTTATTTTCAGTGCAGTTTGGAAGAACATCTTGCACTAATACTGTGCAGATACTTAAGATTTATGAAGGTCTGAGCTAAATATTTTGAGATGAATGCTGCCATTTCATTCTGACTTCACAGTGCAGCAGTACTGAGGGGCGACTGGAATTTTGGATAAAACACTGTTTCAGTTTGGTGGTAGGTTGTGACAATGACCAGTTTGTCTGGAGGGGTTTTCACTAGCAACTTAAAGTGAGACTTATTTAAAGCCACTTTATAAAACTAAATTACCTGAACATAAGCCATAGTTACTTAAGTACACCTGGCTTAAATGGTAATATTGCTTTATTAAACACCCCTCTGCAGGCAAATGTTTGGCTTAACATATCACCTAACATCTAACATGTTTTAGGATGTGCAGCTACACACTAAACTCTGTAACCAACTAACAAACTTAAAAGGTGTGTGCACTTTCAACCAGCATATCTCAACACACATCCTTTAGCACAGATTTTACAGACTTAACAAAAGCACTCCCAATATATAAACACACTGCAAAATGCCTGCCTCCTCATCAATTATCCAATAAGGTGTAGACACATAGATGGCCAACCTCTGAGGAAGCTGTACCTGCACATGCAAAAAATAAACCACTGGGTGTTTAATGTTTTCACTTTTAATGGAATTAATATTTTCTCTCAGAGAGGCAGCTAAATTAGGGCTTTTTTGTTATCTTTAATTCCATACACAGTTTAACAGTGTATTGTTGGTTGTATTTATAGCTCATATTAGATTGCCTTGTGGTTTGGACTTTATTTTTAATTTCTGTGCAGGGGGAGACACATACTGAAAGGCTGGCCAACATATGTCTGTGCTTAATTGGATAATTGATCATGTCGGTGCAGTGAATATATAGTCAAAGCTTTTTGCTCATTCTGTAAATAAACACTGAAAGGGTGCCGTGTGCTGAAATTCAGGGATTGAATACATGGCAAAATGTTAAATACATTAGTGTTGCTGGGTAATTGTTTCACAATTAGTGTGTGAGTGCAAAAGCTATAACATGCAAGGGTTTTGTCACTTAAGCATTGACTTGCAGTCAGTGGCAGTAGCCCCACCTGCTACAACCATAGACATGCTGTAGAAATCACCATTTATCAAACAATACCTTGTATCCTTGTAGTTTTCCTCTAACTGATTGTAAAGAAACAGGCTCCCAGTGTACTTCCGCAAGTGTGCTGTTGTGAACCATGACCTGCACACTATCAGGAGCAGACAGAGGCACTGCAGAGACATGTGAAAGAAAAGCAGTTAAGATCTAGTTTAAAGCCACTAGACTTATAATAAATAGTAAGATAATAATTTAAACTGACACCTACCCAACCCACTGCACAAGTTTATCAAAAATGTAAAATGCTAAAAAGGATCAATGGTCAAAAGTAGTAACTGAACTTTCAATCATACCCATTAGAAACAAAATGGCAGCCAATGTTGACTGAACCCTCCAAAAAAAGATTTCCATGTTAACGCTGAATCTAATGATAATTGTAAGGTGGCGCTAGACAAATGATGTCTTTTATTGATGACTAAACAAAAGAAAAACATTTTTGAACAAAACAAAACTCTGAAAAGTATATAACAATTTATATAAAAAGCTCACATTTGTGAGGCTTGGTGGGATCAGTGGGTAGAGCAGGCACACATATACTTCGAGGTTTATGCCTCGACGCAGAGGGATCAAATCCGACCTGTGACGACTTTCATGCATGTCTTCCCCTTTCTCTCTCCCCGTTCTCATAGCTGTCCTATCAAATAAAGGCGGAAAAGCCCCCCCAAAAATAAAATTAAAAAAATCTGTTCACTCACAGTCTTCTCCAGAGTATCCAATCACTACTTCAGGCTCTGGGCCGCTGCCATAATCGTTTATAGCTTGAACCTTGATCTCGTAGGGCACGTAAGTTGGAGTTCCAGACACAACAAACTGGGAAACGTTTGCCACAGTCTTTGAGGACCAATCCTCCTCGACATCCTTTTGTCTCCATTGCACTTTGTACTCCAGACCGGGCCCGTTAGCCAGAAATCCTGTCAGCGGCTGTACAGAGAATTTATTTATTATTGTGAGTTGCTGAAAAAAACATTTAAAATATTCTATCTTAGCGTCTATCTTTACTTGCATACAGCCCATAATAAAAATCTGAAAGGATAGCTCACTGTCCAAGAGATGACCAAGTTGCCAGGCTGTGTTCCTACACCCTGAACATCTGATGGATTTTCATCAGGAGCTGGAAAAAACAAATACATTGATGGTTCAATCAGTTGGTGTTTTTGTATTATTTTAAATATTGCATACAATTTTTTTCAGAAGGTGACCATGTTAATCACCTGAAGGGTTAGTCCTGTATTGCCTTGACGGCTGGCTGGGCTGGCTGTAGCCAACGCCGTTCAGAGCCAGGACTCTGAAGGAGTAGTAGACATAAGGAGAGAGGTTTAACTGCACTGTGGTGCTAGTACCAGGGGCATCGGTCAGGTTGATCCAAACTCCTGGCTGGTGGAGCAGATCCTCATATTGGATCAGAAACTCTAGGGAAGATGGAAAAAAAAAAAAGATCGAAGTGTAGACACTGCCACAAAGAAACATATTAATAATATTACTGTGTATACATTCTGTGTATATTAAGATGTGGTGGCTCATTGCTCATCATGCTAACTACCAAGTTCCTGTCTTGTTTAATCCCACAAAACAACAGTTGCTGCTTGCAGAAACATAAACTGAATCTGCACAATGGAGGATTCTGACTTTTTTTAAATGTGAAAAAAAGTGTAGTGTAGATTGATACATTGAACATTTCATACTCTGTGTGGGACTGTTGTGTTCATCTCCGGGGGTCCAGGTGAGCTGAACGCTCCTCTCTGTCTGGTCAGTCAGTTCCAGGTCTGTCGGAGGGTCAGGGTTCCCTGCAAACAAGAGTACCACAAAAAAAATGAAAAGTCTCTCTCTGCTATTTGATTAAAGCAAGTCATTGCTACTATTTTGATGGAAAATTTTGACACTGAAAAGAGAGTTCTACAATGACCGTGGAATAAAAATAATCTAACAAGAGTTGGAGACAAACATGCCACTGTTCATTAGAACATTTGCATTCAGTACACAACAGGCAGTTTGTAAAATGTGTTATAACATTGTTAAGAAAACCTTGTTTCTTAATGTTGTATTCAAAAGTGCAGTATTATTTTGTGCAATTAAACATTTTGAGATTGTGCACATCCACACAGGTGTTTTATTTCTTGCTAATTATACCTCTGCAGTCAATCACAATGAGCACAAACACCTGAGAAGGGTCTTAATCAGGCAGGTTAAGTAAAAACACCTGTATGGTTGACCAGTGCGTGCAGAGGCAGTGTTTTTCACAAAACACTCAAATTTTAAAATCTTTACCCCATACAAAACAAAATTAAATAAACATAAAATGGTACAATATGAAATATGAAACAAGCAAGAAGAACAACCAACATAAAATAAACACTGCGTTGAAATGAAATGCTTTACAAACAGAACTTGACCATAGAAGTTACAAAATCCTAATCTGTGCACATTGTTTACCGTAGACAATAGGTGGAGTAGGAGTTGGCTCTGAGACAGCAAGAAGCAAAAGTAAAGTACAAGAAGAGATGTTAGTGACAGATATTAGAAACAGCAGAAAAGCAGGGAAAATCCTGTGGTATTGTGACAATAAGAACTGATACCTGCTATTTCTGAAATTTGAACTTGGTGAAATAATGGTTTCAGTGTACTTCAATATTGCTATTTTTATATAAATTATAAGGCAAGGCAGCTTTATTTATATAGCACATTTCAGCATCAAGGCAATTCAAAGTACTTTCCATAAAACATTAAACAGCAGTTACAACATTCATTAAAGAGAATATAAAAACAGCTAAAACAGAATGAGACAGGTTAAAATGCAAGAATAAACAGTGCAGTGTAAGAAATTAACTATTTTACTTGATGCAGCTAAAAAAATGTAGCATTAAATAGAAAAGTCTTCAACCTTTGGAGAGAAAGCATACATGTCCCAGACAACCTGAGAGATCTGAAGGGTTCATAATGAAGCATTAGATCAGAAATGTATTTTGGCCCTAAACCAATATGTGCTTTATAAACCAACAATCGTATTTTCAATTAAATTCTTTGAGCGACAAGAAGCCAGTGTAAAGAACTCAGAAATGGAGATGTGATCCACTTTCTTGGTCTTAGTGAGGACTCAAGCAGTAACTGCAATCGGCTGCAGCTGTCTAATTGATTTTTTTGGGAGACCTGTAAAGACACTATTACAGTAGTCTAGTCTACTGAAGATAAAAGCACAGATACGTTTTTCCAAAACCTGCTGTGACATTAAGTCATTTAACCCTTGATATATTGTTAAAATTATGGTAATGTAGGTTCACTTTGTACTTGTCTTATTGTGGCTGTTAAAATGCAGGTCTGAGTCTATGACTACACCAACATTTCTGGCTTTTTCCGTTGTGTTTAACATTGCCCATTGAACCTGACTGCTGAATTTTAATCATTCCTCTTTGGCTCCAAAAAACAATACCTCAGTTTTGTCTTTGTTTGGCACATCCAATCGTTGATTTGTTCAATGCATTTAGTGTTTGTTTTGGACCATATTTCCCTGGTGATATGGTTATGTAAATGTGTGTCGTCTGCATGATTATGGTCATTTATTGTGTTGTTTTCCATAATCTCAGGCATGTAGATGATACACAGAAAAGGCCCCAGAATGGAGCCTTGGGGAGCTTTGCATGTCATATTTGTCTGCTCAGATGTGTAATTACCTACTGACACAAAGTAGCCTCTGTTATTTAAGTAGGATTCAAATCAGTTTAGTACTGTGCCAGAAAGTCCAAACCTGTTTTCCAATTGGTGTAGTAACAAGTTGTGGTTGACCATGTCAAATGCAGCACTGAGATCCAGTAGGGAAGAGCCGGGACAATTCAAACGCGGGACGGATGAAACATTCCAGTTTTCTCCAAGTGCAATGATGATAGACAGAC
>NC_045755.1:9440350-9455892 GCF_008692095.1 Etheostoma spectabile | reverse complement strand
GAACATAGAGCATGTTAACCTCCTCCTATCAGCCAAATATCTCCCTGTTATTTCCTTTTTTCACGGAGTTACAGCCGATAAACGAGTTTTGATGGTCAAAAGTAAACTTCATTAGCGGTCACATTTTTTCGATTATTAACGAGGGTTTTTCATTTAAAGGTTTGACTACATGCTTATTCAGTAGACCAGTTAGTGTTCTCCACAATCCCAGACTTTCATATTTCATGCTTGTTTACATGAGAAGCAATGGTATAACCCATGTAAAAACTTAGTGAAATTACATTTTCTACTATAGAAACATGATATACATAGAAAAACTTACTGTTCTAGCTATAAAAATAGCACAATCATCCACAGTGCGTGATATTTCAATAACCGCTTCATACGCGCTTCAGGATGACGGCAATTAGTTATTAACAGACAGTCACAAAGACGCATAGTCCTGCAACAACATATCTATAATAACACCTTTTGGAAGTACCATCCATGATATACAGTAAAATATTAAAGTTGTTGAAAGTTTATATTGCTTAAACTGTATGTTTCATTCGTCCCCGCATGCTGTTTCATTCGTCCCGTCCAGGAGGGACAGATGAAACATTACGCACGTCCCACTTTTGCTGCAATAACTCCTGAACGGTTTTGTCCAAAGCTAAAAATACAACTGTATTTGACAGATGACAAGTGTTGGTTGCTAGTGACAAAATATTAGCTTTCAGTGTGATTCGACCGCTTTGTAAATTACGTTTAATTAAAAAGTGTTTCAACTGTCCCAGCTCTCCCCTAATACTTTGAGTGAAGATTTGTCATTGAAGACTTTAAGAGCAGTTTCATTGCTGTGGCAGAAGACCTGACTGAAAGACATCAGAACAGTTGATTTCCTATGGGCCTGTGATTGCTCATTAGAGACATGCCAAAATTGCTCTTTTTATTTTAAGAATGCCTTGATTATGGAAGTTTTCAGGACCTGTGGGAAGATATCTGAAAGAAGAGATGTGTTTACAATCTGTTGAAGATCTAAAGCCAAACACTTTGCAACATTTTGGAAGAAGCCTATTGACAGAATATCAAGGCAGCAGATTTCAGATGTTGCATAATGTCCTTCGGTGGGTGATTACATAAAAAGTGTGTCATGGTACTTTAACTGTTTTTGCGTGGATACAGGGACCAACGCATATCCTATACATGGTATGGAGCCACTGACTGCAAGCAGGACAAAAATGAGGAGTAATTTGTTTTCTTTGTGTTGACTCTAAACCAATATTATATGTTGATGGATCATTTATCTGTTTCATTACAATTTTTTTTTAAATATGTCTCCAGAATTCAATATGTGTGATTTCCACACAATCCCTGTTACATCTGGTAACCTGTTGATTGTGAAATACCCTGGAACGCACTGGTAACATACCTACGACAGTCAGCATAGCGCTGGCTGAGTCCTGGTCCAGTGTGGTGTTCTGGATGCAGGTGTAGGTGCCCTCATCTTCATCTATAACATCTCTGATGGTCAAACTGTCCACGTCCACATCAAACCTGATGAGGATGATAATTGATTTTTATTTTCTCCAAGTCACTATCACTGTTTCACTTGTTAAAATTTCATTAATTAACCTATTATAACTCTTTGTACCTCTCATCATCAGGCAGCTCTCCATTATCTTTGAGCCAGATCACAGTGGGAATAAGGGATGGGTCATGTTTGACTTTACACTCAAAAACAGCGCTCATTCCTCTCTGTACATCCTTGTACTCTGGCTGTTTCAGGATACGGGTGGGCTCTGGACAATGGAGAAAAAAAAATGTATACTACTCAATAACACAGCTTGACCTAATGGTTATGTAGGCCTAAAATATAATCTATTTATGAGCAATTATAATATTTAACAGGATAAGTGTTAATATCTATATCTGACCTTTAACCTCCAGGTAGACGTGGTTCTCCTTGATCCCCAGGTTGTTGGAGGCAATGCAGGTGTACTTCCCACTGTGTAATGGCTGGGCCACATGGATCTCCAATGTACCATTCTCATGGATTACATAAGGGTCACCATTCTTAACACTGGTCTGGCTGTCTTTGAACCTGCACGAAACCGCAAACAACATTGGGTTTAAGTGTTTGACGGTGTCGTGCAGAAAAATTGGGGAGGCAATGGCTAAATGAACAAGACTTTGAATGTCACTGGTGTCACCCATGCAAACCTGATCTGAATCTTACCATGTAATGGTTGGTATTGGTGAGCCAAAGGAGGCACAGTGAAGTAATGCAGGGTTGTTGGTGATGACCTGGTACACTCGGTTGGGTGGAGTAAGCACCCTTGGTGCCTCGGCTATGGAAAGAACATTATATGAATCAATATCTTCCCTCTTTCTCACACTCACACACACACACACACACACACACACACACACACACACACACAAATAAACAAGCATAGACCGTGGGCTGTATGTCAAAAATGTACAACCAACTTATATATCTATATTCATATTTACAAATAAACAGATGAACTTACCAAGAACGTTGACAAAAGCGTTTGCCAACAGGTAACCAAATTCATTGGATGCGTTACACTGGTAGACAGCACTGGACCCAGTTTTCACAAAACTAAGAATCACGGTGTCATCATCCACCTTCCGACTGTGATCCTCGGGTGCGTCTATTACAAGGCAACAGACAGAATTTATGGTCAATAGAAAAAAAAGAAGGAAAAAAAAGTTTTTTCAACTATACTATTAAAGTTTTGTGAACGTAGAAACCACTCATTACAATCCTGGCGCATTATGTTATACAATATAGAATACCATCCAGTGGAAAAACACTGGGATTGGGAGTTTAGTTCCCACTACAACTCTGCATGTAGATTTATACTCTCTGCCGCTGCTGAATTAATGTAGTATATTCTATTTTTTTTTAAAAGCATGGTCTCATTTACTCACTCTTCTCATTTACTCACTCTCTATGGGGACTCCATTGACAAACCAGCTAATCTTGGGTTTGGGTTCTCCGTTGACTCGACAAGTCAGGATGCCGGTCTCATTCGGGGCGAGGATCAGGTTCCTGGGAGCGCTGACCCAGAAAGGAGCCGCTGTGGATGACGGACAGAAATAGGAGAGATAGAGAGCGAGATTTATGAGGGAATGATGGAAAAATACAAACTTCCTGTGCCCTTCGGTACGTGATAAACGTACTTTAGGGATGTAAAAATAGTTGCATCCAAGTTAATGTACTATTAAAACATGTCAGGTAAAGCTGACATAAAAAATAAATCATTTCATACTAGCAATCACAGGGAGTCACTAGATATAAAGTGTTGCTAGTGCTACCAATCCCACTGCAAATCAACACATACTGTCTGCAGCTTTAGTAGCTCTCTGTGCAATAATTTCTTCTGCCAACTTTGTTGAATCCCAACAAACCAAGAATGAATGTCCTTACACTAATACCCAATTCTGATGTAATGATAAAAGAAACGTACACACCGTACCAGTACAGTGAACGTAACCTTGTTAACCTGCATACCTTTAACAGAGACCTTGATGACGTGTTGTGCAGTGCCCAGCTTGTTTGTGGCTGTACAGCGGTAGTCCCCAGCATCAGCTTCATTAACGTCAGAAACCTTCAGCGTTTTCTTAAAGTTATAAAAGGACATCCTGCTGCTCGGCAGCTCTCCTCCATCCTTCTGCCAGGAGATCTCTGGAGTGGGCCTGTCACAGAATGAAATCCAACAGGATGCTTTTTGTGCTATTTCTGCATTTTGTTGTCTGTGCTGTCAAATACTTTTTTAAAGACCGTGACAGTTTCCTATAAAGCAGATTGTTATATAACACAAAAAGGTATATTTCCTCCATGTGGATTATAGTTACTGCAGCCTACTTACAAGCCGTCAGCAATGCATTCCAGCTCCAGAGTCTCCCCTCTCAGAACCATCTTGGTGCTGGTGATGCCCAGAGGCGTCATGAAACCGGGGCGACGCTCCCCATCTGGGCTGTCTAAACACACGGACACACAACCAAATCAGAACCAGACTGCAACATAAGACTTGGATGCTCCTCTTGCCGCACAATGTAAGGAGTTGGGTAAAACCATGAGCTCAGAAGGCCATACATATTCTCATGAAGGA
Source organism: Etheostoma spectabile (assembly GCF_008692095.1). NCBI lineage: Eukaryota > Metazoa > Chordata > Actinopteri > Perciformes > Percidae > Etheostoma > Etheostoma spectabile. The sequence goes on along the minus strand of NC_045755.1, from coordinate 9,451,768 downwards.
AACAGGTATTAAAAACATACACTGTCATGAAGTGAGACATGAAGTGGATTGTCAAAGTGGATAGAACATCAATGAGTGAGTGAGTGATTCCTTGGAGCTTCATTGTATTCTGTATGAACAGCACATCCAAATTAGAGAGCAAGGGGAATCTCCCTGAGAGAAGTAGCCGGTGGTTAGTTGCTATGGCAACATTGGGGTCTCATCTTAAAAGCAACCCCCCAACCAGCCACACTCACATCCTTCAGAAGTTCTTAATAGAAGGATCTAGAGATTTCTTTAACATTCCTTTGCCGAAAAGGTCAGAAAATAAATGATCCTCTTCCACGTCAAAAGGTGGAAAAAGAGCAATACCATGTTAGAATACTTATATCATGCTTCATTTGTGGCCATCTTGGAAAATCACTGAGGGTGTGCTTGATGTAGCAGGTCATGAGATCAGTCCTAAGTGTGTCCATACTTCCAGGAGAGATGCAGTTAGCTGACATTTATTGTTATGCATGCTTTTAAAGGTTTCTCAAAGCATCTTAAGCTTTAATATCTGTGTACAGAGGTAATCATGGATATTGCTGTTTTGCCATGTAAGTAATGTATCGTGCATTATAGTCAAGTCAGATCAATTTATTCATATTAGATTTGAAATCTATATCTTTAGACCCTTAGTTTGTATAAGGAAACTAACTCCACATTAAAAACTGAGGATAGAAATGAAAAATGCAATCATGTTTGTTAAGGTAGTCACAGAGGGTAGGATTGAGGTCAAGTTTTAGGTGTGTGTTGGGTATGGTTAGGCTGTGGAGTAAATACAGGGCTGGGATCACACTGAGGAGGCTGAATGGGAATAAACTGGCAGCACTCACCACTATAGAAATCAGTGACATTGTATAAAGCTGCCACAGTCTCATTCATTGTTTCCACTGTAATATAACAGAAAATCATAAGCATGCAAAACTAGGAAAGAAAACAGGAAATGTGTTATTCTACAATGCCTTTTTTTCTCTTCAGTGTGTTGCAGCAAAAACGTTAACACATGGTGATGACACTACTGTGACAATTGTTCTGCTGCTAGAAGCACATCATACAACTCAAGAAATGTAGAATATAGGAATAAGAGCTCAAACATGTATCTAAGGCTAATGCAGGTTTGGAGGAGCAACACATGGATTTAAAATGGTAGTAAAATCTCACTGATAACAAAGCGTGAAAAATAATCCATGAATGTGAAATAAAAGGAACTGTAAAAGGAAAAATCTTACATTGGAAAATTAATCAGACAACAACAATATAAACTAGAAAATTCCGCAGAAATTTTATCAGTGTGCCTGCTATTGGGGCCCATCCACACACACACACTCAATGGAAACATCAGTTAGGAGTCAGTTGGTCAACATGGCCGCCAGGGAACAGGGTCATGATAGGGGTGTGTGTGTCTGAGCCGTTTTCAATGTGTTGTATTGGCAGTTGGTTCCCTAGCGTGAAAATTTTAAGTCTGATAGATTCCATAGTTACATGTCTGCGACCGTCACAAGATTTCCTACATTTTGACCAACTATGATGTATAAAGAGATAGAACTGGAGGAGAGAGAGCAATTTGTTTGTTTCAGAGAATCATCCTGCAGCCCCTCCCTCTGTCCTCTCAGAACAGAACCTGTTGCTATGGTGATTTCGTCAGAGAGGGAGCCAGATTTTTTTTCCAATATTGTCTATCTGCAGTTGGTGAGGCCTAGCGCGAAAAGTTTTAGTCCGATAGACTCCATAGTTCATGTCGTGATCGGCACAGATTCCCTACATTTTGACCAACTAGGATGTCTAAAGAGTTAACACGGAGGAGAGAGAGCAATTTGTTGGGGGAAAAATCTGTGAATCGACTCAGCTGCATGATTTTCTCTGACAGTTGGTAGATCACAGCCAACAATTAAGGTCCGATAGTCTCATAGTTACATGCTGCGACCGGAACAAGATTCCCTACATTTTGACCATATGAAGACTGCAGAGTTAAAACTGGAGGAGAGAGAGCAATTTGTTCGGGAAACTTCCAGATATCTGTACCGCAGCTCCTCACTCTGTCCCCCACTCTAGCTCTGAACATTCCGCCACATACACACACATTGGAAAATCTGAGCCGGTCTGAAACGGGACGAAACGTAAATGGGATTTGGGAGAAACCGTGCTTGATATCTGAGAGCCATTCAGCCAATAAACGCCAAGTCTTGTCTTCGGTTTAAACTTTTAATCATGTTCTTCACGTTAAAGTATGGCGACGCAGCATGGTCCCAAAGAGGGGGGTTTTGAGCGTGTTGAGCGATTTCCCACATTTCCCATTCAGTCAATGAGAGATTTTTGCCGTATTTTGCCGATTTCGTAAAACCACGCGGCAAATCTGGTTGAAACTAATAAGACACCCATTCCCGATCAATACCCACATGTCGGTGTAATGTGTTGCGCGTGTTGGCAACGCTTCGGGATAGTAGCGGGACGAAAAGTGGCGGAAGGAGAATAATAACTAGAAAATTCCGCAGAAATTTTATCAGTGTGCCTACTACTTGGTGCACATCCGAACAGCAATAAACTTAATAAAATAATAAGTGTCTTAACCCTTCAGATTTAACTCTTTAAAACCTATTTAAGATGTTAGACGGGTGTTGTGTGTTCTGTCTGTGTGTGTGTCTGAGAGAGAGGAGACAGATGGATGTCCACAGACAGAAATACAAAGTATGGTTGCCTGGTTACTAGGACCAATAGGAAGCCTTTCATCTCTGTGATGTCATCTCTTTGATATGTAGTCAGTAACGACTGCACCTGGCACCAACTGTTACCAGCTATTATTAAGGACTGATCAAGCTCTCAAACAAATGATCATATCACCAAAAGGATACAAGTATCAATTAATTGAGGTGCTCGTGGGCCCACAAGCCCTTGTGAACGTATTGATATAAATTTATGTGGATAACTTTAAATGTGGGCGTATCAGCGATGTAAAAAAGTCCTTCGCTCTGCGTTTTGCTCAGAAATGCGGACGATGTTTACCCATTACAGTGAAGGAGAAATGTTGGAACTGTTTCATTTGAAAGGTTGCTGAGCGGAAAGTATACATCTAATCACATAAATGAGCACATTCGATGAAACTAGACAAGAATACCTACGTTTTGATGTATAAATTGTCCATGACAAGTTAGAATTGTTGGCGTGGGAGCAAGTTATAGAGAAAAAAAAAAGATAACTTTTTTAGTCTCCCCACTCTGTCCCCCACTCTAGCTCCGAACATTCCGCCACATACACACACATTGGAAAATCTGAACCGGTCTGAAAACGGGACGATACGTAAACTGGGATTTGGGAGAAACCGTGCTTGATATCTGAACGCCCATTCAGCGCAATAAACACCAAAGTCTTGTCTTCGGTTTAAACTTTTAATCATGTTTCTACGTTAAAGTATGGCGACACAGCATGGTGCCAAAGGGGGGGCGTTTTTGAGCAATGTTGAGCGATTTCCCGAACATTTCCCATTCAAGTCAATGAGAAAAGTTTGCCGGTTTTTTGCCGATTTCGGTAAAACCACGCGGCAAATCTCTTAGAAAAATCATAGCACACCATTCCCGATCATTACCCACATTTCGGTGTAATGTGTTGCGCGGTTGGCAACGCTTGGGACTAGTAGCGGACAAATTTGGCGGAAGATGGAGAATAGAATAGATATAATAATACATAAGAACTAGAAAATTCCGCAGAAATTTTATCAGTGTGCCTTACTTGGTGCACATCCGAACAGCAATAAACTTAATAAAATAATAAGTGTCTTAACCTTCAGAGATATAACTCTTAAAAACCTTTTAAGATGTCAGGATGTGTGGTGTTGTCTGATGTGGTGTCTGAGAGAGAGGGAGACAGAGATGTCCACAGACAGACATACAAGATATGGTTGCCTGGTTACTAAGGACCAATAGGAAGCCTTTCCTCTCTGTGATGTCATCTCTTTGATATGTAGTCGTTAACGACTGCACCTGGCACCTCTGTTACAGCTATAGAGACTGATCAAGCTCTCAAACAATGATCATATCACCAAAAGGATACAAGATATCAATTAATTGAGGGTGCTCGTGGGCACCAAGGCCTGTGAACTATTGATATAAAATTTATGTGGATAACTTAAAATGTGGGCGTATCAGCGATGTAAAAAAGTCCTTCGCTCTGCGTTTTGCTCAGAATGTGACGATGTTTACATTACAGTGAATGGAGGAAATTGGAACTGTTCTCATTGAAAGGTTGCTGAGCGGAAGTATACATCATTCACTAATATGAGCACATTGATGAACTAGACAAGAATACTACGTTTTGATGTATTAAATTGTCCTGACAAGTTAGAAATTGTTGGCGTGGAGCAAGTTATAGAGAAAAAAAAAGATAACTTTTTTAGTCTCCCCACTCTGTCCCCCACTAGCTCCGAACATTCCGCCCATACACACATTGGAAAATCTGAACCGTCTGAAAACGGACGATACGTAAACTGGATTTGGGAGAAACCGTGCTTGATATCTGAACGCCCATTCAGCGCAATAAACACCAAAGTCTTGTCTTCGGTTTAAACTTTTAATCATGTTTCTACGTTAAAGTATGGCGACACAGCATGGTGCCAAAGGGGGGGCGTTTTTGAGCAATGTTGAGCGATTTCCCGAACATTTCCCATTCAAGTCAATGAGAAAAGTTTGCCGGTTTTTTGCCGATTTCGGTAAAACCACGCGGCAAATCTCTTAGAAAAATCATAGCACACCATTCCCGATCATTACCCACATTTCGGTGTAATGTGTTGCGCGTGTTGGCAACGCTTTGGGACTAGTAGCGGGACGAAATTTGGCGGAAGATGGAGAATAAGAAAGAAATAATAGATAACTATGAAAATCCGCCAGAAATTTTATCAGTTGGCCTCTATTGGTGCACATCCGAACAGCTATAATAATTAATAAAAAATAATAAGGTCTTAACCCTTCAGAGATATAACTCTTTTAAAACCTATTTAAGATGTTAGGACGTGTGTGTGTGTCTGTCTTGTGGTGTCTCTGAGAGAGAGGGAGACAGATGGATGCCACAGACAGACATACAAAGTATGGTTGCCTGGTTACTAAGGACCAATGAAGCCTGTTCTCTCTGTGATGTCATCTCTTTGGTATGTAGTCAGTTAACGACTGCACCTGGCACCACTGTTACCAGCTATTAAGAGACTGATCAAGCTCTCAAACAATGATCATATCACCAAAAGGATACAAGATATCAATATTGAGGTTCTCGTGGGCACCACAAGGCCTTGGTGAACGTATTGATATAAAATTTGGGGATAACTTAAAATGTGGGCGTATCGCGATGTAAAAAGTCCTTCGCTCTGCGTTTTGCTCAGAAAATGTAGACGATGTTTACATTACAGTGAATGGAGGAAAATGTGGAACTGTTCTCATTTGAAAGGTCGCTGAGCGGAAAGTATACATCATATCACGTAAATGAGCACATTGGATGAAACTAGACAAGAATACCTACGTTTTGATGTATAAATTGTCCATGACAAGTTAGAATTGTTGGCGTGGGAGCAAGTTATAGAGAAAAAAAAAAGATAACTTTTTTAGTCTCCCCACTCTGTCCCCCACTCTAGCTCCGAAATTCCGCCACATACACACACATTGGAAATCTGAACGCGTCTGAAAACGGGACGATACGTAAACGGGATTTGGGAGAAACCTGCTTGATATCTGAACGCCCATTCAGCGCAATAACACAAAGTCTTGTCTTCGGTTTTAAATTTTAATCATGTTTCTACGTTAAAGTATGGCGACACGCATGGTGCCAAAGGGGGGGCGTTTTGAGCAATGTTGAGCGATTTCCCGAACATTTCCCATTCAAGTCAATGAGAAAAGTTTGCCGGTTTTTTGCCGATTTGGTAAAACCACGCGGCCAAATCTCTTAGAAAAATCATAGCACACCATTCCGATCATTACCCCTTTTCGGTGTAATGTTGCGCGTGTTGGCAACGCTTTGGACTAGTAGCGGACGAAATTTGCGGAAGAGGAGATAGAATATAATATAATATAGAAATATTTGCCTGCTGAGAATGACGAATATAGCAAAGTAGAGTATAACACTACTAGAAATTCCGCATATTTACAGTGTGCCTACTACTTGGTGCACATCGACAGCAAATAAACTTAATAAAAAATATAAGTGTCTTAACCCTTCAGAGATATAACTCTTTAAAACCTATTTAAGATGTTAGGACGTGTGTGTGTGTCTGTCTGTGTGTGTGTCTGAGAGAGAGGGAGACAGATGGAGTCCACAGACAGACATACAAAGTATGGTTGCCTGGTTACCTAAGGACAATAGGAAGCCTTTATCTCTGTGAGTCATCTCTTGATATGTAGTCAGTTAACGACTGCACCTGGCAACCTTGTACCAGCTATTAAGACTGACTCAAGCTCTCAACAAATGATCATATCACCAAAAGGATACAGAAATATCAATTAATTGAGGTCTCGTGGGCACCACAAGGCCCTTGTGACGTATTGTATAAAATTTATGTGGATAACTTTAAAGTGGGCGTATCAGCGATGTAAAAAAGTCCTTCGCTCTGCGTTTTGCTCAGAAATGCGGACGATGTTACCATTACAGTGAATGGAGGAAAATGTGGAACTGTTCTCCATTTGAAAGGTTGCTGAGCGGAAAGTATACATATATCACATAAATGAGCACATTCGATGAAACTAGACAAGAATACCTACGTTTTGATGTAAATTGTCCATGACAAGTTAGAAATTGTTGGCGTGGGAGAAGTTATAGAGAAAAAAAAAAGATAACTTTTTAGTCTCCCCACTCTGTCCCCCACTCTAGCTCCGAACATTCCGCACTACACACACATTGAAATCTGAACCGGTCTGAAACGGGACGATAGTAAATGGGATTGGAGAAACCGTGCTTGATATCTGAACGCCCATTCAGCGCAATAAACACCAAAGTCTTGTCTTCGGTTTAAACTTTTAATCATGTTTCTACGTTAAAGTATGGCGACACAGCATGGTGCCAAAGGGGGGGCGTTTTTGAGCAATGTTGAGCGATTTCCCGAACATTTCCCATTCAAGTCAATGAGAAAAGTTTGCCGGTTTTTTGCCGATTTCGGTAAAACCACGCGGCAAATCTCTTAGAAAAATCATAGCACACCATTCCCGATCATTACCCCCATTTCGGTGTAATGTGTTGCGCGTGTTGGCAACGCTTTGGGACTAGTAGCGGGACGAAATTTGGCGGAAGATGGAGAATAAGAAATAATAATAATAACTAGAAAATTCCGCAGAAATTTTATCAGTGTGCCTGCTACTTGGTGCACATCCGAACAGCAAATAAACTTAATAAAAAATAATAAGTGTCTTAACCCTTCAGAGATATAACTCTTTAAAACCTATTTAGATGTTAGACGGTGTGTGTGTCTGTCTGTGTGTGTGTCTGAGAGGAGGAGACAGAAGATGTCCACAGCAGACACAAGTATGGTTGCCTGGTTACTAAGGACCAATAGGAAGCCTGTTATCTCTGTGATGTCATCTCTTTGTTGTAGTCAGTTAACGACTGCACTGGCACCCTGTTACCGCTATACGAGACTGATCAAGCTCTCAAACAAATGATCATATCACCAAAAGGATACAAGATATCAATTAATTGAGGTGCTCGTGGGCACCACAAGGCCCTTGTGAACGTATTGATATAAAATTTATGTGGATAAACTTTAAAATGTGGGCGTATCAGCGATGTAAAAAAGTCCTTCGCTCTGCGTTTTGCTCAGAAATGCGGACGATGTTTACCATTACAGTGAATGGAGGAAAATGTGGAACTGTTCTCATTTGAAAGGTTGCTGAGCGGAAAGTATACATCATATCACATAAATGAGCACATTCGATGAAACTAGACAAGAATACCTACGTTTTGATGTATAAATTGTCCATGACAAGTTAGAATTGTTGGCGTGGGAGCAAGTTATAGAGAAAAAAAAAAGTAACTTTTTAGTCTCCCACTCTGTCCCCCACTCTAGCTCCGAACATTCCGCCACATCAACCACACATTGGAAAATCTGAAACCGGTCTGAAAACGGGAGATACGTAATGGGATTGGGTGGAGAACCGTGCTTGATATCTGAACGCCCATTCAGCGAAAAACACCAAAGTCTTGTCTTCGGTTTAAACTTTAATCATGTTTCTACGTTAAGTATGGCGACACAGCATGGTGCCAAAGGGGGGCGTTTTTGAGCAATGTTGAGCGATTTCCCGAACATTTCATTCAAGTCAATGAAAAGTTTGCCGGTTTTTTTGCCGATTTCGGTAAAACCACGCGCAAATCTCTTAGAAAAATCATAGCACACCATTCCCGACCATTACCCACTTTCGGTGGTGTAGTGTTGCGCGTGTTTGGCAACGCTTTGGGACTAGTACGGGACGAAATTTGGCGGAAGATTGGAATAAGAAATAAATAAATGAAAATCATCATTAAAATACGCCTAGAAAATTCCGCAGAAATTATCAGTGTGCTACACTTGGTGCAATCCGAACAGCAAATAAACTTAATAAAAAATAATAAGTGTCTTAACCCTTCAGAGATATAACTCTTTAAAACCTATTTAAGATGTTAGGACGTGTGTGTGTGTCTGTCTGTGTGTGTGTCTGAGAGAGAGGGAGACAGATGGATGTCCACAGACAGACATACAAAGTATGGTTGCCTGGTTACTAAGGACCAATAGGAAGCCTTTCATCTCTGTGATGTCATCTCTTTGATATGTAGTCAGTTAACGACTGCACCTGGCACCAACTGTTACCAGCTATTAAGAGACTGATCAAGCTCTCAAACAAATGATCATATCACCAAAAGGATACAAGATATCAATTAATTGAGGTGCTCGTGGGCACCACAAGGCCCTTGTGAACGTATTGATATAAAATTTATGTGGATAAACTTTAAAAGGTGGCGGTATCAGCGATGTAAAAAGTCCTTCGCTCTGCGTTTTTGCTCAGAAATGCGGACGATGTTTACCATTACAGTGAATGGAGGAAAATGTGGAACTGTCTCTCATTTGAAAGGTTGCTGAGCGGAAGTATACATCATATCACATAATGAGCACATTCGATGAAACTAGACAGAATACCTACGTTTTGATGTAAAATTGTCCTGACAAGTTAGAATTGTTGGCGTGGGAGCAAGTTATAGAGAAAAAAAAAAGATAACTTTTTTAGTCTCCCCACTCTGTCCCCCACTCTAGCTCCGAAATTCCGCATACACCACACATTGGAAAATCTGAACCGCGTCTGAAAACGGGACGATACGTAAATGGGATTTGGGAGAAACGGCTTGTATATCTGAACGACCATTAGCGCAATAAAACACCAAGTCTTGTCTTCGTTAAACTTTTAATCAGTTCTACGTTAAAGTATGGCGACACAGCATGGTGCCAAAGGGGGGGCGTTTTTGAGCAATGTTGGCACGATTTCCCGAACATTTCCCATTCAAGTCAATGAGAAAAGTTTGCCGGTTTTTTGCCGATTTCGGTAAAACCACGCGGCAAATCTCTTAGAAAAATCATAGCACACCATTCCCGATCATTACCCACATTTCGGTGTAATGTGTTGCGCGTGTTGGCAACGCTTTGGGACTAGTAGCGGGACGAAATTTGGCGGAAGATGGAGAATAAGAAATAATAATAATAACTAGAAAATTCCGCAGAAATTTTATCAGTGTGCCTGCTACTTGGTGCACATCCGAACAGCAATAAAAGTTAATAAAAAATAATAAGTGTCTTAACCCTTCAGAGATATAACTTTTTAAAACCTATTTAAGATGTTAGGACGTGTGTGTGTGTCTGTCTGTGTGTGTGTCTGAGAGAGAGGGAGACAGACAGATGTCCACAGACAGATGGTTGCCTGGTTACTAAGGACCAATAGGAAGCCTGTTATCTCTGTGATGTCATCGCTTTGATATGTAGTCAGTTAACGACTGCACCTGGCACCTACTGTACCAGCTATAAGAGACTGATCAGCTCTCAACAATGATCATATCACCAAAGGATACAAAGTATCAATAATTGAGGTTCTCGTGGCACCATGAGCCTTTGTGAACGTATTGAATAAAATTTATGTGGATGACCTTAAAAATGTGGGCGTATCAGCGATTGTAAAAAGTCCTTTGCTCTGCGTTTTGCTCAGAATGTAGACGATGTTTAACATTACAGTGAAGGAGGAAAATGTGGAACTGTTCTCATTGAAAGGTCGCTGAGCGGAAAGTATAATCATATCATCACATACATGAGCACATTGGATGAAACTAGACAAGAATACCTACGTTTTGATGTATAAATTGTCCATGACAAGTTAGAAGTTGGCGTGGGAGCAAGTTATAGAGAAAAAAAAAAAGATAACTTTTAGTCTCCCCACTCTGTCCCCCACTCTAGCCCGAACATTCCGCCACATACACACACATTGGAAATCTGAGCAGTGATGACACGGGGACGATACGTAAACCTGGATTTTGGAGAAACCGTGCTTGATCTCTGAAACGCCCATCAGCGCAATAACACCAAAGTCGGTTTTCGGTTTCAACTTTTAATCATGTTTCTCGACGTTAAAGTATGGCGACCACAGCACGGTCCCAAAGAGGGGGGGTTTTGAGCGATGTTGAGCAATCTTGATTTTCCCCCGAAGCATTTTCCCATTCAAGCATGAGGGAAAAATTGCCGTTTTTTGCCGATTTCGGTAAACCCTGAGCGGAAACATCTCTTAGAAAAATCATAGCCACCCCTCCTCAAGTCCCCATGTCGTTGTAATGTGGCTGCGCCGTGTTGGCAACGCTTGTGGGACGAGTAGCGGGACGAAATTTGGCGGAAGATTAAGAATAAGAAATAATAAAATAGTATGGGCAATAATGAGTCATTGGCCGCATTGCGCTTTATGCCAACATCGGCACACTGACTAGAAATCGCAGAAATTTATCGTGTGCCGTACTACTTGGTTGCACATCCCGAACAGCAAAATAAACTTAATAAAATAAGAAGTGGCTTAACCATTCAAATAATAACTTTTAAAACCTATTAAGATGTTAGGAATGTGGGTGTCTGCTGTGTGTGTGTCTAGAGAGAGGGAGACGATGGATTCCACAGAGACATAAAAGTATGGTTGCCTGGTTACTAAGGACAAAAGGAAGCCTTTCCTCTCTGTGATGTCTCTCTTTGATATGTAGTCAGTTAACGACTGCACCTGGCACCTGCTGTTACCAGCTATTCGAGATGATCAAGCTCTCAAACAAATGATCTTCACCACAAGGATACAAGATATCAATATTGAGGTTGTCGTTGACACCCGCTGGTGGTACACGCGACACATCTAACCGGACCATCTGTTAGTGGTAAAAAGCCGT
>NC_045755.1:9424791-9440250 GCF_008692095.1 Etheostoma spectabile | reverse complement strand
TCCCCCCCCCCCCCTCCCCCCCTCATGGCCCTGTATTTGTTACATTTGCTAAAATTGACACCCCTAAAACCTATGCCGAATTACCGTAATAGTTTCTGTTTACATTGTACCCATAACGGTACGACACTCTAACTTGATGACTTTTATACGAACAGAAATTCGTTAAACTTGCGATGATTTCTCCGGCAAGTTCGTGCGCTGCCTATTTACTCTTTGTGATTTGTATGCGGCTTTACATATGTTTTATCACGATTGAAGTCAAAAATTAATTCTATCCTGGCTAGTGAAATCACGCTGAAGCTAAAATATGTGTATAATTAGTCAGACGAATTATGAGTCCTGGATAGTACCTCTACTGTGTCCCGGCCAGGGAGCTGTCCCTTACCACGCAGCCAGGCCCTGTGGTGCATTGACGGACCAATTCAGCGGTGAAACGCATACAATGACTGTCCGGGTGTTTTATAGAGTAAACACACCTGTCCCCATTGTTCTAAAGAACCCGTTCCTGCTCCTCTTGTTTCATTAATCTATAGGATGGCTTCTCTGATATTTTCTTAATCTCACACTTTCCTTCCGACCTGAACCCTGATGGTGTTGTTAATGTGAAGCCGTTCTTTCTGAAGACACAGAGAGGTCATGTGTGCGGTTTCCATTAATCTTCTCTTACATTTAACCGTGTGCGTATCTTGATGATATCGGACATTCAATGGTAACAAGGTGGTAAACAGTCCATGCTTTACTGGAGTCAAAACTACTGCGTATCCACCTTTAAATTACAGTTAATCTGCTTCAGCATTTGTTACAGTTATTGCTAAACATTTATGTTGTGTTTATACGCAAGGAACTTACCAGCTCCCATCGGCGATGCAAAATGTGCACCTTTTATGGTTCTTTTTTTAAACATTCAGCCTGCTGACCCCCTACCACTGCCATACATGGCCACCCCATTGGTAGAAATCGGATAAGGTGTAACCGAGCCCTGTACCATGCTCTGAGAGAACAGGAAATCCTCTAGAATGGGCCGATCTTGAATCCTTCCCCTATGATGTCCATATAGGATGCAGGTACCTGTGTTTCGAAGCTTTTTATAGATCTTTGTATCTATCTTTCTGTGGTTAATAGTTATTTTTGTGTTTGGTTTTGTTTTTTTTTTTTTTTTAACTTCGCCTTTCCTGCTTTTGTCCACCGAGAGAATTTTGGCCTTAGTACTTCGATACAGTATTAGGGACCACGAAGTTCTATATAGAAGTAGACGGGATACAGTATTAGGGGACCACTAAGGTTCTTAATATAAAGAGACTTCAGATACCTATTAGGGACCACTGGTCCCTATATATAAGAGAACTTTCAGATACAGTATTCAGGGACGCACTTAAAGGTCTATATAAAGTAGAACTTCAGATACAGTATTAGGGGACCACTAAGTCTTTATAAAAGAGACTTCAGATACAGTATTAGGGATCCTTAACTAAGGTCTCTATAATAGGAGACTTCAGATACATTATTAGGGACCCCTAAGGTTTCGATAATAAAACGAGACTTCAGATACATTATCTCTAGGGACCCACTAGTCTAGTATAAATAGAGACGTCCGATACAGTATTCATGACTCACTAAAGGTCTATCAGCACCATGTGCATATGGGACTCTTTTAAAACGACAAAGCATTTGCTGTACAAAAGAAAACAGAACTAAATTGGAATAACTTTACCAAACTGCCAATATAGGTTGTTTGGTGAATTATCTTCTTAGTTCCCAACAGAGGAGACTCGACAGAAAAAGCTCAACCAGGGTTAGTTCTGCCATTCGCCCCGGTCCCACTGCTGGGATCTGGACCAGTGTTCTGCAGTTTTTCTGTTGTGAGCCCTAGCTCCTGAATGTTCAGGGGTCTGCTCTGGGAGTAAGACCCCGGTGGAGGCTGTGTTGCCTCGCCTCAGGCCGCCAGACGTATATTTCAACAGGTTTCTGCGGTCAACATCCAGGAGACACGTCTTTTAATGCACGGATGGAAAAGTTAAACCTGATGACCCCACTGGGAGCTTGGTTCTCTCAGGGATACGGAGCATCAACGTTCCCCGTCATTTCACACACACTCCTCTCTACTTTGCCGACCGCCTACATACTTTGAAGACCAGGAATTTCAGTTTTGAGTCTTTAAGAAGACGCACCACCGATTTAAATTCGAATTTCTTTGCATTTGTGATTTTTTCATATATTTTTACAGTTTATTTCCCGTACCCTAGATACCTGGTTTTTTCAGCGAGGCTGCTGTTGTTTTAACAATATTTTCTATGTTATTCTTCCTTGACTCATGTGCTCCGGAAGTTTTAGCAGGAAAAAGAAAATAATGAACACTGGCTAAAATAATGATTTTTTTAAAACTAAAATGATCTTACAGAAAAATAACTGACACCTAAAACACATCCAAGAGAAACCCAACGTTCCATTTGTATAAACATCTTTTATTGATATTTGGCCTTTCTAGTATCTGGATTTCTCTTCCTCAGTCCCCGATTTGGGGCTCCAAGACCAGTTGGGTTCCTGGTTCCGCTTGTTGCCGGGTGGTTGCTTTTTGCTTTCGGGTTGTTGTTTTCCAACGTCTACACGTCGGTTTTCCAGTACCATCCAAAATCCATTTGGTTTCCCTCCAATGATGTTTACAAAAATAAAAATGGGAAAGTGTTGCATTTGTGATGTACAAACTGTTATACAATGATCCACTCACCGACCCCTTATGATGTTTGGTCAAACATCAGAACCAGGGGTCCCGGTCCCGCGTCTAACCCCAAACCTCAGGAAACACCACGCTCCACCTTTTTACACCCCTAAAACCCTGCGATTCCTTATCGGACTAATGAATCTACTCAGCTGAAGTTCGGTTCCCTGTTGTGATCCCTTCATCATCATTACACATCACCCCTTTACCTGAATCTAACATGACATGTGCCCCACCCCTATATATAGCTATAGATAATAGAGATATATATATATACTCAAATGATATAGATATATATAATAGATTATAGATATGTTTTTTGATCTATAATACACACACATTATATTACCTTACACTAAAGTTGAAACTTTATTTATTGAATTATTTTGGTTGATAAAACGATAAAATGTCCATTTTGTCTTTTTAGAGATTTTAAAACCTTTACGCAGCGGCAAACAGTAACAACTTCGCCCGTCTTTAATTATACTTTTAGCCCCTGTTTGTCCTTGTTGATTCTTCCATAACATCTTTAAGACCAGACACATTCAGTAAATCGACTAGAAATTGTCTTAAATGCCTAGAGACGCCCTTGTTTTCCGCTTCAATTTACTTTCCGTTCTTCTCTTAAGGCTACTCGCCGGTGTCCAAAACAAGCCGGTGTTGGTGGATATTGAACTATATGTACTATAACTACATGATACTATATTTTGCAGAGGGAGAAGAGTCGAGCTACATGGATAAGGAATTAAGATTCTAAACGCAAATGAGGCCTCTGAGGAGCTGGTGCAATCCACCGAACACAACCTCCCAACACTTTTTCATATTTTACATATGAGTTGAATTATTTAATGCAAAATAGTTGGTTCCCGTTATTTCTGGCTAACTGCTCAAACACACCACTCCAACAACACCCAACCTCGCAATTACCCCACTACAACCCACAAGGATGGTTATTAGGCACCAAAGTGGCGTCCCTACACAACTTCTGAGTGTGAAAGGCCCCTAATCAAGTTTAGGAGGATTTAAAAAAAAAAAAGGAACCATAAGCTAAGATGTTGTTTTTTCAGGGGACTTATGAGGAGGTATGTACTCCCAACGTTGGTGTAAATTCCTAGGGTTTTACACCACAACATGAACACAAAGATTACAGTAAGGTCGTATTGGCTCAGGATTTAAAGAATGCAGTTGTTATTGAGAAAAACGGTGTTCTCCTCCAACTTTCAAACCGCATGTTTTATCTTTTTAAAAAATTAACTCTAGTGCTATGGTTTTATACAGCACCAGAGTCGGGCTCAGAAGGCAAAGTCAATAAAACTCATAAATGAGAATATATTCATATTATTATTTCAAATCGGGTTCCTGGTGACTGTTAGCAGGGGGATGAATATAAAACCGGATATCAGTTACTCTTTTGTTGGACTTAAACAGCGCTGAAACCCAGAAACCGCCAACTCTAGGAGGTTCTGGGTTCTTAAACCCCCTCCTAGGTTGGGCTTAAGCCCAGAAAGGAGGGATGCCTAACCCGAACACCCGGTTAGGGTATTTTCATGGTGAACTCCCCAACCTAGGTAGCGGTCTACTGGGTTTTAACCCCTCAACCAGTTGGGGGTTTAACCCAGAAAAATGTCGGGTTCCTACCCCTAACCAGAGGCTCATAGAGGGTTGCTGGGGTATTTAACCCGAACCAGGTAGTCCGGTACCCAAACTAGGTTTGGGGTTTGTTAACCCAGAAAGGTAGGGTTCATCACACCGAACACCAGGTAGGGTTTACTGCGGTTTTACAACACCCCAACGCTAGGTTGAGGGTTTACCGTGGTTCTAAACCCTCACCAGGTAGTGTTTGCTGCGGTGCCAACCCACAACCCTAGGTAGGGGGTTTCCTGGGTTCTAAACCCTAACCCAGGTTGGGTTTCTTCTCGGGTTAACCCCAACCTAGGTTGGAGGGTTCTGGGTGTTACCCTAACCCCCAGGTAGGGTTTCGGTTTAACCCCAACCACATGGTGGTTTCGGGTGTTACGCCTAAGCCGTAGTTGGGAGTTAACGTAAGTGTTGGTTTAAACCCTAGGAGTTCATTACACTAACAGTGAGGGTATTCTGGGTTTAACCCCAACCACGGTAGGGTTTTTTGGGTTTAACCCCAACTAGGTAGCTGGTTTAAGTGCAGTTGAACCGCCAAGACCGAACCCGATCCCGACCCTAATGTTGCAGATCTTCAAATAAACCACAATTTCATTTCACAGAGAATGATTTGTAAGTATAAATGACCATATATCCTCAATCCAGGGTTGACATTAAACACACCTTTAAACCCCCCCCATGCTTTAGAAATTAACAAACTAAAATCCTTGACACGCAAATGCAGTTTGACAAAATGTTCCACTTTCATCGAGCCCAAATTAAACCTCTTAAGCCAAATGACACATTTAATGGCAGAATAAAGAGGCGCCAATCCAGTGACAGGGGCACCACGGCACAGGGTGCTGCATGACAATTATTCACACAAATGTTCTTTTGTCCACGTCTACGCAGAAATAAAAAAGGGCAGGGAAGACGAACAGCGTGTGTATTTTCTGTAGTGTTGATAAATAGATCATTATTTGAATAATATGGATGGATGTCACAAGGCTGTAAAAAAAAAATTAAATACAATACGCATAAGTAGATGCAGTTTCCATGAGTGTGTGTGTGCAGATTTTTTTTTCCGACACGTTAAAATCAAATCACAACAAACAAAAAACAACAGGACGTTGCTGTCGAACCATGAAAACAACTCAGGTTATTAAGTGCCCCGTTATGATGAAAAAAAAAAATCACTTTTCTTGGGATGTGGGGGGTATTTTGTCGTCTTCGTGCTTTTCCACATCATACCACACTAGAACAAAACATACCATTGGTGTTTTGAGTGGATCGGTTTCTGAATGTCTCTGATCCGGTTTCTGAATGTGCCTCTGATCCGTTTCTGACTGTCCTCTGGCTTCATTATAGCCAGACAAGGGCTATATGTTAGATCATGCTAGCATGCACTCCGTTCTCAATTTGCCAAACCTGCTACAACACCCCTAGTGACACCCTCTCCAAAAAAACTACTTCCTGTCCCTGGTCTACTTCCTAGTCCCCTGTTCTAGCAGGTATTCCACACGTGTCCTGGTTAGAAGAAGTCTCCCAGATGATTCCTGCATTGGAACTGACCAAAGCTGGAGAAAGAGTGTCTCACAGCTGATGGGATCTTACCGTCGCTACTGAGGCATTGTGCAGCTACCCACAAAGATAGGATAGAAGGGAGAGATGTCTCACTCTGATCAGAATAAAACAGGCCCCTACACACACAATGGAAAACAGATCTGCAGCAATTTGTAGTTCTTGTGTGTGTGTGTTGTGTGTGTGTGTGTGTGTGTGTATGTTGGTGTGTGTGTGGGTGTGTGTGTGTGTGTGGTGTGTGTGTGTGTCTGTGTTGTGTGTGTCTGGTGTGTGTGTGTGTGGTGGTGTGCGTGTGTCGTTGTGCGTGTGTGTGTGTGTGTGTGGTGTGTGTGTGTGTGTGTCTGTTGGTGTGTGGTGTGTGGTGTGTGTGTTTGCCACTGCGTGGTTGTTTTTTTGAAAAGTAAAACACATGTAATAATCTTTTTGGTACAATACTCAAAATACAATTATGAACCATGAAAATGACCACTGGGGCGCTTGAAGAAAAAAAAAAAAAACGCTCAATTCATTGGTCTTAACGATCCATTCATTTGATTGTGTACTTTATTGTTCGACTTTGTTTATGCATTTAAAATTTCCGACAAGATAAGGCGGAGGCACCATTAATATGTTTTTTAACTTGTGGTTTAAAATTATTGTACCTCTATACGTTTGATACTTCTACTCACTCGCAGCTTAAAAAAACACCGGCAAAGCAGAGGAAAAGCCACAAAATAGATGGATCTGATCTTAATGCTCACCAACTTCATTTCAGATTTTTTAAGTTGCTCTAATGATTTCCGCTGTGGGGGGAGGGGGAGGAGAAGGAGGGGGGGGGGGGTGGGGGGGCGCTAGTCTCTTTTGTGTTTGAAAATAACCTATCGAACGAATCAACAAGAGTCTCTCTCACCTTAACATCTTCTTAGAGCACCTTTACAACCTTGTTGAAAGCGACCGTTTTACTCCGTCTGTCAGAAGACACTGACGAGTAATTTCCTCTTGAGTGCAGATGCAGAAACAAAAAAATGCAGCATTATAATGTGGAGTACTGTAGTCAACACAAAGTTTAATATACCAGATTATAAAAGAACAAATCACACGTTAACATTTTCGTAGCGGGTTGTTAGCGGTAAGTACCTGATTAACAGTCATCAGTCCATATTTTTCACAGAAAAGTTAAAAAACAAGTGGTTTGGCACTCAGCAAAAAAAGTTGGCACGGCTCAGTTCGAGATGTTCAGACTTGAACACCACACACGCACAACACAAACACCGCACACACACAGGAGCAAACACAGGCAATTAGATCTACGGAACCACCCTGATATGAACAACTTAACATGGCACGTGATCAATGATAGTCCAGTTTAAAAAAAACAGATGAATTTCATGGTGAGATGAAATGGATAGTTAGTATGCGAAAGACCCTGCCTCAAAGCCCGGCTACTGGGTTTAAAAATATCCTAAAAACCTAAACATGAATATGGAATGAAAAACTGGATTCATTCATCTGGGATTTGAGTTCATCCATTGCACAGCTGGTCAGCAGCGTAGAAACCACATATTGATAGAAACGCAACAATTTGTGGCCGTGATATAAGGAAAAGGCGATCGCCTTTTGGACTTCGTACCCTGAATTCACTCATCGATAGACTCCATCGACAAACCAAGACCCCTGCTTGGCCAAGGTGTGTACCGCAGTGGGTGTCATTGGTCGCTTTATTTTATATGTCCCTGCTCGCTAGAAGGTAAATAAAACAATGAAAAAAAACATGACCTCAGATCAGGCGTTTGAGGCAAATTACCCTCAATCCACAGTTCATAACTTTGCTTATGATACGATAAGGAAAACGTGCCCCACAAAGCGTTCTGGACGCAGCTGTACGTCCAATCCCAACCTTCCAGAAAAGAGAATACTGGTATTGTCTCCCTTACCTAACTTATCTTCTTATTCTCCAAAACCTTCATTCCTTGTGTGTCGATGTGGTTTTCTTCACTCCGTATATACCCAAATAAAATGAATGGGTACAGAAGCCAAACAAGAAACAGCTATGTCCCGCGGATCACACCCAACACCGACGCCATGGTAACGCGTTGTAAAAATGAACCCTTTGTGAGTTCACCCGACTCCTATCTCGCCGCCATAACACGACGGTCCTCCATTCTGGCATCCTTCCCACCTTGGTATTGTTTGTGTGGGGAGCCAAGTGGAAGTACACCCTTCACGCGTATTAGATACCGAGCTTCCTTCAGTTTTCCACAACCTGGTTATATTTTGTTACACTTTTAATTTTCCCACACTTGCATTCCTTCCCCTCCCTGACTACCATAACCCCCCCCCTTCCCCCTCCCCCATCCAACTCCTTCTCCTTATATGGTCAACACTTCCTGTTGCTCCACTATCCCCGTCCCCTTTTGGTCCTTACACGGTCAAACATGGACATCGTTAGAGTCTGTGAGCTGTCGTCCTCCTTTGCAGTCGTTTAAATGGAAAACATCGTGTGTCTTAAGCTAGCCGTATAGTCTCCGCCCCCTGACCCCTCGTGACTTCAGATGTCAAGGTCAGTGCCCTTTGTTCTCAGGGCGGCGCGCTCTGTTGCAGGCGGAGGGTCAGCTGTTTGTTTCTGGCCGCCGGGTCCTCGCTCCCCAGACTGATGATCTGAATACCGGACACAAAAAGTAAAATCTCAACATTTTCCCCTAAAAATTTAAGATTTAAAATGTTCTTTACAAGGAAATACTCCTCCAGTCTAAAGTTTTATATTTTGCTTATCTTGTAAGTGTAGTTTGTTTGTCTTTAGAGTGTGTTGATTTGCTAAATGTCAAATATAGTTTGCATGACGAGAAAGTTGAATGATCTGCACGGAGACGAACACACAAAAGACTCAACCGGACAAAAAAAATGAAAACAGCAGCTGTCAATCAAAATCCTATATTTTTCTTGTTAATCTTTTAAACTAATAAGTATTCTTCAAATTTCGAACTGGTCTGTTCACTTGTTTTCTTCTCCGTGTCGAATCTCCCTTCCTTTAATTTACACAACTTCAACACTCTTGTTCCTAGCCCAAAGAGGACTCGAGTGGAGAAGGGCGCGGGCTGGAGGATTGGATCATCTGAGGATCTATGAGCGAGGATTGAGAAGGGAGCTAGTGACTGGAGGATTCTGCTCTGAGGAGAGCTATGCGCGGGATGTGAGAACGGGGAGCTAGTGATGAGGATGATCTCTTGAGTAGCTATGACGAGGATGGTGAAGGGAACGGGATGGAGTGATCGGATCTCCTGAGGAGCTACTGGAGTTATGAATACTGGAGAAGCGGGGCTCGTAGGATGGAGTATGGATCGTCTGAGGGACTATGAGCGAGGATGGATAAGCTTGGGAAGCTAGGATGGAGGATGTGTCTCTTGAGGAGCGATGAGCGGGGATGGGAGACGGGGAGCTAAGGATGAAGAGTGGCTCCGTGAGGATCGTATTAGCTAGGTTGAGAAGGGGAGCTTAGGATGGAGGAATGGATCTCTGAGGGATCTATCTAGCTAGTAAGGTGAAGGGGTAGCGAGTGATGGAGGATGGATCCTCTGAGGAGCTCTGGTGAGGAGGAGAAGGCGAGCTAGGATTGAGTATGGATCTCTGAGGGCTATGAGTGAGGATCGAGACGGATGATTCTAGGAGTGGATCATGATCGGATCTCTTCGATGAGGCTATGAGCGGAGGATTGTCGAAGGGGAGCTAGGATGGAGGATACTGGACTCATCTTGATGATCCTATTAGCAAGCGATGGGTACGAAGGGATCTAGGATGGAGGTAATTAGATCCTAAAGAGCTAATGAGCAATGATGGAGAATGTGAGGTCGAGGATGTAAGAGTGATCGCTAAAGGCTTATGAGGCCGAGGACATGGATAAGGGGAGGCGAGGATGTAGGTGGATCCTTCTGAGGACTATTAGCGAGGATGGAGAGGGGAGCTAGGATTGAGGATGTCTCTCTGAGGAGCTATTAGCGAGGATGTAGACGGGGGCTTAGGATGGCGCAGGAGGGACCTCTGAGAAGCTATTGAGCTATGATGGAGAAGTTGAGCGGAGGATGGAGGTGTCTCTGAGGGCTATTAGCGTGATTGGAGAAGGGTAGCTAGGAATTGCCGGATGGATCTCTGAGGAGCTATGAGCGAGATGGAGAAGGGGAGCGAGGAGGAGAAGGGGAGCTAGGATGGAGTCTGGATCTCTGAAGGATCTACGAGACGGGAAGAGAAGGGAGCTAGGAATGGAGGATGGGTATCCCTGAGGAGCTAATGAGCGTAGGATGAGGAGGGGAGGCTAGGATAAGAGTGCAGCTAGATTGAGGATTGATCTCTCGAGGAGCTCGAGCGAGGATGGAGAATGGAGATCTAGGATGGAGGGAATGAGAATCTCTGCGAGCTATGAGCGGGGATCCCTACACCAACCCTCCTCTGAAACCGTTGATAGCAGGGCTGCAAGCTTTGTTTTAAATGTATTTTTTTACTGATGATGGTTTAGTTGTTTCACTTCAAGTTGGCATGCATTCAGCTTGTGAGCGAGGATTTAGAAGGGATCGAGGCATGGCGAAGGGGAAGCGAGGATTGAAGAAGACGACTAGTATGGAGACGATGCAGTTCATAATAATCCAGGCTTAAAGAACAAAACAAATCTACTCGTAACCCTAAGGGAATGCTTCCCCTTGCATTGGATTGAAAACGATTAAACTCTTAAATGACACCCTACATGATCAAGGGAAGCAAGTTGAAGGACCGTGGAGATTTAAGAAAAAGGATGGTTCAGCCCGTTTGAACTTGACCGCATCAGCCCAGCTGGGTATAGAAATGCGTCTCCATAAAAGCAAAAAAAAAAAAACAAAGGCCTACCTGTTTCAGGTTCGTCTTAACTAGGGAGTGGTTTGAGGGCATCTAACTCGTCGGTCGTCTTCACACTCAAAATTGAAAGCCCACTTTAGTGCACACTTTTTTATCATGTTTTTTAACCTTTTCTTCACGTTTTTGTCCCTTTTTTTCCCCAATGTGTTGTCCAATTTTGATGTGTTCAACCTATTTAACCCTGACTTATTAACCCTTAGTTTTTACAGTTTATTTTTGGAATTTTGTCAATAAATTTTCTTCATTACAGGCAATTATACCTTCATCAGCACTATCTTAACAACTCTTTTTGCAACGTGAAATAGTCATCAAAGCAACTATCTAAAAGGATGCAGGCAGATAAATACTTACGTAGAGTAATTCAAAAGTAGGTTGTGCGCAGGCCACGACCAGAAGTATACATGTAACGTACGCAGTAACGATTCGACATGAACTAAAAAGACATTGCTTACCACATCGTAGTACTGTGCTGGGCGTCCCTGGTAATGCTGGATCGTAAGGCCCACCTTGTGTCCGCTTGTCCGTGTGTTGCTACAAAGGAACAATACTTACACATCATGGCTCTGACACCACCCGACCCCCAGCGGCGTACCGCGTGTCGACCGAACCGCCATCCCCGAGCCACCGAAGCGACGCAGACAGCGGCTGAATTGGACCGAACGGGGCAGTCAACACAACTGGGGGTCGCGTTTTCTCCGGAAAATCTAGGCAGACTGTCATGGCGGGCTAAAATATTTTCCCCGAAACCTGTTTTCTGAAAAGCAATTAGGCCTTGCAGCTGCTGACTTTCTCCCATTCAGATCCAAGAAGCTCTGCGTAAAAGATTCTCGTCAGACTTTTGAGAGACTCGAGTCCCCCCGCTCGTCGTTTCCGGGGGTAGCTCTCCACAATCTTTCCTCGTTTGAGTCGGACTGCGCATCTGCCCCCTTCCGACCGAGCGTGTCGGGTCGACCACTGTTATCGGGTTACCGTGTCCAGGGCCTTTTGACACCTTACAGCTGTTAAAATCCTCTGAAGTGGACAGCCAGCTTGCGTTTAATTGAAAACAGTGATCGATTTTTACAGACATGTTTGGTAATATTGATGTATGACAAGTTCCAGTAAATCCCACACAAAGTTGAGGCTTTTGAAAACTCCGGTACGGATTTCCTTTTTGATGACACCAATCTCTGTCTTTAAAAGTCTTTAAAAAGCAGATAAAGATCCACCTTTTATGCTTTTGTGTTTTATTAGATTTACTTGTGAGTTATTGTACTTTTTATGATTGATTGATCTGCTTATTAATGCATTTATATTATTTTGGCCTGTGAAACACTTTATTTTATGATTATTATTAAGGTTTGTGGGTAGGGGCTAGGCAATGCATTTTATTTTTACAGATCGTACGTGAGTGTGTGTGTGTTGTGTGTGTGTGTGTGTTGTGTGTGTTGTTTACATTATGTAGCAGGTTGATGTGTGTGTACTCTAGGACGCTTTACCAGCACAGGATGTTGTCAATACTCCCTTTAATGGTTTTGGTTTGTTTTGTACTATTTCTCCTTTGAGTATTGTTAATCTTTGTACTTTCTTATCTGGACATTTTGTTAGATTGGTCCCCCCCCACCTTTATTTAATTAAGTGCCCGCTGTTCTATGTATTGATACTTTCCTGGAATAAACGGATTAAAAAAAACAAAACAACAACACAAAACTACCCTGGAAACCTCAGCAAGGTGTGTGTTCATGTCCTGGTCGCTGACTGGAACCATCTGTCCTGATCGCCCTTGTAGTAAACTAGAAAACACACACACACACCTTAATCAAATTATATTTGAAATGGCAATGACATTGTAGCTAAATAACAATAATAATACTTTTGTGTTTTATACATTGTTCGTCTGATAATTTGGAATTGTTGTAACTTGGTGGACCCATGTGTCACCCAGCTGTTTTGCTAAATAGGGGTTGGCAATTATTATCGTATTGTAGCCGTGTACGTGATCGGAGATACCCTGTGATTTCCCACCCCTTGTAGAACACGCCCCCCCCCCCTCCCCACACACACACCACACACACACACACACCACACACCACAAACGCACTCAGTCCACCATCTTCGTGTACGTGGAAATCCTTTGCATAGAGCAGCTTGTTGCTGGGCGACTCCCTGCAAAAAAACAACAACAACAAAAGGGAGCATCCATTAGCCACAGCCTCCAGATCACCCTGAACTTTGTTCTGTGGTTGAAGTGAGTTTTTTATCATAAAAATCCTTCTCCATGGTTTTATTTTGGATCGAGTGCTAATCGCCCGCCTCCCTCGATCTGCTGCGAGTCCCGAAAGCTCTTTCTTTCCGACACGCATGCCTATGTAGGGGCGGCGAGCGATTTTAACCTGGCCTGAGAATCCTCTCCGGGTCGCTTATAACTTTTCTTCCAGTTATCATAGTAAACCCAATAATAGTTTTTCTGTACATCTATGGGTAACACATGCAAACGGAGCTGATATCTAAGTCCTGCATACTTTTGGTCAGTGAATTCTGACTGCCCTAGTGACTGTTTAAATCGGCCCCAAATTAAAGCTGACTGCTCCTTCTCCGACTGACTACTGGCACGGAAACACACCCAACAGCGATTTGAGTCACCTGTCGACCTCGCGCCCATCACCTCGGCCTGAGCGCTCGATGAGTTGTTTAAGGGATGTTTCCTTCAGAAAATGCGCTGTTGATTTTTTTTCAATACAAACCAAACAAAAACAACATCAATTGGCGGGCCATTCTTATCACCATTACCCTGTGTGTTCCTGGGAACCATTATAAAAAGCTACGGGTAGATTAATAAATAGGATACATAAACCCAAAAGTTCAAAGACAAAGCTTTGCTAAAGAGATCCAACACAATCATTTTAGAACTGGTGAAAATCGTTTAGTTTAGCTTTCTGATTGTTAGAGATTAGTGTTTTTGGCCGCATTATCCACGGGTTAGGGTTATTGTGTGTGTGTGTGTGTTGTGTGTGTGTGTGTGTTTGGGGTCAGGCTGTGTGTGTGGGGGTGTGACTGACTGTCGACGGAGCTTTGTGCGCCGTCTTAGGTGCACTCCGCCGTCCATAGAGGTCCTGGGTGCGATGACTTGGCAGTCGACTGCGATCCTCACCACCTTTCCGTCACGTGCACTCGACGATGAAAGCCGGGGTTTTTCCTCAGGTATGTTCACACCAACAACCAGCATCGGCAAGCTGGGGACAGAGACGACTCGGGTCAGTGAAGTCAATGGCACATGAAGCGGCACATTGTTTAAAAAAGCTTTTAAAAGCAGAAATTCTTCAGAAACTGACTGACTTGACTTTGCACATTAACATACACTACAGCGCCCATAAATATAATACCAATACCAATACATGGTCCCCCAGGATGGCTGTTATCAACCAAATTTAGGAGAGCTGTAGATGCATTTATTACTGGCGGAGGTCTTTTTGACTCAAAATTAAAGAAATAAGGCGCTGCAGAACTTGCCTGAAAATCTTCACATTTTTAAGTTTTCTTCTGTATCAGATGAAACCAGTGATGGGTGTCTGTGCACCCATGGGTGCGTTGGAAACAGGACCTCCTATTAGCTAATTCGGTGTTCTTTTAATGGTGCTAATTGGCCAAAAAAGGAAGCAAATACAGGCTAAAACATGATGGGAGGGAGGGACAAAAAGTCTGTTATTAACCAATCACAAGATCACAATCAAGTTTTTTTAATATTTCATATAAAATGTGAATTGCACAAGCTGTTTTATTGCTTTAATATTAATTCAAATAGACAATATAAATGCCCCCAAGTTCACATTTTATACATCAAGTGTGTAGAGCTCTCTCTCCAGAAAAGGCCAGTATTGATTAATTATTAATGTTATATATCATTGTTACATAATGTGCAGGTGGAAGACATTTTGACAGTGTTTAATAAATGTTAACTATAATATCAGTGTATAATCTCATGATGTACTTCATTTCTCAACTCAACAAATTAGAGTATAGTTGTTTTTTTACTGGAGTATTTTCATCTTATGGCACTTCATACTTTAGTGGTGGTTTGGATCTATGACTCAACAATTATTTTCTCTTTTCCGGTATTTTCCAGATTAATCGATTGTTTGTTTGGTCAGTAAAACGTGGATCAGGGTTTCCTGAAGCCCGAGATGACTCAGCACGAGACGGACCGCTGCTGGTCCGCTCTGTAGAGTCTGGTAAGACCTCTAATTACTCTGATCCATGTCCAAAACTATAGGGGTGCACGATATGTATCTATATCGCTATTGCAATATGTTTTTATTAGGGGTCCAAGCCCGAGGATGCTGTGCAACGCGGGCGTTACATTACGACGAAGGCGCTACGCAGTATCGAAAACAGAGATAACGATTTACATTTACCTGCTCGTTATCATCTTACCGTTATGTAAGTTTTTCTGAACAAAATTGATCTTCATAGTAGTTATTAATCATCTATATTTGTACTTCTTACTTGAGTAATTTAGTTAGAATAACCGTACTCTACTCCGCTACATTTAGTGTGCAATGAGGCCGTTTTACTCGTTACATGCATGTTACTAAACGCGTCGTTGATTTTTACCTTGCGCCGCGTAACGTCTCATTTTAATGTTTTTTGACAGAGAGAGAGAGTCTTCCGCTGAACGCGACTGTGCTTAACCAATCACACGTCGTTGT
>NC_045755.1:9424657-9424781 GCF_008692095.1 Etheostoma spectabile | reverse complement strand
GGCCATACTCGTTTCAGCAGCGGGACAGGTTAGCTTAACAGTCGTAGCAAAGCAAAGAAACAGCAGCTACGGGGCGGCTGTGGCTCAGTGGTAGAGCGGTTGCCTGCCAATTGGAAGGTTGGTG
>NC_045755.1:9424311-9424474 GCF_008692095.1 Etheostoma spectabile | reverse complement strand
TGTTTCCTGTAGATGTAAAAGCGCTTTTAGCAGTTGTTAAGACTGGAAAAGCGCTATACAAATACAGCACGTTTACATTTACGTTTTGCGGTGTGTTCAGGGTCAACCAAAACAAACGGACATGTGAGCGTTCAACAACTCAACCTCTAACCTGAGGAGACGT
>NC_045755.1:9423577-9424286 GCF_008692095.1 Etheostoma spectabile | reverse complement strand
GTTGAGTAACGTCTGATTTATTTCTTAACACAAGCATCAATCAGACAGACAAAAGGACAAATATTCATCTTTAGGCAAAATTATAGTTCATCCATCAATAAAAAATTGAAATGTGATTAATACAACTAGCTTTACGTGAGAGACTTGTCACATCAAATTGTGGATGGATACTGGCATGTGTAAAACATACTGTATTGACTAAAAACAAACATCCACCCTCATCCACACAAAAACTGAAACAACCACCGTCTACGTCTCCTCAGTTAGAGTTGATTTTTGAACGCTCACATGGCCGTTGTTTGGTTTGACCCTGACACACGTCACACCGTAAATGTAAAACGTCTGTATTTGTATAGCGCTTTTCCAGTCTTAACAACGCTAAAGCGCTTTTACATCTACAGGAACATTCACCTTCACACACATTCATACACTGTGGCCGGGCTGCCGTACAGGTGCCACCGTGTCCTCAATAACATTCATACACATTCAACTCCGTGCGCACACCGGGGCAACTCGGGGTTTCAGTTACTCACTACTCGAGTAGTTTTTTCATCAAGTACTTTTTTACTTTTACTCAAGTACAATTTTTGGCTACTCTACCCACCTCTGCAGTTCACACAGCAGGGCTGTGGAACCCTATTGTTTTCGTACGGTTTCTTCTTCTTCTTCTTATTCTTACTTTCCATTTTTCTTCTCCGCATAAACCTGG
>NC_045755.1:9422979-9423567 GCF_008692095.1 Etheostoma spectabile | reverse complement strand
TGAACCGTACATGGTGGCGACGCGCCGTTTTCAGGACTGGTCCGAAAGTCCGCAAAGACCTCAGCCCCAAAAAAAATGACCCACTTCTACCACTAGGTGGCGCTGTAGCAGAGAAAAACGCGTTTGGCTCTATAACTCCCAAACCGTACATCGGATATTTAAAAACCTTACATCCACGCGTTCCCTGGATCCTACTGAATCTCGTGATATAGGCCACGCCCACTTCCGCCTAGACTTTTATGCGTGAAAAATCGCGATTTATCGAAAACCTACTTTTTCGAACTCCTCCGAGACCGTGCAATGGATCGGCACCACACTTGGCACATACTATCTCCAGACCCACCTGACAAATGTTTGCATAAAGATTATTTATAGATAAAAATTGTGCGTGTTACACGCAAACAAATTTGTGTAACTAGCTATAAAAAACACCAACTTTGCCATATCTTGGCCAAGATAAATGCTATCAAAGCCAAACTTTCCAGTATCCTTTGGTATGACCCTCCGAGGCTCTGTACCAAATTTGAAAAACATTGGCCACTAGGGGGCGCTACATATACAAACAAAGTGTATTTCTCATGAACCGCT
>NC_045755.1:9422424-9422969 GCF_008692095.1 Etheostoma spectabile | reverse complement strand
TTACAAAATTTGACGGATGCCATCTGGGCCCGCTCCCGAGGCGGTCCTCGCAGCGGGGTAGTGATTGGCGCGCTCCCCGGGTCGCTGGGGAGGCTTGGACCCCGTTGAAACTGCGTGCAGTTCTAGTTTTTATTGTTTCTAATATGTCCTGTTCTGTAGACATGCTCTTTATTTGTTTATTTATTTTATACTGCACAACCAGTACAACATCTCCTGTAGACCTGGTTGTTATTTATTTATTTATTATTTTATACTGTACAACCAGTACAACCAGTACAACATCTCCTGTAGACCTGGTTGTTATTTATTTATTTATTATTTTATACTGTACAACCAGTACAACAGTACACATTCTGTGCCTGGTTGTATTTATGTAACATTTATATTTTATACTGTACAACCAGACAACATGCGTGTAGACCTGGTTGTTATTTATGTGTATTTATTATTTTATACTGTACAACTAGTACAACATGTCCTGTAGACATGGTTATTTATTTATACATTTATATATTTTTAACTGTATAATCAGTACAACATGTCCT
>NC_045755.1:9417516-9422399 GCF_008692095.1 Etheostoma spectabile | reverse complement strand
ACCTTTACTGATTAACGTTAAATTATAACTGATAAATACCATGTCTACAGGACATGTTGTACTGATTATAGTTAAAAAATATAAATGTATAATATAACCAGTCTACAGGACATGTTGTACTTAGATATACACGTTTAAGACAATATATAAATGTATAAATAGCATAACAGGTCTACAGGACATGTTGTACTGATTATACAGTTAAAAATATATAAATGTATAAATAAATAACCATGTCTACAGGACATGTTGTACTAGTTGTACAGTATAAAATATTAAATACACATAAATAACAACCAGGTCCACAGGAGATGTTGTACTGGTTGTACAGTATAAAATAATAAATACACATAAATAACAACCAGGTCCACAGGAGATGTTGTACTGGTTGTACAGTATAAAATATATAAATGTATACATAAATAACAACCAGGTCTACACGACATGTTGTACTGGTTGTACAGTATAAAATATAAATGTTACATAAATACAACAGGCCACAGAATGTGGTACTGGTTGTACTGGTTGTACAGTATAAAATATAAATAAATAAATACAACCAGGTCTACAGGAGATGTTGTACGGGTTGTACTGGTTGTACAGTATAAAATAATAATAAATAAATAACAACCAGTCTACAGGAGATGTTGTACTGGTTGTGCAGTATAAATAATAAACAAATAAAGAGCATGCTACAGACAGGACATATTAGAAACAATAAAACTAACTGCACGCAGTTTCAACGGGGTCCAAGCCTCCCCCAGCGACCCGGGGAGAGCGCCAATCACTACCCCCTGCGGGACCGCCTCGGGAGCGGGCCCAGATGGCATCCGTCAAATTTTGTAAATTCGGACGAGCGGTTCCATAGAAATACACTTTGTGTGTATTGTAGCGCCCCTAGTGGCCAATGTTTTTCAATTTGGTACAGAGCCTCGGAGGGTCTACCAAGGATACTGGAAAGTTTGGCTTTGTAGCATTTATCTTGGCCAGATATGGCAAAGTTGGTGTTTTTTATGCTAGTTACACAAATTTGTTTGCGTGAACACGCACAATTTTTATCTATAAATAATCTTTTGCAACATTTGTTCAGGTGGGTCTGGAGATAGATGTGCCAGTGTGGTGCCGATCCATTGCACGGTCTCGGAGGAGTTCGAAAAAGTAGGTTTCGATAATCGCGATTTTTCACGCATAAAGTCTAGGCGGAAGTGGGCGTGGCCTATATCACGAGATTCAGTAGGATCCGAACGCGTGGATGTAAGGTTTTTAAATATCCGATACGGTTTGGGAGTTATCGAGCCAAACGCGTTTTTCTCTGCTACAGGCGCCACCTAGTGGGAGAATGGTCATTTTTTGTGGGCTGAGGTCTTGCGGACTTTCGGACCAGTCCTGAAAACGGCGCGTCGCCACCATGTACGGTTCAGGCTGCAGCACCAGGTTTATGCGGAGAAGAAAATGGAAAGTAAGAATAAGGAAAGAAGAAGAAGAAACCGTACGAAAACAGTAGGGTTCCACAGCCTGCTGTGTGAACTGCAAGGTGGGTAGAGTCAAAAATTGTACTTGAGTAAAAGTAAAAAAGTACTTGATGAAAAAAACTACTCGAGTAGGAGTAACTGTTGAGTAACGTCTGATTTATTTCTTAACACAAGCATCAATCAGACAGACAAAAAACAAAATATCATCTTTAGGCAAATTATAGTTCATCCAATCAATAAAATAAATTGAAATTATATTAATTACAAAATAGTTTACTGAGAGACTTGTCACATCAAATTGTGGATGGATACTGCATGTGTAAAACATACTGTATGTGACTAAAAACAAACATCCACCCTCATCCACACAAAAACTACAACCACCGCTACGTCTCCTCAGGTTAGAGGTTGAGTTGTTGAACGCTCACATGTCCGTTGTTTGGTTGACCCTGAACACACCGCAAACGTAATGTAAAACGTGCTGTATTTGTATAGCGCTTTTCAGTCTTAAAACGCTAAAGCGCTTTTACATCTACAGAACATCACCATTCACACACATCATACACTGTGGCCGGGCTGCCGTACAGGTGCCACCTGTCTCAATAACATTCATACACATTCAACTCCGTGCGCACACCGGGGCAACTCGGGGTTTCCATGTCCTGTAGACCTGGTTGTTATTTATTCATTTATTTATATATTTTATCTGTACAACCAGTACATGCCCTGTAGACATGGTCAGTCTTTATTTATATATTTATTTATTTATTTTATACTGTACAACGGTCAGTCTTTATTTATTTAAATATTTATTTATTTATTCAGGTTGTACCAGTTTAAAATGACCGTCAGTTGAAATAAACCTTGTTTTATTTGTTATTAATCTATTTCGACGTTTTCCCATACTAAATGTAATAATTATGCATATGTTTAATGATATCAAAATTAATATCGATATCACTAAATCCATAATCCATATCGCAATATCACATTCTGTCAGTATAGTGCAACCCTAGCACCGACCTTTTATACTTTTTTATGTTTCTCATCCAAAACTACGGCTGAATTATTTGTGTAAACAATTTTTTGGGGGGTTTATTTTGCGATATTTCTGCCAGATATTCAGATTACAATTGGAGATTGTAAATGTTTAGTTAAATAAAGTGACAAAATTAATGAAACATCGGTTCAGAATCGAATCGTTGGCCTTTGAGTTGAATTGAGTAATATTAGTGGAATATTTACTTTCATTAGTTGTGTAAACAGTTTAGTCAGAATATCGTCTTTTTCGGAATAAAGGCAAAAACCAGAATATTATACGCATGTTTTCTTCTGTAATAATAATGTCTCATATTGTCGTATATAATATCTCGGTCTGTGTGTTCTCTCCAAACAAATAACTCATAAGCTCATGAAGAAGTTAAACTTTTATTCAGTTCACAGAAAAACCTAAACAGAAAATATCAATCTCACATATTCATCTTATTATTTAAAGAGCTCGTAGAAAAGGTCTGTTTAAATATATGTATATGTATAGATATATACACACATGCATCTTAAATAAACAATAAATAATTCAAATGTTGGGTAACACTTAAGTTTATAATTTCCTTATTTTCTTTGGAAGATTTTCTGGAAACAACGATGTAATTCTACTATATTAGAAATATGAAAATAGAGATTTGGTGCCGTTATAACTGATGGAGAATGTCAGTCAGTGCAAGGCAAACATGTGAATAAAATGTATTTCTAATAATGAATAAAGGTTTCAAGGAAATGTCTAATTTACTACAATAACCAAATTACATATTTATTTCCAGTAAACTTTCAATGAAAGGAAATCACAGACCTGTAAAATTAAAGTTAAAGCATTAATTATTTCATGGGTCCATTGTTTCTGAATTATTTCTTAATTTACTTATTTCTTTGGAAAATAGACAAAACAGTTTTTTAATGAGTGGGTATTATAATAAATAATGTTTTGTTGTGTTCATTTTAGGGAGTAAAATTTGCATTTTCTTTCCAGGAAATTGCTATTTTCCCTGTAATTATTATCAAATTAGAGAATTCTTTGTAGGAAATGTCTAAGGAAATTATAGACCCATAAAATAAAAAAAAGTAAAAACAGCGTTACAGATGTTAGGGCAGATCTTAAAAGGAACAATCCAACTTTTTTTTTTGGGGGGGGGGGGGGGGGAGGAGCTGAGGGGGTATTTGATTTGGCTTTTTTACCCAAAACCCAGATGAAAAGATGATGTAATTATTTTTTTGAAGATGTATTTGCTCACTTTTAAATGATAGCATTTTGCCGAGCATCGCTGTCATGGACCCAGATGAAACATCTTACATCTCTTCTGACAGGAAGGTTGAGGAGCTGAAACAGGCAAAAAAGACAAATAATTTCATTGACATTTAGGTTTAAGTGTCATTTAAAGGATAAGTCATCTTGTTGTCAACATGTCCCATGAAATAACTACCCATGTCCTGATGCTACCAGGTGTCCAAAGCCCTGCACCGTCCTGCTGCCCGAAAAACGTGGATTACTCCGCCGCTGAAAATAGTTCCCAACAAGTGCACTACATGCTCCCGTTTTGCTTGAATAATTTTTCAAGCTAAAATGACATGTAGTGAATCAAAAAATATATTTTGATGCTTTCTCCCGTTTTACACCACTTTAAATTAAATTATATCTTTTAGATTTTCATACATATACTTGGCATTTTTCACCATTGTCTTACAATAATAGAACGATTTAAAATTAGGAAAAAAGGCAAATAATTCGACTGTTTCAGCTATACGTTGTTGCTTTTGGTCTTTTCACAGGGTTTGTTGGAAATGGGGAAAAAAATACCAGGTCCCCGAAAAGAGACTAGGAGACAAATAAGTGTGAACATGTGTTGATGGACAGAAGCAGAGAAGTGAAACAAAAACTTGAAACTGAACTCTTAATTATCCAAAGTCTGCTGGGAAATAACTGAACTGAAGTCTCACCAGAGACAAAGAGTCCTACATGTGCCGGCTGTATGGTGAGGACAGACTGGGTGTCTCAGCTAAGGTAGGTGAGGACAGACTGGGTGTCTCAGCTGAGGTAGGTGAGGACAGACCAAGGGTAAGGACAAACTGGGAGTCTCAGCTGAGGTAGGTGAGGACAGACTGGGTGTCTCAGCTGAGGTAGGTGAGGAAAGACCAAGGGTGAGGACAGACTAGGTGTCTCAGCTGAGGTAGGTGAGGACAGACTGGGTGTCTCAGCTGATGTAGGTGAGGGGGGAAGGAACCGAGGGTAAGGAACAGACTGGGTGGCTCAGCTGAGTAGGTGAGGACAGAATGGGTCTCAGCTGAGGTAGGGGAGGATAGACTGGGTGTCTCAGCTGAGGTAGGTGAGGATAGTGGGTGAGTCTCAGCTGAGCGTCG
>NC_045755.1:9408373-9417491 GCF_008692095.1 Etheostoma spectabile | reverse complement strand
AGGGCTGTCTCAGCTGATGTAGGTGAGGACAGACTGGGGTGAGGACAGACTGGGTGTCTCAGCTGAGGTAGGTGAGGAAGATGGGTGTCTCAGCTGAGGTAGGTGAGGATAGACGAGGTGAGGACAGACTGGGTGTCTCAGCTGAGGTAGGTGAGGATAGACCGAGGGTGAGGACAGACTGGGTGTCTCAGCTGAGGTAGGTGTGGACAGTCCGAGGGTGAGGACAGACTGGGTGTCTCAGCTGATGTAGGTGAGGACCCGAGGGTGAGGACAGACTGGGTATCTCAGCTGAGGTAGGTGAGGACAGACTGGGTGTGTCATCAGCTGAGGTGGTGTGGACAGTCGAGGGTGAGGACAGACTGGGTTTGTACAGCTGATGTACGGTGAGGGTCCGAGGTGAGGACAGACTGGGTATTCGTGAGGAGTGAGGAAAGACTGGGTGTCTCAGCTGATGTAGATGAGGACAGACTGGGTGTCTCAGTGAGGTAGGTGAGGATAGACAAGGGTGACGACAGACTGGGTGTCTCAGCTGAGGTAGGTGAGGATAGACCGAGGGTAAGGACAGACTGGGTGTCTCAGCTGAGGTAGGTGAGGACAGACTGGGTGTCTCAGCTGAGGTAGGTGAGGATAGACTGGGTGTCTCAGCTGAGGTAGGTGAGGATAGACTGGGTGTCTCAGCTGAGGTAGGTGAGGACAGACTGGGTGTCTCAGCTGATGTAGGTGAGGATAGACCGAGGGTAAGGACAGACTGGGTGTCTCAGCTGATGTAGGTGAGGATAGACTGGGTGTCTCAGCTGAGGTAGGTGAGGATAGACTGGGTGTCTCAGCTGAGGTAGGTGAGGATAGACCGAGGGTAAGGACAGACTGGGTGTCTCAGCTGATGTAGGTGAGGATAGACCGAGGGTAAGGACAGACTGGGTGTCTCAGCTGAGGTAGGTGAGGACAGACTGGGTGTCTCAGCTGATGTAGTTGAGGACAGACCGGGTGTCTCAGCCAGAGGTGGGTAGAGTAGCCAAAAATTGTACTCAAGTAAAAGTACTGTTACTTCAGAATATATGACTCAAGTAAAGTAAAAGTAGTCATCCAAAAAATTACTGAGTAAAAGTAAAAAAGTACTTGACGAAAAACACTCAAGTAGTGAGTAACTGTTGAGTAACGTCTGATTTATTTCTTAACACAAGCATCAATCAGACCGACAAAGATAAAAATAATTATCTTTAGGCAAATTATAGTTCATCCAATCAATAAAATAAATATTAATTACAAAATAGCTTACTGAGAGACTTGTCACATCAAATTTGGATGGATATGCATGTGTAAAACATACTGTATGTGACCTAAAAGACAAACATCCACCTCTCACAGCAAAAAACTAAAACCACCGCACGTCCTCAGGTTAGATGTTGGTTGTTGAACGCTGACATGTCCGTTGTTTTGGTAGACCCTAGACCACCGCAAAACGTAGCTGCTGTTTCTTTGCTTTGCTACGAGTGTAAAGCTAACCTGTCCCATATTAACGGTCTATGGTTCGTGCTGAAACGAGTATGGCCACGTGACTGCACAACGACGTGTGATTGGTAAGCTAGTCACGTTCAGCGGAAGATCTCTCCTCTCTGTCAAAATAAAAACAAACAAAATGAGACGTACGCGGGGGTAAAAACAATGACCGTAGTAACGAGTAACGAGCTCATGGAGCCTAATGTAGCGGAGTAGAAGTACAGTTTATTTTTCACTAATTACTCCAAGTAAAAGTAAAAGTATAGTGATTAAAACTACCTAGAAGTACAATTTTTCAAAAACTTACTCAAGTAAATGTAACGGAGTAAAGTAACTCGTATACCCACCTCTGGTCTCAGCTGATGTAGGTGAGGACACCGACTGGATGGGCAGCCTGCAGGACGGACACAGCTTGTCCTCTTCTCAGCTCTGGCGCAGACGTAGCAGGACATCAGGTGTCCCGTTCGTCGGGACAATGCAGCGTTCTTCGGCCGGAGACAGGATGAGACAGGGGTCCAGGCACGAGTCCGGCAGCGCCACTCGGCCGACACGCTGCGCTCCAGCTGGGGGCTGGGGGGGGAGGAGGAGGACTGGTGGGGAAGACGGCAGGAGCTCCTGGGAGTATGGAGGAGTAGGAGGACGAGGAGGGCTGGGACTCGGGAGTCCAGAACGTCGAGGAGGACGAAGGCTGCGAGGACGAGAGGGGATCCTGAGAGTTGGGTGCAGACGAGGGGGCGTCAGACAGGTCTGAGACAGGAGAGGAGTTTTCGCTCTTTCCCGTCTGGAACGTCGACTCCTTCGTTGTCCTGCGACATCAGAACCTTCAGGGGACAACATCAATCATCAATCAACAATCAATCAAACCAACCAAACATCATCGTAGTAGTTTGGAGAGAAGACATTTTACAATGTAATTTCTCTAAGCATCTCAAAATGTAGACATTTTATGGACAAATTTAAAAAAAATACTTTTAATACTTGTTGTTGTGAATATCAATCTGTGTATTAGGTGTGTACAGTTTTCACATTATAGTTTGTGTCCCCCCCCAGAGCAGTGTCCCCTCCCCTACTGAGTTCTTTGGCTGCTGATTGGTCGGTTGGCTTTGGAGGTAGGGACTTTCGGCATGGAGGAGGCGGACACCTCCGACAGCAATCCGGCGCAGGGCCCAGCAGCGAAGACAGTTTCTGGGAGAGGTGGGTTCACCTCGTACACTTCGACAGCGCCAGTAGTCCTGAGAGAGGGACCCACACAGGTAGGACCTGCGGTGGTGTGTGTGTGTGTGTGGGTGGTGTGTGTGTGTGTGTGGGTGTGTGTGTTGTGGTGTGTGTTTGTGTGTGTGTGTGTGGTGGGTGTGTGTGGGTGTGTGAGAGAAGGGAACACACACAGTTAGACCTGCGGTTGTGTGTGTGTGGGTGTGTGGTGTGTGTGTGGGACATACTGGAACCATAGGTAGACCAGACACAGCACCATCACCTCACACGGTAGACTGTCGTGTGTGTGTGTGTGTGTGTGTGAGCGGAAACACACACACAGTTAGACCTGCGTTGTGTGTGTGTTTGTGTGTGGGGCTCAGAGACACACAGTAACTGGGGTTGTGGGTTGTGTGTGTGTGGTGTTGTGTGTGTGTGTGTGCGTGTGGGTGTGTGTGTGTGTGTGTGTGTGTGTGAGGAGAGAGAAGAGAGGAACACAACAGTTAGACGCGGTTGTGTGTGGGTGGGGTGTGGTGTGTGTGGGGGGAACCACACAGGTAGACCTGCGTGTGTGTGTGTGGGTGTGTGTGTGGAGAGAGGAAACAACACAGTAGACTGCAGTAGGGGGGGTGTGGGGAACACGGTAGACGCTTGGTGGGTGAAGAAGAAACTTAGACCTGCAGTATGTGTGTGTGCGTGTGTGTACTCACAGCTTCAGTGATCTCTGTGTCTTCATCGAAGGAGTCCTCTTCAATATGGTGACCTCGATACCTAGACAGACGATACTTGTTAGTGAATTCTTTATTGTTGGCGTGGTCTTTTCATCGATTTGTTGACAATGAAAGATTCGGTACGTCACCAGACCTATTCTTTGGGGATGTAACGGTAGAAATGTTGACGGTAACAGTTATCCTTTTATTTAATATCTTATATCGCTGTATACCACGTTGAGGAAAGCCTGTGTTAATCCTCCAGCTGCAGGCGCACTGCGCTCACTATTAGAAATCATTCTGTAGCTTTACTGCTGTTTCTGTGTTTCTATTGCTGATAGATTGTGAAAGATGTGCAGAGTGGTAATTACTTATGATGCAGCCATGTGTTGATACTCAGTCGGGTTTGCTAGAGACGTGCAATCGCCAGTAAACACACCAGGAGCCACATGTGATGTTTACATGTTAATATACAGAGAAATAATGTAATTTAGTATTGTTTATCTATCTGCTTGGTAAATAAAGTTCAGAAAGTGAATTATTAGTTGCTGATATTTAGATCCACATCCAACTTCATAGTTTACTTCATGTGGGGGTTGTAATATTTTTACAAGCCCATTGCCATATTTTTTGATAATATAATTTCAGCGTGTTTCGGCTATCAGTGCTTTATGGACATATTGAACCACTAAAAATAACGCGATAATCCGAAAACGTGATATATTGATCACTGTAGCGTGAGGTTACATTTATACCATTTCATCCGTATTAGGGATCAGAGGTGTTTACCTGGTCGTCTGCAGACAGAGACGCGTTCTTCGTTGTAGTCGTCAGAGTCGATGGACTCCACCTCAAATTCAACACTGAAGTTATCGCTGTCGACGTCCTGCGACCGTGACACTCTGACCTCACGACTAGAGAGAGAGTAGAGAGAGAGAGAGGAGAGAGAGACACACACACACCACTTATGAACCCAAACAACAATACTACATCAACAAAATAGGGCTGCAACGAGCCTGTGGTTTTCATTGTCATTTCTCAATTAATTGTTTGGTTTATGAAATGTCAGGATATGGTTTAAAAAAGCCCAATATGACGTCCCAAAGTCTCGTTTTGTCAACAACTCAAAAGATATTAGTTAGTGTCACAGATGAGAGTAGAAATAGAAAAAATTCCCATTGTTAAAAGATGGAAATTTTTTAACAGATTACTCAACGATCAAACTGTCAAAATAGTTACGATTATTTCATAATTGACAACTAATCATTAATCTTTGCGCCTTAACAAAAGAAGTGGTGTGTGGTGTGTGTGTTTGTGAGTGTGAGTGAGTGAGTGAGTGAGTCAGGGAGAGAGAGAGATACTCACAGTGCTGTGGGAGTCGGATGATTGGCTGCTGTGTCTGTCCCGTACACTTTCCAGTCCACCAATCACGCACCGACAGACTGTCATCAAAGGTCAGGGAGTAGCTGTCAGACACTTCTCCTATCTCCCTCCTCTCTTCCTCCTCCGAATATCTCATCCCCCGCTAACTTTCGGAGGGCCTGAGGAGGATCGGGGGGGGGGGGGGGGGGGTTTAGTATCGCAGGTTAGTTTGTGAAACTTGATGGGTCTAATGCCAGTGCTTCTCAAATAGTGGGCGCGCCCCCAAAGGGGGCGTGGTGACGTTACCTGGGGGGGCGCGGTGTGACCCTGGGGAACAGGCCTTTTTTTTTGGCCGTACTAGTATAAAGTGTAATGCGCATCCACTACAGTTATTCTGTCAAGTTTGCGACAGAGCAACGTTTTACGACTTACAAGACAACAGGTCTGCCTCGGTTAGCGGTGGTTGAGTCAACAGAAAGCTCCGGCTGCGTTCTGGCTGTAGCCTCCGTTATTCAACGTAACAACCCCCGACATGGAAACGTTGTAACAGGGATGAAAGAGAACAACGGAGGAGACAAAGATAATGAGAAAAAAGTCAGGAAAGCTAAGACAAGGAATACGAAAAAGCGTGTTTAGCGCTTGGCTTCACTGTGACTAGAGTTGGAGGAAGAGGAAAGACCGGTGTGTGGTCTGTGGTGTGTGTGTGTGGGTGCGTGCTGCTGTGTTTGCTGTGTCTAAAAATGCTGCAGCGGACAGCATGAAGCCAAATAAATTTGGCGTCACTTAAATACGTTACACCCCATCACGCCGATAAGCGCTAGAGTTTTTCAGTGACAACGTGCTGAATATTGCCAAAACGTTATGCAGAGATGGATAGTCACGGTGGGGAGTGGGGGGGCCGCATAGTTTTCTCTTGCTAGGGGGGGCGCACACAGAAAATAATTGAGAAGCACTGGTTAATGGGTGGGTGCACTCAGAGGAGACATCACCTGGGCACGCCTGCAGCTGCTCCTCCCACTCCGCCGCCGCCGTCCCTCCGTCTGGCGAGAAGAGCCGACTTTCTGAATCCGCCTCTCAAAGCACAACAAAATTTCAGTCTTCATTTTGTAGTCATGTTTTCAATATTGTAATATTTTTGTACACACAGATACAGGTTGTGTGTTTTTTTTCACTTCTTTCAGGCGGACAAATGACAGACTACCAGGATCCCATCATTTTGCGGCTGTTTCCGACTTCGGTTGTCGTCAAATACCACAAGCATTTCTAAGCACCCAAACTACTTTTCATTACGTCAACACACTGTCAAGGTTCCCAGCGTGTTATGAGACTGTGTCTTACCCTTGTCCTCCGTCTGTCTGGCGTCGCTGGTGCTTCACTCAAGCTTGGCGGTGAATCTGAGCGAGAGCAAGAAGACACGTGTAGTTGTCGAGCAGCAAATGATAAGGAGCTGAAAAAAGAGAAGAGGGGGAGCTAAGACAGTAGAAATGTGAGGTGAGGGTGACCAACCATAATGCAACGGAAATGAGGAAAATCTTCCAATGTTCACCATCACCAGGTTTAAAAATATATACAATGGGGAGAAAACGGATGAGGAGCTGAAAGAAAAAGAGAGGAAAGAAAAGGAATGAAACCAAATGTGCACCCTTAAGACACATGTACAGTGACATGTTCATCATTACGTCAAGTTGGAGTGGCTAGGCCACGTGGGGACAAAAATAAGATGACAAAGGACTTAAGACTTCTTCTCGGTTCATGATGATTAAGTTGTAAGTCTGGTAGTTTCATTAGATTAACTATATTAATTTATTGCTTAATGTATTCAGACAAGGAGCCCCAGTTGGCTCGAGATCTAGTCTGTGGTCTTCTTTGCAAAAGCGCAGTGAATTGTGAGAGAAACCATGATAATCCATTTTAAACAATATGTCGACTCTGCACTTTTGCTTTTCAATTTACACCAACCTCCGCCCTGTCTCGTCGGGTGATGCGTGGAACTGACTCCTGCTACACTGACACTTCACAGGTGCTGAACTAATGAACAAATTGGTTCTCTTCTATACAGTAAAAGGCAAAATGACGGTGGGGTGCTGGGCGAGCAAAGTGAATCGAGAGACACCGACTACCACGCGCGAGCCTAGCACTCATATGGACTGAATGAAGGGTAGATCTGGATAGCACTCGCCCTAAATAAGTCAGAAAAGGGTGAAGTCCGGACATTTGATTCGAAGCAAAGAGAAAGAAGAGCAGTCCTACCTTGGTTCTTCACAGCCACAAGGTTCTGGTGATCATAGCAAACAGAACTCTGAAACATGCAAATACTTGTATACCTCGGCAAAGCCTGCATCACACAGATATATTCTATTATTTTACTATATACTGTTTTATTACATAATGTACAACATCACAAACGTTAAGTATCTATGTGCTGCTTGATGTACTTAAAAATCAACTGCTCTGTATATTTATTTTTATTTTCTCTTTATCTGTACTTATTCCGTTCTTTGTGAGCAAGAAACACCTGAATTTACTCTGGGGAGTATTAAAGGGTCATCTTATAAATGGGTTTGGTTTTTAATGTGTAAAGTATAAATAAAATGCTCAATACTAATAGAAAATTCCCTTAGGAACTGTCGGTTGTCATTTCAGAATAGAACAAAAACGGACGATGAATCTAATAACCGATTACCATCATCAACTCTTCCTCGTGAGGACAGACTGGGTGTCTCAGCTGAGGTAGGTGTGGACAGTCCGAGGGTGAGGACAGACTGGGTGTCTCAGCTGATGTAGGTGAGGACCGTCCGAGGGTGAGGACAGACTGGGTATCTCAGCTGAGGTAGGTGAGGACAGACTGGGTGTCTCAGCTGTCTTATGTGTTGATGACAGAACCTGTGTCTCCAGCCAGAGGGGTAAAGTAGCCAAAATTGTACTCAATAAAGTACGGTTACTTCAGATAATATGACTCAAGTAAAGTAAAAGATAGTCCCAAATATTACTTGAGTAAAAGTAAAAAGTACTTGCCGAAAAAACTACTCAGTATGTTAACTGTTGAGTAACGTCTGTTTATTTCTTACACACAGCAATCAACCGAGCCGACAAAGATAAAAAACTAATTATCTTTAGGCATTTATAGTTCTCCACATAAAATAAATTATAATTACAAATAGCTTACGTGTGACGGTCACATCAAATTTGGATGATACTGCATGTGTAAAACTACTGTATGTGGACCTAAAGACAAACATCCACCTCTCCACAGCAAAAAACTAAACCACCGCTACGGTCTCCTCATGTTAGATTTGAGTTTGTTGAACGCTGACATGTCCGTTTGTTTTGGTAGACCCTGAACACACCGCAAACCGTAGCTGCTTTTTTCTTGCTTTGCTACGAGTGTAAAGCTAACCTTGTCCATCTTAACGGTCTATGGTCCCGCTGCTGAAACAGTATGGGCCACGTGACTGCACAAAGCCTGTGATTGGTTAGCATAGTCACGTTCAGCGGAAGACTCTCTCCTCTCTGTCAAATAAAACAAAATGAACGTACGCGGGGGTAAAAACATGACGGCTATTAAACGAGAACTAGCTCATGGAGCCTAATTTAGCGAGTAAAGTACAGTTTATTTTTCACTAATCTACTCAAGTAAAAGTAAAAGTATAGTGATTTAACTAGAGTGTTTTTAAATCACTATACTTTTCCTTTTACGGGCGTAGATGAGTGCAAAAATAAACTGTACTCTTCGCCGCTTACATGGCCCATGACCTCGTTACTCGTTTCCTACGCGTCATTGTTTGTACCCGCGCTTACGTCTCCTTTGTTTTTTTTTGAACAGAGCGAGAGAGAGTCTTCGCTGAACGTGACTATTCTAACCATCCCACTTCGTTGTGCAGTCCCGAGGGGGGGGGGTGGGGGGGGGGTGGCAAACTCGTTTCAGCAGCGGGACCATAGCCGTTTAATAATGTGACAGGTTAGTCTTACAACTCTTACAAGCAAAGAAACAGCATCTACGTATGCGTTGGTTCTGTCTACCAAAACAAACGACATGGTCACGTTCCACAACTCAACATCTAACCTGAGGAGCGTAGCGTATGGTTTTAGTTTTGCTGTGGAAGGTGTATGTTTTGTCTTTTAGGTCACAACAGTATGTTTTACCATCGTATCCCATCCAAATTTGATGTGACAACTCTCT
This sequence comes from Etheostoma spectabile, assembly GCF_008692095.1. Lineage (NCBI taxonomy): Eukaryota > Metazoa > Chordata > Actinopteri > Perciformes > Percidae > Etheostoma > Etheostoma spectabile. The sequence continues at coordinate 9,408,551 of NC_045755.1, read as the reverse complement.
CAATCAAGCATTTTGTATTAATAATTTATTTTATTGTTGGATGACTATAATTTGCCTAAAATAATTATTTTTTATCTTTGTCGGTCTGATTGATGCTTGTTGTTCGAAATAAATCAGACGTTACTCAACAGTTACCACTACTTGAGTATTTTTTTCGTCAAGTACTTTTACTTTTACG
>NC_045755.1:9402250-9408348 GCF_008692095.1 Etheostoma spectabile | reverse complement strand
TGATTCTCATCTTCAAAACTCCAGAATTAAAACAAGTGGGTGGTGGGGTGGGAAAGGTGGGGGAGGGACAATCCGATTGGGGTGAATGGGTGGTGTTGTGTTGATGGTGGCGAGAAAAAAAACAAAAAAAAAAAAACAAAACAAAAAAAAAACAAAAAACAAAAAAAAAAAATAAAGTAAACAAAGAAAGAAAATAAAAAATGAAAAAGAAAATAATATAAAACCATAAACATCTAGATAAAAAGGAGAAAAATGCAAACGCAAAAAAAAAACCTAAAATCAAGAAAAACAAAAAAAAAAAAATATACAAAAAAAAAAAAAAAAAAAAAAGGGCGGTTGGTGTGTGTATGGGAAGGTTTTACGTCGGATTGGCGGGCTTGTGTATGGGTGAGTGTGTCACGGGGTTAATTTTAACAAACGTCTTATAGAAGTGACAGAATTCCGTGGAGTCTACTATAAGCCCCCGTGTCGATGGTGTTTTTTTTCTTTTCTGTCTTTTCTATAATGGGTTAGGTGGTGGAAATTGAGTGCCACGATGGGAAGTTGTGGCCAATCCTATATCTGGAAATGACCAGTTTAAAAATCTAAACTTTAAGACGGGATAAGCGCTAACTACACGAAATTGTGACAGTGGCGACGAGATATATGGAAATTATCATCAACGCAACAGAATGCAATGGATCAAGAGCAAAGGGCGAGGGACGAATGGAAGGTTTGTTTGAAGCTGGGGGGGAACAATCAAAAGGAAGGGCTAACGAAGTAAGATCGACGGAAAGTGCAATTTTTTTTTAAAGCCTAAATACAAGTTAGATGTTTAAGTTTAGACAATAGCGATGGAGGACCGAGTGAAAGCGGGATAAACCTTGTTGGAAGTTCAAAGATCAATCCAAAAATGATCAAAGCGGGGAAAGGTTGTCGTGTGATGGGGTACGCGCGGATCCGAGGGTTAAGGACACAAGACTGGAGCGGGATTTATGGTGGTCTCGTGTCTCAGCTGGTGATGTGTAGGTGAGGATAACGAGGTAGAGATTGTCTAGACTGGGTGTCTCAGCTGAGGTTAGGTGAGTAGTAGGATGGACTGGTGTCTCAGCTGAGGTAGGTGAGGATATCTATGATTCCGAACAGGGTAAGGATCAGACTGTGTGTCTCAGCTGATGTAGGTGATGGATAGAGCTCCGAGGTGTAAGGACAGACTGGGGTGGTCTCAGCTGAGTAGGTGAGGACGATGAGGACTAGGGTGCTCAGCTGGATGTAGTGAGGACAGGAATTGGTGCCGGGTGTCTCAGCCTAGATGTGTGGGTAGAGTAGCAAAAATTGTTACTCAAGGTAAAAGTAGCTGTTACTTCAGAATTAAAGGACAATAATATAGTAATAAGTAGTGCTCCCAATAATTACTGAGTAAAAGTAAAAAAGTACTTGACGAAAAAACTACTCAGTAGTGAGTAATTTGTGTAACGTGATTTTATTTCTTAAACAGCATCAATCAGACCGGACGAAAAGATAAAAATAATATTATCTTTAGGAATTATAGTTCAATCCATCAAAAAAAAATATTAATACAAATAGCTTACTTAGAGACTTGTCACATCAAATTTGGATGGATACTGCATGTGTAAACATACTGTATGTTGTGACCTAAAGACCAACATCCACCTCTCTCCACAGCAAAAACTAAAACCACCGCCCTACGGTCTCCTCAGTTAGATGTTGAGTTTGTTGAACGCTGACATGTCCGTTTGTTTTGGTAGACCCTGAACACACCGCAAAACGTAGCTGTTTCTTGCTTTGCTGTACGAGTGTAAAGCTAACCTTGTCCCTATATACGGTCTATTGGTCTCCCGCTGCTGAAACGAGTAATATGGGCCACGTGACTGCACAACGACGTGTGATTGGTTAAGCATAGTCACGTTCAGCGGAAGACTCTCTCTCTCTGTCAAATATAAACAAAATGAGACGTACGGGGGGGTAAAAACATGACGGCTTATTAAACGAGAACGTAGCTCATGGAGCCTAATGTTAGCGGAGTAGTAAGTACAGTTTATTTTTCACTAATCTACTCAAGTAAAAGTAAAAGTATAGTGATTTAAAATAACTACTCCTAGAAGACGTACACATTTTTTCAAAAACGTTAGACTTACTCAAGTAAATGTAACGGAGTAAATGTAACTCGTTACTACCCACCTCTGGTCTCAGCTGATGTAGGTGAGGACGACCGACTGGATGGGCAGCCTGCAGACCGGACACAGCTTGTTCCTCTTCTTCAGCTTCCTGGCGCAGACGTAGCAGGACATCAGGTGTCCCGTTCGTCCGTGGACAATGCAGCCGTTCTTCGGCCGGGACTGACAGATGAGACAGGGGTCCAGGCACGAGTCCGGCAGCCGCCACTCGGCCGACACGCTGCGCTCCAGCTCGGGGGCTGGGGGGGGAGGAGGAGGACTGGTGGGGGAAGACGGCAGGAGCTCCTGGGAGTCCATGGAGGAGTAGGAGGACGAGGAGGGCTGGGACTCGGGAGTCCAGACCGTCGAGGAGGACGAAGGCTGCGAGGACGAGAGGGGATCCTGAGAGTTGGGTGCAGACGAGGGGGCGTCAGACAGGCTCTGAGACAGGAGAGGAGTTTTCGCTCTTTTCCCGTCTGGAACGTCGACTCCTTCGTTGTCCTCGACATCAGAACCTTCAGGGGACACATCAATCAATCAATCAATCAATCAATCAACCAATCAATCGTTAGTAGTTTGTGAAGAAGACATTTTTACAATGTAATTTCTCTAAGCATCTCAAAATGTAGACATTTTATGGCCTTAAATTTAAAAAAAATACTTTTAATACTTGTTGTTGTTGAATATCAATTCTTGTAGCATTAGGTGTGTACAGTTTTCACATTATTAGTTTGTGTCCCCCCCCCCCAGAGCAGTGTCCCCTCCCTACTGGGCTCTTTTGGCTGGGATTGGGCGGTTGGCTTGGAGGTAGGACTTTCGGACTGGAGGAGGCGGACACTCCGAAAGCCAATCTGGCAGGGCCCAGCAGCGAAGACAGTTTCTGGGGAGAGGTGGGTCAACTCGTCACACATTCGAACAGCGCCAGTAGTCTGAGAGAGGGACACAACAGTTGACCTGCGGTGTGTGTGGTGTGTGTGTGTGTGGGGGGTGTGTGTGGGTGTGTTGTGTGTGTTGGTGTGTGTGTGTGTGTGTGTGTGTGTGTGTGTGTGTGTGTGTGTGTGAGAGAGAGGAACACACACAGTTAGACCTGCGGTTGTGTGTGTGTGTGTGTGTGTGTGTGTGTGGTGGGGAACACACACAGGTAGACCTGCGGGTGTGTGTGTGTGTGTGTGAGGAGGAACACACACAGTTAGACCTGCAGTACTGTGTGTGTGGTGTGTGTGGGGACAAACCACAGTAGACCTGCGGTTGTGTGTTGTGTGTGTGTGTGTGTGGTGTGTGTGTGTGTGGTGTGTGTGTGTGTGTGGTGTGTGGTGTGTGGAGAGAGGAGAGAGAGAGGAACACACACAGTTAGACCTGCGGTTGTGTGTGTGTGTGGTGGTGGGTGTGTGGTGGGGAACACACACAGGTAGACCTGCGGTTGTGTGTGTGTTGGTGGTGTGTGTGAGGAGAGAGGAACACACACACAGTTAGACCTGCAGTACTGTGTGTGTGCGTGTGTGTGGGGAACACACACAGGTAGACCTGCGGTTGTGTGTTTGTGTGTGTGTGTGTGTGTGAGAGAGAGAGGAACACACACAGTTAGACCTGCAGTACTGTGTGTGTGCGTGTGTGTACTCACAGCTTCAGTGATCTCTGTGTCTTCATCGAAGGAGTCCTCTTCTTCAAATATGGTGACCTCGTATACCTAGACAGACGATACTTGTTAGTGAATTCTTTATTGTTGGCTGTGGTCTTTTCATCCGATTTGTTGACACTGAAAAGATTCGGTACGTCACCAGACCTATTCTTTGGGGATGTAACGGTAGAAATGTTGACGGTAACAGTTATCCTTTTTATTTAAAATATCCTTATTATCGCTGTATTACCACGTTGAGGAAAGCCTGTGTTTAATCCTTCCCAGCTGCAGGCGCACTGCGCTCACTATTAGAAACTATTCTGTAGCTTTACTGCTGTTTCTGTGTTTCTTATTGCTGATAGATTGTGATAGATGTGCAGAGTGTTTAATATTACTTATGCAGCCATGTGTTGATACTCAGGTCGGGTTTGCTAGCGACGTGCAATCGCCAGTAAACACACCAGGAGCCACATGTGATGTTACATGTTAATTATTACAGAGAAATAAATGTAATTCTTAGTATTGTTTCATATATCCTGCTTTGGTAAATAAAGTTCATAGAAAGTCGAATTATTATTTGCTTATATTTTAGATCCACATCCAACTTCATAGTTTACTTCATGTTGGAGTTGTAAATATTTTTACAAGCCCATTGCCTATATTTTTGTATAATATAATTTCAGCTTGTTTCGGCCTATCAGTGCTTTATGGACATATTGAACCCACTTAAAAATAACGCGATAATACCGAAAACCGTGATATATTGATCACTGTAAGCGTGAGGTTACATCTTCATACCATTTCATCCGTATTAGGGACTCAGAGGCCTGTTTACCTGGTCGTCTGCAGACAGAGACGCGTCATCTTCGTTGTAGTCGTCAGAGTCGATGGACTCCACCTCAAATTCAACACTGAAGTTATCGCTGTCCGAGTCTGCGACCGTGACCTCTGACCTCACAGACTAGAGAGAGAGAGAGAGAGAGAGAGAGAGAGAGACACACACACACACACTTTTATGAACCAATACAACAATACTACATCAACAAAATAGGGCTGCAACGAGCATTTGTTTTCATTGTCATTTCTCAATTAATTGTTTGGTTTATGAAATGTCAGGATATGGTTAAAAAAGCCCAATATGACGTCCTCAAATGTCTCGTTTTGTCAACAACTCAAAGATATTTAGTCTAGTGTCACAGATGAGAGTAGAAATTAGAAAAAATTCCCATTTAAAAAGATGGAATTTCTTTTAACAGATTACTCAACGATCAAACTGTCAAAATAGTTACCGATTAATTTCATAATTGACAACTAATCAATTAATCTTTGCAGCCCTATAACAAAAGAAGTGTGTGTGTGTGTGTGTGTGTTTGTGAGTGTGAGTGAGTGAGTGAGTGAGTCAGTGAGAGAGAGAGAGATACTCACAGTGCTGTGGGAGTCGGATGATTGGCTGCTGTGTCTGTCCCGTACACTTTCCAGTCCACCAATCACGCACCACGACAGACTGTCATCAAAGGTCAGGGAGTAGCTGTCAGACCTTCTCCTCTTCCTCCCTCCCTCTTCCTCCTCCTCCGAATTATCTTCATCCCCCGCTAGACTTTCGGAGGGCCCTGAGGAGGGATCGGGGGGGGGGGGGGGTTTAGTATCGCAGGTTTAGTTTGTGAACTCTGATGGGTCTAATGCAGTGCTTCTCAAATAGTGGGGCGCGCCCCCCAAAGGGGGCGTGGTGCGTTACCTGGGGGGGCGCGTGTGACCCTGGGGAACAGGCCTTTTTTTTGGCCGTACTAGTATAAAGTGTAATTGCGCATCCACTACAGTTACTTCTGTCACGTTTGCGACAGAGCAACGTTTTACGACTTACAAGACAACAGGTCTGCCTCGGTTAGCGGTGTTGAGTCAACAGAAAGCTCCGGCTGCGTTCTGTCTGTAGCCTCCGTTATTCAACGTAACAACCCCCGACATGGAAACGTTTTAACAGGGATGAAAAGAGAACCGGAGAGAGACAAAGATAATGAGACAAAAGTCACCGGAAAGCTAAGACAAGGAAATACGAAAAAGCGTGTTTAGCGCTTGGCTTCACTGTGACTAGAGTTGGAGAAGAGGAAAGACCGGTGTGTGTGCTGTGTGTGTGCTGTGTGTGTGTGCGTGCTGTGTGTTTGCTGTGTCTAAAAATGCTCGCAGCGGACAGCATGAAGCCAAATAAATTTGAGCGTCACTTAAATACGTTACACCCCAATCACGCCGATAAGCCGCTAGAGTTTTTTCAGTGACAACGTGCTGAATATTGCCAAACGTTATGCAGAGATGGATAGTCACGGTGGGGA
>NC_045755.1:9401878-9402240 GCF_008692095.1 Etheostoma spectabile | reverse complement strand
GGGGGGGCGCGAATAGTTTTCTTCTTGCTAGGGGGGGCGCAACAGAAAATAATTGAGAAGCACTGGTCTAATGGGTGGGTGGCACCTCAGAGGAGACACTCACCTGGGTCACTGCTCCTGCAGCTGCTCCTCCTCCTCCTCCGCCGCCGTCCCCTCCTGTCTGGCGATGAAGAGCGACTTTCTGAATCCGCCTCCTCAAAGCACAAACAAAATTTCAGTCTTCCATTTTGTAGTCATGTTTTAAAATATTGTAATGTATTTCTTGTACACCAGACTAACAGGTTTGTGTGTTTTTGTTTTCACTTTCTTTTCAGTGCAGGACAAAATGACAGACTACCAGGATCCCATCATTTTGCTGCTGT
>NC_045755.1:9400340-9401866 GCF_008692095.1 Etheostoma spectabile | reverse complement strand
TTGTCGTCAAATACCACAAGCATGTCTTCTAAGCACCCAAACTACTTTTCATTAACTGCAACACACTGTCAAAGGTTCCCAGCCGTGTTATGAGACTGTGTCTTACCTCTGTCCCTCCGTCTGTCTGGCTGTCGCTGTGTGCTTCACTCAAGCTTGGCGGTGAATCTGAGCGAGAGCAAGAAGACACGTTTAGTTTTGTCTGAGCAGCAAATGATAAGGAGCTGAAAAAAGAGAAGAAGGGGGAGCTAAGACAAGTAGAAATATGTGAGGTGAGGGTGAACCAATGACCATAATGCAACGGAAATGAGGAAATTCTTCTCAACTGTTCACCATCACCAGGTTTAAAAAATATAATACATGGGGAGAAACAGGATGAGGAGCTGAAGAAAAAGACAGAGGAAAAGAAAAGGACTGAAACCAAATGTGCACCCTTAAGACACATGTACAGTGACATGTTCATCATTACGTCAAGTTTGCGAGTGGCTAGGCCACGTGGGGACAAAATAAAGATGTAACAAAGGACTTAAGACTTCTCTCGTTTCTATGCATATTAAGTTGCTAAGTCTGTAGTTTTCATTAGATTCAACTATTATTAATTTATTGCTTAATGTATTCAGACAAGGAGCTCCACAGTTGGCTCGAGATCTAGTCTGTGGTCTATTTTCTTTGCAAAAGCGCAAGTGAATGTGAAAGAGAACCCACTGATAATCCATTTTAAAACAATATGTTCGGACTCTGCACTTTTGCTTTTCAATTTAACACCAACTCCTCCGCCCTGTCTCGTCGGGTGATGCGTGGAATCTGACTCCTGCTACACTGACACTTTCACAGGGCTGCTGAACTAAATGAACAAAATTGGTTCTCCTTCTATACAGTAAAAGGCAAAATGACGGTGGGGGTGCTGGGCGAGAAATGTAATCAGAGTACACCCGACTACCACGGCGAGCCTAGCCTATGTGGACTTAATGAAGGGTAGATCTGGATAGCACTCGGCCCTAAATAAAGTCAGAAAAGGGTGAAGTCCGGACATTTGGATTCAGCCAAAGAGAAAGAAGAGCAGTCCTACCTTGGTTCTTCACAGCCACCAGGTTCTTGGTGATCATAGCAAACAGAACTCTGAAACATGCAAATACTTTAGTTACCTCACTGGCAAAGCCTGCATCACACCAGATATATATATATATATTTTACTATACTACTGTTTTATTACATAAATGTACAACATCACAAACGTTAAGTATCTATGTGCTGCTTGCCTTGTACTTTTAAAATCAACTGCTCTTGTATATTTTATATTTCTATTTTCTCTTTATCTGTACTTATTTCTGTCTTTGTGATGCAGAAACACCTGAATTTACTCTGGGGAGTATTAAAAGGGTTCATCTTATAAATGGGTTTGGGTTTTTTAATGTGTAAAGTATAAAATACAATGCTTCACATTACTGATAGAAACTTCCCCTTAGGAAACTGTCGGTTGTCATTTCAGAATAGAACAAAAACAGTGACGATGAATCTAAATAACCCGA
>NC_045755.1:9390091-9400324 GCF_008692095.1 Etheostoma spectabile | reverse complement strand
TCTCTCTCTCTCTCTCTCTCTCTCTCTCACCGTGGCTCTTTAACAGAGAAGCTGTCGACTCCCAGCACCCGCCCCAGTGCATCCTGGGAGCAGTGGACGATGTGCTGCTGCTTCTGGTCATACAGCTGCTTCTGCATGATGTACTGGCCCAGGTAGAACATCACCTGCAGGAGTGACCATCACAAATGCATCATGGGAGACATGCAAACACCAGACTGTACGGACAACAGCTAATCAGCCCCTGACACACCTCCATCACGCTAAACGAGCTACAGCCACCCGAATGAAAGGAAAAAGACAAGGTACAGGGAACTTGATTTAAAGTAGAAGAAGTTGTTCCATGATTCTATGTAGAAATGGTCTATTTTAGTAGCGAGACAAACAGACATGTTTTATCAGAAACCATGAGTCTACAGAGAAACTTTCCCTTCAAACTCTGACCTGTAAAAGGTTTCTTTGTTATGTTGTTATGTTATACTATGTATGTATGTATGTTATACTATACTACTGTTTTATTATGCAAGACTGTACATTATGTAATATAACAGTCTTGCATAATAAAACAGTAGTATAGTATAACATACATACATAGTATAACATAACAACATAACGACGGTTATTCAGTTGGATTTAGTTAAAAACATGAAGAAGCTGTGGACACTGTACCTCCTTTATGGTGAAAACATCTTTAGCGGCTCCTGCGTGTTGCAGCAACGCGTGGAACTCTGCCTTCGGTCGGACCTAAACACACAAACGGGTAAAAAAGGTGTGTCACACACACGTTAGTCAGTGAAGAGTTAGGTAAGTAAGAGTTAAGTTAGTTAACTAGTTGTTCTTACTAGTCTGTCGTCATCAGCGCCGATGTTGAGCTCCCTGTCAGCCGACATTGTGAAGCAGATGGTTCCTGCACACAAACATGTTATGGGTGACAAGCAGTAGAAGATGAATGGATGAATGAATGGATTAAGCAATGAGCAGCGGTGGAATGCAACTAAGTACATTTACTCAAGTACAAATTTGAGGTACTTGTACTTAACTTGAGTCTTTTTGTGCGACTTTCTACTTCTACTCATTTCATATTTCAGAGAGACATATTGTAGTTTTTACTCCACTACATTCATCACGACAGCTTTAGCTACTATTTCCTTTACAAGTTAAGATTTTTGCAAGCAAAACACATGTAGTTCATAAAATACAATGTTTTATTATAAATTAAACTAGCCAACAACATAACAACCTGTACAAGTAAAACAACCAACCATTAAACAGTTTGGACTGTTTCCAGTTTCTAAAGTGGGAGGAGTTTTTTGCGTTGAGTACTTTAAGCACATATTTCTTATGTTACTTACATACTTTTACTTAAGTAAAATTTTCAATGCAGGACTTTTACCAGAGTATTTTAACAGAGTGGTAGTAGTATTTTACTTAAGTAAAGAATCTGAATACTGCTGCCAATGAGCTGTGAGAGGTTGAGCTTTTCATCTGCTGTAGCTAGCAGTAGAGACTCAAACTCCTGCAGCGCAATCCACCGTCACGACAACCGCACTTCGAGTTTAAGTGTGCGACGTCTCGGATGTTAAAGGCTTTTTATATCCGAGAGGCTATTTTGGTTCTTCAGGAAACTGAATTTAATTCTATTTTCCAAGACAAGGTTGCTAATGTTAGCAAATGGCAGATAGATGTGTAACCAGTGACTGTGTGTAGCTGACATTAGCCGTTTTTTAGCGTGACAGATTAGCATTTTTCTCAGAGCAATTTTGGGCGATTTTAAACCCCGATGTTTTAAACATTAGGTGTAAATCACACATTTGATTACGATACAATATTTACTGATATGACTAAATCACATATGCCAAGATACAATTTGAATATGGTTTAATTCAGAGCCCTGCGACCAAGACAAAACGATACATAAGACCATTTAACATTTATAAATATTTACAAAACTAAAATATGATTTGACAAATTCATTTAATTTAACAGAGCTATTTAATGAAGAATATGAAGTGAGAATTTCAAAATAAAAGGTGCATCTTTAAGATGACAATAAGTATTGATTATCTCACTTTAAATTAATAATATTAATTGATATCCATACAGATCAGTGTATTGTCACACCCCTAAAGTACAAACGCAATTACAATCTTTGTCCACCTTGACTGCGTTTTATGAATCAAATGCCTTTATTTGGGGGTATTTTGCCCTTTGCCCCGGATTATTTCTGACACAAATGATTGAAAAGTTGAACTGTGCTCCACTAACATGCATGACCCCTGAAAAAAACTCTCCCACTTGTGTAAAACGTACAGTAATTAATTTCTTTTTGGATCACTAATTTACAACAAAAATGTGTAAAACAATAAGTCATGAGGGAACAGTTAAGAGTTATTTGTCAGTTATCAATCAGTCTTTCCAGTATATAGCTATGCGTCATGTACACAGTGGTTTTGTAAAGAGTTGCAAAGATTAATCAATTAGTTGTCACCTATTAAATTAATTGCCAACTATTTAAATTATTTAATCAGTTTGAGTCATTTACTAGGAAGAAAAAAAAATCTTATTCCAGCTTCTTAAATGTGAATATGTTGTAGTTTCTTCTCTCCTCTGTGACAGTAAACTAGATATCTTTGAGTTGTGGACAAAACAAGACATTTGAGGACGTCATCTTGGGCTTTGGTCCACATTTTTCACCATTTTCTGACATTTTAGACACCAAACAACTAATAGACAAATCCAGAAAATAATCAACAGTTTAATCAAGTATGAAAACACTCATTAGTTGCATCCTTAGTTTTGGATATGAATCAGATTAATTAAAAGTCTTACCAGTATGTACAGAGTAGAAGAATCAGCAGGCCATCTTGTGCAACGTAAAAATAAAGTGCAGTCAGAGTGGATCAGAGCTGCAGCTTCTTATAGACCTGCTCAGACATGTCAGGACTAGACCAGCCTAGTGTGCCTGGCCTAGCCTGGCTGGGCCTATCAGTGCCAAACAAGGCCAGTCAGGGCTGAGTCAGCTGCAGTGTGTTGTATGTTCATGTTGAAACTGAGCGTAACAGCTGATTTAATCACACAGCTCTGTGTAGAGACATGCCAGGACTAGTCCAGGATGACTCATCTGTCAAAATGTAGGTAACCACTAACTAACCAATGGTAACCAGGCCCAACCGGGCTAAATCATGAATGTGACTCTGGCCTGATGAGAGTATGCTTCCTCAGCACGACTGTGCTCCGGCTTTAAGGAAAACGAGGAAGTGGATAAAAATCCAATCTGGTTTAATATTCCCACGTTGTCGTCCGTCCCACGGCCGCCTATCAAATTAAATTCATCCCACCCAAAAGATTTTAAATATGTTTTAAACGTATGTGTGGGAAGAATAAAGACCCCCCCCCCCCCTTAACCACGAACCCTTGAAGAAATACATACAGAGACCAGATAGCAATACCGGGAGTTTAGGAGTTAACGGAGGCATTTACGAAAACTAGTATCGGTATCAGAACAACTCTACGTGACAGACTCAAATCACATATGTAAACAAGCTTTATTCTAAAAGAAGAAATTAAGATTAAAATATATTCAGGCTGTAATAAAAATATGAGTTAAAAATCCAAATTACCAACTAAAATATGGCAGAATTGGGCGCCCAGATTGCTCAATTGGTAGAGCAGGCGCATATATATATATATATATATATATATATATATATATTATAGAGAGAGAGGTTTACTCCTCAACACAGCAGACCCTGGTTCGACCTGCGGCCCTTTGCTGCATGTCACCCCCCCCCCCCTCCCCTTTCATGTCTTCTGCTGCCTTGTCGATAAAGGCCTAAAAATGCCCCAAAAAATAATCTTTAACCCTCATGTTGTCCTCGGGTCAAAGTGACCCATTGTCCTATATCAATTCCCCAAAATAACATGATTGATTCCAACGCTCTTTGCCAAGTACAAATCTCTACTTTCATTAATTTTGGGTCTTATTCTATTTTATAGCATTGTAAACAAAGTGAAGTGTTGTTGAAATAGTTTGAGTAAAAGTTGGCATATTCCAGTCTGTGATTATCATCAACATCCATTCCTTTAATTTAGTCTCAATAATTCCTAATTTCTGTTTTCTAACTCAAACATTAGGTATGATTTCTATAAATTAGGTTTATTGACCATGAATTCCAAAAATAACTGTAAAACTAAAGTTAATAAGTTAGTGTTACGTAGTGTTGAAAAAAATCAAAAAAGTGAAAAACATTGAAGATACCCGTCAAGTGTTGAAAAAAAGACAAAAACATCAAGAAAAAGCATCAACAACTTTCCTAAAATTGAGATTTATTGACTTTAAAAAAATTAAAAACTGTGAAACTAAAGTTAAAAAGTTAGTTATGTAGTTTTGAAAACGTCAAAAAAAGAGACACACATTGAAAAAATAAATCAAAAGTGTTGATTTTCAATTTTGACGGGAAGACAACACGAGAGTTAAATAAAATACGGCAGAATGAAATCTCTGCATAAATACAGAGAGATGCAAATATTAAATCAATTATTTATCGCCAACTAATTTTGTTAATTGGATTGAGTATTTTTTTTAAGGACAAAAAGTAAAAATTCTGATTCCAGCTTGTTACATGTGAATATTTTCTAGTTTCTTCACACCTCTGTGACAGTAAACCGAAGATCTTTTGAGTTGTGGACAGAACATATCTGAGGCTTTGGGAAATAACAATAAGTGGACATTTTTCATATAAGCTGTGCAAGATTAAGATGAGGCAAATAGACAAGTTTTCCAAAATGTAAAAATATGTTGTTGTTTTTTTTAAAAGAACTAGGGATGACATGCCCAGTCTCAACCCATGCTGGTCAGCCTTGTTCAGCCCTGCGTGCCCCTCTAACTGTGAATATGTCTGGGCAGCTTTCTACGTTTTGTAAATGACTCGTGTTTTTTGTTTGTTTTTTTTTCAATTCAAATTTTATGGAAGAATATGGACATACAGTAGAAAAGAACATCTTCTGTACATCTTAAAAGTCTATGTTCTAAAAGGGCCAGGAGGTTACTGAAGAAAAAGAAAAGAAAAAACAAACAACAAGCAAAACACTTCATAGGAATATTTTGTAAAGCTTACAGAGCTCATGTGATCTAACAGCTGTTTTTTTTTTTTTTGTACAAGTAGAAATGGAAACACTGTATTGTTTAATATTAGCAGCAAGCTCAAAAAAGCTTGGCTTCTTTTTCAAAAACTTTCTACTATTTGGTTAAAATAATAACTAGATTTATCGTGTAACACTCAGAATAAAAGCTTTCTGTTATGTTGAGTGAATCCAAACAATACATTTTCCCAATGTAATGTAAAATGAGGGTAAATATGAACAGCAGTAAAATGTGGTAATCTGCTCCATAGTGTCTTGGTAAATGACTCGTTCACCTGCAGCTGACGAACGGCATGACACAGCAGCTGAGCAGCGCCCATTACAACACCAACACGTGCTGAGAAAATATGCCCGGACATGTCCCGCGTCTGTCTCTCTGTCTCTGTCTCTCTCTCTGTCTCTCTGTCTACGTCACAGACCTGATGAAGACAGGCTTAACTCTTTTACAAACGTCATGATCAGGATACACTAAGTAAAAAGTTCACGTACATCAATGGCGTGTTAATCTGCAGAAACTGTAGCTAGTTCAAACCAAACCATAGACTGTTTAATATTTGTATTATTATTATTATTATTATTGTTAATATTAACGGTCTATGGTTCAAACGGGACTTAAAGACAGTTAAACGTGTTACTTTGCTTTCACAGTCAGTCTGTGGATGCTATTTGTATTTGTCTGCTGTGTATCTATTTTAAAAAGGTTAAAACTGACTTTGCTCACTCTTATAACAATACGAAAACCACGAGTAACCGTTAAAATGCAAAACATTGCATCTCTGCCTAAAAAACAAACCAAAACAGGGCAGCGTTAACATTATTAACCTACTCCTGTATATTAGCTTGGAGGCTAAAAACACAGACCTCAGTGTAAATATATTGTAAGTTAAAACAAGGTAAAATATAAAAAATCACCTCAAATTAAATACCAAAACAGCCAGAACAGTTAGTTTAACTCACATATATCACCATGCAACTTACCCAGTTGATTAGTTACTTATATTAAAGTATTTGCATAAGTAACCCTCAAATTAAATACCAAAACAGACAGAATAGTTAGTTTAACACACAAATCACCATGCAACTTACCCAGTTGATTAGCTACTTACATTAAAATATTTTTGTATTACAAGTTTTATGATATTTAAGGTTAAAATATTAAAATTAATTCTTTTGAAACATGCAATATTTTGCATGCATTTCCAGAACATAAACGTGAATTTGGGATAAAGCCAGATTCACAGTTATTGTTTGCTTTTGTTGACATATTAAGAGTCAAAGGCTTGTACAAATTAAAACTAAAATACAATTTCGCCACGTTTTTAGGTTGCTAGCTAAAATAGTTAACTGTCCAGTACAACCTACATCCAACACGTAACGTTACAATACAACTTAGGTAGCTAAAGCACATTAAGACAATTGTGTTTTAGTATTGCAAGTTTTTATGTCATGTTTAAATCCTCAAATGAAGCATTGCTAATCTAATGCTAACTTCTGGTAAATTTAGGAGTAATCCAAAATTACACACACTGGCGCCAACTAGTCTGAAAGAAGACATGTTATGGTAGCAAAATAGCCCAAAACCTCTCAATTGAAAACTTATGTTTTAGCCTGTAGTGTTTGCCCTTAAAAAGCTGTGAATTTAATGTTCTCAAGCGTCATAAAATGTGCTCAAATCTTTTGTTTTTTACCGTAAACTCGTTAGCGGACCGCCGCCTCCTCGCGGCTCCTCGGTCCCGCTCCGCCGGCCAAGAAAACCCGAGGCTCTGCGGCCTGCTAGCACGATGCTAACCAACTGCCAACTTTCGCTACTGCTAACGTTTAGCCTGACGTAGACAATTGCATTTAAACCTTTTGTTCATATATCAACCTACCTTGACGGTTACTCTTGATTCAATAATATCCTTCGACTGCGTTTATCTACCAGCATCCCGGACAGTTGATAACCCTGTTGAGTTGTTCAGTTGACTCCAGCCAACGTAAACATTACTGGGGCTTCAGACGCACACTTGTCCGTGTAGCGCCCCTGCTGGCCGAACACTGCAACTACATGACAGTGTTTCCATCATAGAAATACAATGGATTCATTATATTCCTATCGTTGCACTACACTGTCATCTACTGGACTAAGAAGTGTCCAGTATGTCAGATTTTCTCATCAGTCCTCATTAGGAAGCTGCCTGAGCATCTTCTGCCTTGTCCACTTTCACCCGATCTGTCAATTTCACAACACTCCAGTATGATCTTTACTCCTGCTCCGTTTAATTTCTTTCATCATGTCCTTTTCTCCATGAAACTAGTTTCTGGTACCTTAAAATGATCACAAAAACCTGTTGGATGCTTCTCTATAATAATATATATAATTATAGTGAAGTGTGCCATTTATGTTGCTGTCCAATTGCACTACTGGACTTCTATCGCTAATGTAATATCGCTTATTTTAACGTCAGCTTTTCTAATTTCTTGATATTTAAATATTTCATCATCTGTTATTTTACTTTCTAGTCTGTCTAATAGCTGCTGTTATATGAACATTTACCCCAGCTATCAATTAAGATAAATTGTGAAATAAACAAATACATTTTTAAACTCTCTCCCTCTAGTACACCGTCATTTTCCCTTGCAAAATCCATGTAGAAATATGACTTTTTACTGTAAAATTATAAAATTGGCTAATTCAGTGGCCCTAATAGTCAGTCGTATTACAAAACGTTTTCTCTAGTTGCTTTTACTGTAGTCTAATAATTTAATTAATACTTAATGGCATCAGTACTACCCATATCCCAACTGTTAAACAACTGTATATAGTCTTTGAAGTCTGTTAGTATTTTAAAATAAATCATGTAGTTTGATTGGCAGCAGTGAAGGTTTTACAGTAACAGCATTAATAGGAACGGCTTCATATAAAGTTTACAAAAAACTACTACAGAAAAACAGGCTTTTATTTTGCAAAAAAAAAAAAAAAGAGTAACTCAATACAAAAGACAACAGTGACTCAAACACTGCTGTGTGTGTGTGTGTGTGTGTGTGTGTGTGTGTGTGTGTGTGTGTGTGTGTGTGTGTGTGTGTGTGTTCATGTCTGTAACTCGTAGCCCAGTGGATCGAGTCCTCGGTCCAACAGAGCGAGCGACGACTCCCTCAACTTCAGGAGAAACCTTCTCAGCTCCTCTTTAGAGAAAACCTGAATTTGTGGAGAGAAACAAAACGGAGCATGTTCAACGTTAATGAAATGAAAGACACAAGAACCTCCAACAACAGGGTCCAAATTAATCAAACCACTAAAAGTAAAAGTTAAGAAAGATGAACGTAAAACTCCTTTACTGCAGTACACACATGTAGTTTTGAGTGTAGTTAACTCAATCTGCAGGATCAATAAAATAGGCTCGTTCGAGATGAACTGCGCCTCGCCAGTAAAGTGGACGAGAGCAGACAAACAAAAACACTGTGGTGCGATTCCGATTTAATAAAATATAATCAGACCCCCACATCAGCTGGTACACAGTCTCCAGTTGTTTTAATCATGACAGAGTAGCTGTCAAAGCGCTCTACATGCGATTTGTTGCTGATTTTAATTAACAACTCACTGTAGATGATCCGTGATCTGATCAGATTTAGTCTCTCTGACTTCTAAACGTCTATCAGCCTCAACATGTGTTCTGTACAGAATAAGTCTTTAAATTGGACAAATAGCAATTAAAATCCCTCCGATTCAAAACCAATAAAAAGTTGATATAAAATGTCATCATGTTGTAAACCAATCAGGTGTTAAATCAGCTGAGAAGCCGGCGTTTCCCAGCATGCTCTGGGTCCGCCTGGGTCCGCCTGGCTCTTGCAGTCGGTGAAAAGCAACTGCGCCGCCTGCGTCTCAGACCTGCGGCCGCCTCGCTCTCGTGAGATTTCCGTTGCCCACGTGTGCACGACGTCAGAGCGAGTCGGGATCAAGTCGGACACAAATCTAACCGGCATGCACCGGGCGCCGATCGCCGGTGATCGATTCTGCGCAGACCTGGCTCATCTCGAACGAGCCTAATGGCTTTAGTTACCTGGTAGAGGCGGTGCTGGTCAGATGAGATGATGTCAGCGAGTCGCAGCGCCTCCTGGTGTCTGGAGGAGTTCTGCAGCACGCTGAGCAGCAAAAAGGTGAGGCGAGGCAGACACAGAGAGCGCAACGCCGCCATCTGGTGCCTGCGCTCTGAATCCGGCTCGGAATCCTGAAAACGCAACCAACCAAGCCATTTATAAAACCACCTAAACATGCAAAGAAAATCAATTCCTCACTTCTATAAATGGCCCCCTTCGACCAAACAGTTCCAGGAACTACGGGACCAGAGGAACAAATAGGGCCTTTTTTTTTTTTTAGCACTTGAACTAGATTCAGTCCTTGGTTCCTTTGGTCGAAACCGGTTATGTTTCTTTAATTCCCTGGAAAATTCCTGCAGTGGAAACACCGTGAATGTACAGTTCCTGTGTGGTAAACATTTACCCGTCTGTTGTCGATCATCCATCCTCCGTCTACAAACAGCAGCACGTTGTAGATTCTCTCTTTCACATCTTCAGTTAGAACGTCCAGGCGGCACGACCAGGCGGACAGAGAAGCCTGAACACACACCACACACACCACACCACACACACACACACACACACACACACACACACACACACACACACACACACACACACACACACACACACACACACACACACACACACAGTCAAGTCTTGATGTATTTCTTGTGCAATTCCTCGCTTGAAAAGGACAGTCCCTCCACATGAAGATTTTAACTGGATTTCACTCAAAAAACAGCCATGGGATCAGTTGTTTGTCTTTTATTAACCATTCCTTGGTGGGCAGTAAACGGGTGAAAAACCTCAAAAAAGAGACGACAAATACAAACTATTATTTGAATTGACAGCCAAATTAAATAAACAAAATTAACTTAATTTAACTCAGATAAACGAATTTTTAAACAAATTGTTGTACTGTTACTTAAGTACAAGGTTTTAGTATTTCTTCCAACACTGGTTACTGGGTAGAGATCCCAAATAATGTCAAATTATTCATAATTCTAGATGAGCTAGTGTGTGTGTGTGTGTGTG
>NC_045755.1:9385143-9390081 GCF_008692095.1 Etheostoma spectabile | reverse complement strand
GTGTGTGTGTGTTTGTGTGTGTGTATACCTGGTACTCCTTTTCTCTCATCTCATTGGCTACTCTCTCTGTGAATTTGGCCTCCGGGGCAGGTGCTGGTTTCTGGGGCGCAGAGCTACTGTGGTTGAACCAGTCAGTGAAGGCCTCATGGGCTTCCTTTGAGACAAAAAAAACACATTCAGATCATAAACCTGCAGAACCGACTGAAGTAGTCCTACAGCTACATTGCTGGTGTAGGGATTAGCATATTGATTATTTTTACAGGTGTGATAACTATGCTAACGGCCAGTCTTGATGCGGTTTATAAAAGGAGCACAGAGAGAGGGGACAAACCAGGTAGGCTCTGATGCACAGGTGTTCTCTGATGGCGTTCTCGTCCTCAGCAGGTAGAGACGTGGTCTGACCAGCCCCCGACCACTGGCAGTAAATCTCCCTCATTGAGTCTTCTGGAACTTTAGAGAACACCGCCTTGGCTGCGTCGTGTTTCTGCACGGCTGTAGAGAGAGAGAGAGACATGAGGGTCAGACAGACGCAATGCATCGTGGTCCTATGACGAGAGACTCGGGACCTCCCTGATGTCTAAATAAATACACGATAATACAAAAAAAAAGAAAATACCCAGAAACTTCCTCATGATGGCGTTGGACTGCTTTAGGGACTCGGCTCGATGGGCGGGGTCAAACAGCAGCCAATCGATGACGTCGATCTTTCTTAGGTCCTCCTATCGAAGCACAGCATCACAGTAAGCTCACCAGCGCTACACAAACAAACTACAAAAACTACTGTATGGTGCCAATTTTGACACTTTTGATTTACTTTTACTCATTAGTTTTAGTCAACAAAAGTTAAAAGACATTTTAATCTAGTTTTTATTAATCATGCTTTTGTAATATTTTACGTCTTCTAAGTCTTCTGAAGCTACAACTGACACTGTCGTCTTTGATGTGCTAAGTTATAATGGCAACAAGTTGTTCTTTTCTGTTGCAAAGTTGCCCGAAAAGGCATCATTTACATGTTTATAACACTTTTTATTGTTTACTTGAATCTTGTTTTGTGTTGTTCTGTTTTGCATTGTTTATGATTTCTATCCCCCCTTGTAAAGCAACTTTCATTTATGATTATTATGACTTTTTTCATAGTGGGAAAAAGGTTGTCGTCATAGTTTTTGTGGGAAAATGTCATTGTTTGTTTTGTACTCTGTACCTTTGTGGTTCCCATCTCCAGCGTCTGGTTGTGGTGTGTGAACTCGGTGTCGTCTCTCTCTCTCACAGTCTCCACCACCAGCTTGGTTATCGCAGCCACATCCAGACCTACACAAACAAACAAGTCAGTGAGTAACAATGTTTGTTGTCTTACCGGCATCACTGTGGACGCTTTTCGTTATTTCCCATCTCTACCGGCGTCGGTGGCGAGCTGCAGGCAGCGGGGGCGGAGCTCCGGCTGGTTGACGGTCTCCAAGAAAGCGGCGTACTGAACGGTGGCGACGTCGGCGGGTAACTGGCTAACGTAGCTCGCCACGAGGTCGGTCTGCTGATCCCGAACCAGAAGGGAGACGTAGGCCTTCAGCACGTCCACACACACCTCCTCCTGGGGACAGAGAAGACAGGGGTGGAGAGACACACAGGTAAGCACCCTGAACTGTTCCTGAATCTGAAAAAACACACTGATTCAGATTCTCAAGATAGAAAAACACAACCCGAAACAGTGTCAACATGTTTGATGACGGTGCTAGATGAAAAGTTCTTCACCAAAGTGATTACAATTCATCCTGAGGGGAACATTAGTGTCTGCATGAAAATTTCATGGCAACAATCCAATAGTTACAAGCGGCCAGGGTACAAGCAGCCGAAATGGGTTTCCTTGGGGGAGGGGGGGCTTGCGTCTCGCTTAGAGATAGGGTGAGAAGCTCAGTCCTCTGAGAGGAGCTCGGAGTAGAGCCGCTGCTCCTTCTGGTCGAAGGGAGCCAGTTGAGGTGGTTTCAGGCATCTGGTAAGGATGCCTCCTGGGGTCCTCCCTAGGAAGGTGGTCCAGGCATGTCCAGCTGGGAGGAGGCCCCGGGGAAGACCCAGGACTAGGTGGAGGGACGTCCAGCTGGGAGGAGGCCTCGGGGAAGACCCAGGACTAGGTGGAGAGATTATATCTCCAACCTGGCCTGGGAACGCCTCGGGATCCCCCAGTCGGAGCTGGTTAATGTGGCTCGGGAAAGGGAAGTTTGGGGTCCCCAGCTGGAGCTGCTGCCCCTGAGACCTGATACCAGATAAGCCGATGAAGATGGATTTATGGATTGGATTGGATGGATGGATGGATGGATGGATGACTCCAATAGTTAAAGTAAAGATTTTCCAGACTGGAATAAAGTGGTGGGCCAACCGCCCCCTTTGAAAACGAGATGGTACATCTTTATCCTGAACTGTGACGTATTCGTCTACTTTACCTTCAGTGCCAAACCCAGAGAGCGGAAAAACAGCAGCAGGTGAGTCATGAAACGCAGCAGGTGGGAGGGGAGGGGCTTAGAGGTTGTCATCCAATCAGAAAACTCCTCGAACAGACCTGAGAGAGAGAGAGAGGGGAAAAGGTTAGGGTTTATGGATAGAAGCAGTCTTTTTTGGGGTTATAAGTAAATTTTTAAGTCATAGTAAAACTGTATTATTAATATTAATACATTCTATTTTTCTTTCCTGTGTTGCTTAAAGAGCAGATCTCAAATTAGATTCCTCTGCAGGGGTCAGAGGTCAGAGATGTCTTACCGTCCAGGTCTCCCAGGATGACAAACTTCTGGATGACATGGTGATGCTCTTTTGTCTCCTCCGACACCCTCTACGCACACGCACAAAGAGAAAGAAGCTGGTTTTATGTGTGTGTGTTCCATCCCGTGACTCACCAATCACATTCAGTTATTGTGCGAGTTTCACCTTCAACTCTAAGGCCTGAAGTTCCTCAAACACCTTTTCCATCGTCCAACTACAAAAGAGAAAGACAGTGGAATCATCAGAGATATGAGGTGTGTGTGTGTGTGTGTGTGTGTGTGTGTGTGTGTGTGTGTGTGTGTGTGTGTGTGTGTGTGTGTGTGTGTGTGTGTGTGTCGTACTTGGCCTCCAGGTATTCTCGTGGCAGCGTCTCCATTTCCTGGTGGGCCATACCCGATGACATCAGTTCCTTTTCGACCAGTGAGTCCACCATCACTTTGAAGTGCGCCCACACACAGTCCTCCCATGATTCACACACTGCCAGGAGCTGACACACAGAAACACACACACACACACAGTTAAGCTTGATTACGTAAGTGGCCTGATGTTTGTTTGGATTAGCATTCAATTAATCTGCAACTACTGTTGTTGTTTAATCAAAAATTCTAAACTATTTTCTGGTTCCAACGTGAGAAATTGTTGCTAATCTCTGTTTTATATTTATGCACACTGAATATCTTTGGGTTTTGGACTGTAGGCCAGATAGAACAAGACTAGCAGACTTCCCCTTGGACTCTGGGCATTTGCCATTATGTCTCGACACTTTATAGACAAAACATTCATAGATTAATATAAAATAAATAATTAAACGTGCACCCAAACACCGATCCTAACCCTGCTGACTTCTGGTCCTAGATCTAGTCGAAGATGGACAAACCGGTCCTATCATTAATAACATATACACAAACAGAATCACGCACACATGCAGACACAGAAATAGGAAGTCATTACATTACCGGTTTGAGGTTTCCACTCAGGCTGGAGTAGATCGCTCTCTCATATCTGTTTAACTGCTCCTAAAACAGACAAACGCACACAGCAGGTTAACGCTGAATTGTTTTGTTCATTTTGAAGTCTTTTCCCAAAATGTACCTGCGTGCAGATGGTTAAAGAAGAAAACACTTCCTACAGTCTAATAGCCAACAGTCTAATACACAGTGCAACGATAATTCTTCATAGTTAATTCTGTAATAATCAATGTTTTGTGTGTGTGTGTGTGTGTGTGTGTGTGTGTGTGTGTGTGTGTTACCTCCTCAGCCATTCTCCAGCAGCAGGCCTTCCAGATTCCTCTCTGAGGGTTTCCTTCAACGGGCTGCAACTCTATACTCACTGCGGAGAGAGGTGAGAGTGGTAACCCTTGGTTGGTTGTAAGGGTCACCCATACTATCTTCATGTGCAGCTTTTTCTTTATGTGATGGGGAACATGCATTACGTGTATTTGTTTTTTGCTGTCACTTGTAGATGTAATAAGCTGTGTTATCTGAGGCCTGAGCTGGGACCACGGATGTTTGCAGAAGATATTTGTATACATCATGAGTGGTTGTTGTAGGCGGGGGTATAAAGGGGACGTGTTTGTTAATTCGGGATCAGCTGATCGATCGAGGAGAGAGAGACTTCGGAGCTCAACGGGAGAGGGGCTGACGATGGAGGAGGGCTCTGGTTTTCTGCAGGCCTGCCAGATGGGAATACACGGCGGATCATGTGGGGGTTTTTTTTTTTTTGCCGAGAAACCTTTCTCTTAGTGGATTTCAATTGGAAGACATTCTGGTCCACTGCATCCACCCTTCTTCCAATCGGACTTGGCGAGGTCCGTAAGTTACCCGTCAACTCATATTGACAGCAGCGTCTCGCCACGCTTCACCCGGCATTTTTGTTAGTGTTCTTGGTTTGGTTTCAAAGGAGGAGGACTTTTTCCGGATTATTTCTGAACAGCGGGACAGTGGGTCTTTTTTTCCGGTGGAGGGGTTTGGATGTGCGAGATTGTTTATGAATATGTTTGTATGAAGGAGTACGTTGCTGTGTTTGGCTTCAATACACTTTGTGAAACTCAAATCTATGTTGTTCTTCGTCAGTGGACAAGGTTATTACTGGCACTTATCGGTATGTAAGGGGTTGTGGTGGATGACACAGTTGCGGTCTGATTGAGTAGCAGGGATAGGGTGAACACAACCTTTTTTATTGATATTAGAGAGC
>NC_045755.1:9379123-9385133 GCF_008692095.1 Etheostoma spectabile | reverse complement strand
CTTAATTTTAAGCGTTGTGCTTTTCCTTTGCCGAAAGTGTTTGGGAATTGTTACATGGTGACGGGTTACCAGACACGCTTACAGACTGCAACAAGAACACTGGTGTTCACCACTCAGGTCACATTGGGGTCAGAGGTCACCTGAGGTCCTGTTGGGATCATGGTAGAGTTTCCAGCCTTCCAGAGTCGCTGCTCTCCAGGCCTGACCACAGCGCTTACACAGCCTCTGAGCCTACACACACAAAGACACACACAACATGTTTTTAAGATTATTTTTGGGGGCTTTTCCACCTTTTAACCAATCACGGCCCTTTAAATACGACATGAACCCTGATCTGTGCCCCTGCCTCCCTCCGCTCTCTACCTCCTCGGTCATCCCCGCTCGGATCAGGCTGAACAGGTTCTTCAGCAGTCGGGTGTCATCCTCTCTGTCCAGCTCAGCCAGGGGGCGCTGTTGCCTGAAAGGAGCGTCTGGGTCCTGAACACACAAACACACACACACACACACACACAAATTAGGCTCGTTTGAGATTAACTGTGCCTCGCCTGTGAAGCAGGGGGCAGGAGCCTTTAACTTTCTTCAAAACCTGCCTTTTTTCAGCATGTAGCTTGCTAGTAGAAATGGTCCAAAACCATTTTTTTCTTCCAGATACCGATTCTGATACCTGAACTTATTGGTTAATGCCGAGTACTGATCTGATACCAGTGTGTCAGATATTTTATTATGTTTTAACAGCTGTATGCTACAATCCCTGTATGGATGCGATTGCTACCTTTGCTGTGCGTCTAGCTCAGGTTAAACTCTCAAACAATGAATGCCACAGAACTTTCTTTTCTCATCCAGTTTGACAGTCAGTTATAACGGAAAAAGAACATAAATGAACTACTTTAACATAGATTTTCTTTAGGGCTTCCTTACGTGGTATCGGATTGGTGCATAAACTTCCCGATACCAGCGTTTTAGACATTATCAGAGGAACATCTCTACTTGCTAGCTCAAAGTTTGTTGTTGTTTCCCAAAGGGAAGGGATTATGAGCAACAGCAAGGACAACACACAGAGAGCAGAGCGAAAGGCTGTCAGGCTTTATCCTGGAAATGTACTTCTGTTTCAGACTAGTGCCCAGGTAACAAGTCTTACCAGCTCAGTGACCAGAGGCACAGTGAAGGCAGTGCCGCTCTTTCTCCTCAGCTTCAGCGAATGGAGTGTGTTCTCCCTAAAACACACACAGACACACACACACTTTACTTTTGCAGGAACTCACTGATGATCTTAATACACAT
The DNA here is from genome assembly GCF_008692095.1 of Etheostoma spectabile. Classification (NCBI taxonomy): domain Eukaryota; kingdom Metazoa; phylum Chordata; class Actinopteri; order Perciformes; family Percidae; genus Etheostoma; species Etheostoma spectabile. The sequence continues at coordinate 9,383,852 of NC_045755.1, read as the reverse complement.
AGCTGTGGACGTGATATTTTAAAACAGACAAACAGGAACTCACCAGCAGACATTTTTGGCGTAGTATTCTATGTTATCTGAAAAATCTCCAATCTTATCCTTGGCAATGCTCTCCAGCCAATCAACGACCAGCTGAAACACAAAAACAAACAGTCTTTAGCAGTTGTCTCCAGTTGACGTTGTCTCCTGGTCCTGATGCAGAATGATTGTGTTCATCTAATCTTTTGTGTACTGCAAGTGTAGGCAGCTGGAGGAAAGAGTACAAGCCAGAGTAAGGGTACACACCTGACTCTGACGTATGATGGCGTCCCGCTGGAAAAGCTGCTCCACCACAACCTTCTCACTCTCACTGGGAACCTTTACACACAGACACAGCTTCATCTTTACAGCGTTCAATGCTGGGGTCAGTGTATTCAGGAGGAGCTGTAAAGAGTGTGTGTGTGTGTGTGTCTGGATTAAGTTTAAGTGTAGGGCTGCAACTAAGGATTATTTTCATTGTTGATTACGCTGTTACAGATTTTTTCCTCAATAAGTTGTTCTATACAATTTCAGAAAAATTGTGAAAAATGTGGATCAGTGTTTCCCAAAGCCCAAGCTGACATCCTCAAATGTCTTGTTTTGTTCACAACTCAAACATATTCAGTTTACTGTCCCAGTAGTCTCAAAATATTTGGCATTTAATTTAACTAATCGATAATAACTAACCCTAACCCTAATAACCCTAATCCAGGTAAGCAATGGTTTCCAAGAGTGTGTGCCTGTGTGTGAAAGTCTCATCAAGTGTCACTCACAACCAAGTCTGTCATGATATCATCTTCCAGCGCCAACTGGACCCGGTCCCTGCAGAAACAGACGGATGATCAGAGACAAGTGGACAGCCGGCCAGACAGACAGCCAGACAGACAGCCAGACAGACAGACAGGTAAGATCAGTGGGACAGGTACCTGTACAGTGACGTGATGAGTCTCCAGGTGCAGATCTCCTGCTGCAGCAGCCAGTGGACTCCAGCTGTCTTACTGTTCTGACCCGCTCTGAGGACCACAGACTGCAGTACGTCCACCTTAAACATGGTGACGGACAGACGGTGAGTGATTAAACTGAGCAGTCAGTTAATTAGTGAGCGTCAGACGTGCTGGTGTACTTTTAAACGGTGGACAGAGCCAGGCTAGCCGTTTCCCCCTGCTTCCAGTCTTAATGCTAAGCGGGGCACGTCTTGCTTCCAGCTTTGTACTTAGTACTAGTTCATTTTGGGACGTAAACAAGTTATTGGGGAGAAGATTGATACCACGCATGGCTGTAAGTTAAATATCAAGCTACAGTTATCAGCTGGTTAGCTTAGCAAAAAGACTGGAAACAGGCTACGTCAAAAGGTAACAAAATCCACCTTGCAGCACCTCTGAAGCTCACTAATTAACATGTTATTATATATTTTTTTTTTTGATTAAATATAATAATACAAAGCCTACCTTGTTCTGGCAAAGTGTCTGGTAATCCTCAAGCAGCTCAAACACTGCAGAGGAAGAGTGCTTAAGAAGCGAGGCGAGGAACTCTGGGAAAAGACTTGCAGCCGCTGAAAAGATTATTATTTTTTATAAATAAAGCGTTAACAGGAGTGCTGTAAAAACTAACACGGCACAGTAACAGAGTGAACTTGGGAGCGTTTGTTTCCCTCACCGGCCTCGCCAGGGTCGTCCTCCTTCAGTAGGGCTGAGCTAAGGTTGGCGGTGTCGTCTGCGAAGAAGCTGGTGTTATCCATTCCCAAAACAGGGGAGATGTACATGCTGTTGGTCCAATCACTGTCATCCAGATTCTACACACATAGACATCATTTCAAAGTTAATCATGGACTCCAAAAAAAAAAAGAAGTATGAAAAGGTATGAGTGGTCCAGACCTGTCGTACAAAGCCTTTATCTGAATGACTTTGGAGTTTAAATATGTTGAAAGATGAAAAACTAAAAATTCTGTTCAACATATTCTTATGATGCTATGCCAGTTTTTTTAATTTCAAAGTTGTTGCCATATTTTTGCACAGTTTAGTAGTCTCTCTCTAGACAGTTGCCTCAATGTCTTTGTGCAGGTTTCATCCTCTGTGTGTGTGTGTGTGTGTGTGTGTGTGTGTGTGGTGTGTGTGTGTGTGTGTGTGTGTGTGTGTGTGTGTGTGTGTGTGTGTGTGTGTCTCACCATACTGCTGAGGGCGTTTCTGGGTGTGTGTGTGTATCGAGGCGTTCGACCTCCAGGAGCCAAAATGGTGGAAACATCTGGAAACCTGGGAGTTACTTAAAGAGAGAGAGAGACATGAGGGGAGAGTGGGGATTTAGTAAAATATGGAATTCTTGGATATAATCATTAATTCGTTGTGTTGTGTGTGTGTGTGTGTGTGTGTGTGTCCTACCAGCCTGTCTGAACAGTGAAGCAGGAGTGTTCCTCATCAGGGAGCGGGCTGGCGTTGCCGTGGAAACCACTGGGCTGCCACTGCCGGGTGACGGGACTGAGACTAACAGTTAGGAGAACAACAACACTGACAGTTCGGACATTATTACCGAATACTGGTAATGTCTTCAAATAATTAGTTTAATTCCAATGAAAAGTCCAAATCCAGTTCAAGATAATGAATTTAAAGTAGGGCTGGGCAATATATCGACATTATATTCTTAGATTTGGGATATTGTGATAAAGCAAGTGTTCTTTTCCTGGTTTTAAAGGCTGCACTACAGTAAAAGTGTCCTTTTCTGAATTTACCAGTCTGTTCTAGTTGTTCTGTTACTTTCCTTTATTGACTTAGTCATTGTATCCACATTATTGATGATTACTTATCTTAAATGTCATTGTGAAAGCACCAATAGTCAACCCTACAATACCCTAAACCCCAAAATTACTGCAAAACACTCTCTCTCTCTCTCTCTGTGTCTCTTTTTTTCTTTGTGTGTGTCTCTCTCTGTCTGTCTGTGTGTGTGTCTGTGTGTGTGTATGTGTGTGTGTATGTGTCTCTTGGATGTCTCTGTCTCTCTTTCTGTCTGAGTGTCTCTCTCTCTCTCTCTCTCTCTCTCTCTTATCGCTCTCTCTCTCTCTCTTCTCTCTCTCTCTCTGGATACAGGCCACCTTCTTCCTCCGGCGGGCAGCGACCGTCACCTCCTCATCTCGAACCACCGGAGACAGCAGCTCGCTCTGACCCCTGGAAGACAAGACCAGTACGTACGTGTTTGTGTATAAACTACACAACAAATATTACAACAAATATTACAACAAATATTACTCCAAGAGTCCCTGGCACTGAATTCCCAATGTGGAACAAATAAGTGTTTTTGTTTGTTTTATATCTGTATCAATGTAGAAGTTTGTCCTCTCTCTCACACACACACACACACACACACACACACACACACACACACACACACACACACACAGTTGTAGAGAAACTTTGCCTAAAGCTAAATTTGACAAAATATGTTTGTTATGCAATTCAGGTGTAATTGAAGATGAAGTCTTTTGTATGTTTTATTGATATTTAATGAAGATTTAAGGGGGTGAAACTAGTTTGTAAAATCATGTCTAATGTGTTGATCTATGACAAAAACTTTATATTATATGATGGGATTATAATTATTGACAGATTAATGTGTTAATCACTTTAATTACTTGTTATACTACTGGGTAGTTACTTGTTATACTACTGGTTAGTATATATTATAAACCTAACACAGCATAATGTATTTGTTGATTATATTTTCTATTTATAACCTGAATCTGCAAAGTAGTTTAACTTAATAAATTAAGGAGTGAAGTACATCAAGAAGCATGACATGGCAATGCTCAAGTAGTACCTCAAAATTGTACTTGAGTAAATGTACTTAGTTACTTTCCATCACAATAGCATCGATAGCTAGTTGATTAAATGTTGATTAACACCTGAAAGTATTCACTGATACGTGAATACAGTACAGTGCAACGGTACCGATTAAAAACAGTTTGCAGCAGTTTCTGCATCTAACAACAATAAACAGCGGTTTTTAGTGGTTTGTTGAGTGGCGATAGCATGTCATGTAACCTTTGAGTAATTAATAACAAACACTAACTCTAGTTAGAGCAACTACTGACTGAAAAAGACGTTTTTAGCAGCTCTGGTTAAACATGTCAACAGAACACAAACCAGAAATTAGCCGGTTAGCATCCGCTATGAATATCAACGGCAGCGTTAGCTTCCGAGCTAGCACAGTTAAATAACCGCACTAGCCGGCTATATAACAAGCTAACTGTTCACAAACAGGACTAGAAATACTATTACCAGTGTCAACGCTGATTAAAGTTTAAAAAATCATGAAATGTAGTTTACCAGTCCATGATAGCGGGTTGTCAATTCCCGCTTCACGAGGCTAACGTGAGTCTTTTTCTTCTTCTTGGTTTTCTTTTGATGGGCGGCAGACTGGAGGCCGTGCGGCACGCTGCTGCCCCAACAGGTCGGTCGGTGTAACTGCATCCTGCAGGATACCCCATAGGTGTTAACCTGTAAAAATACTGCTAAGTTACAAGTAAAAGTTGTTTGAAGAAGTAATTGAAAATGTTACGTAAATGAAGGAGTATGTTTTGGGGTTTGTAAAAAAACAGAAAATAGTGAGGATTCCCCTCGAGACAAAACAAGTCACTCTAAAAAGAGAATATAGCATAAAAATTAAAAATGTTATTAAGATAAGATAAGATAAGATATATAATAATAATAATAATAATAATAAT
>NC_045755.1:9360901-9379106 GCF_008692095.1 Etheostoma spectabile | reverse complement strand
ATCCCACAGCGGGGAAATTCCTTAGTTACAGTAGCATTCTCAACAATAACAGCAAAAAAAAAAAAAAACAAGTAAACAAGTAAGTGACTTTAAAATTAAATTGAATATGTTACAAGTAAAAGTTGTTTGAAAACGTTGTTTAAATGAATTTAAATTATTTTGTTTTGGTTTGTAAAAATACAGAAAATAGTGAAAATTCCCCTCGAGACAAAACAATTCATTCTGAAAAGAGAATATAGTATTAAAATTAAAAAAGTCATTGAGACAATTTATAAAAATTCAGAGCAGTAATTAAAAGAAAATAGAAATGTTCACATCATACAAGACACAGTAACTGTGATATTTGATTATTTTCAAAGCTATATTTTCTTTTTTTTTTTACCTGTCTGGATTTATAGCTGTCACAGTTTTCTGTGTGGAGGGAGCGTAGACTGTGTATTAATATACAATATATTAATTACAGTATATTTAAATAGATTCAGATGATCTCTTTAACATGTCATCACTGGGTGCTAGATGAGACTTTTAGACAACACAAAACTGCACTAAGGGCACTTTTAGCATATTATTTAAGCAGTTGCACATTTTGTTTTCCCATCCTGTACATAATTAAACCTTTGTTCTTACATTTTATTCCTATTATTATTATTATTATTATTTCATGTATATTGTGTGTATGTATATTTTTTCCTAGTGTCTCATTTATATTTATATTCTGTGTTGTGTGACTAATGTTGGGTGCTGATGTAACACCGTAATTTCCCTTTTTTTATCCATGTATCTATATCTATCTATCTATCCATCCATCCATCCATCTATCTATCTATCTATCCATTCTATACTATCTAGCCTATCCCCATCCAATCATCTAGCTATCTATTTCGATCTATTCATCTATCTATCTATCTATCTATCTATCTATTATCCATCCATCTATCCATTTATCCATCTATCTATCATCTATCTATCCATCTATCTATCTATCATCTATCCATCATCCATCCATCCATCATCTATCATCTATCATCCATATATCATCTATCTATCATCTATCTATCTATCTATCTATCTCCATCTATCCATCTATCCATTCCATCTATCATCTATCCATCCATCTATCTATCTATCTATAATCCATCTATCATCCATCTATCTATCATCTATTCTATCACATCTATCCATCTATCCATCCTATCTATCTTCATCTATCCATCATTCCATCCATCTATCCATCATCTATCATCTATCTCCATCTATCCATCTATATATCCATCTATCTATCTATATCCATCCTCATCCATCTATCTACCATACCATCCATCTATCCATCTATCCATCTATCTATCTATCCATACTATCTATCTATCCTATCTATCTAATCCATATATCTATCCATCTATCTATCCACTATCTATCCATCTATCATCTATCTAATCTATCTATCTATCTATCCATCTATTCTATCATCTTTATATCTATCATCTATCAATCCTATCCATCCATCTATCCATCTATCATCATCTATATCCATCTATCATCTATCCATCTATTATCTATCTATCTATCCATCCATCTATCTATCCATCTATATCTATCCATCTATCCATCTATCTATCTATCTACCATCTATCCATCTATCTATCATCTATCATCTATATATCTATCTATCCATCTATCATCATCTATCATCCATCTATCCATCTATCTATCCATCTATCCATCTATCCATCCATCTATCTATCTATCTATCTATCCATCTATCTATCTATCCATCCATCTATCCATCCATCTATCATCGCTGCGCTGTTTCCCCTCCAGTCCGCTGGGGGGCGCTGTTGCCCCAACACACGCACGTAAAACGACGTTAAACACGGAGGAAACAGGAACACAACGGGGCTGTCTCCGGCTGTTTATGGCACAAATCACGGCTGTATTCTGCCGGATAGCGAGTAAGGAAAATCCTCCAGGACTGTAGCGGGGGGATTCGCCGCTTTTAAGGCCGGGACTGGAGCTTCGACTGCCGGGGAGAGACGCCAACTCTAACGGGGTGTTGGTCGGACCGGAGCGAGACGAGAAGAAGAGACGCAGGGGGAGACACATGGACACATGGACACATGGAGACACCAGGTAAACTTTTCCTACTGCGTGGCAGAATGAGAGAAGACAGACGGACAGACACAGAGACAGACAAACAGACAGAACTATGTTGTGTTTAGACTATGTTTAAACTAATAAGCCGTCTTAACCCTTGTGTTGTCTTCCTGTCAACCATGGGTCGCTTTTTTTTTCCAATATAATTATCACTTTTTCAAACATTTTTGTCACTTTTTTTTTTACTTTTGATATTTGTAATGTTGTCTTATTTCGACGGCACATTTTTTGTGACGAAAACAAATTAAAAATGAACTGAAAACGGGTAAAATTTGACCCAAGGACAACACAACCACCAATAACACGCGCCATTTAAGCTTTTAATTTACTGTTTAACCTCAATTAACTAGTTCCAATAATGACTCACGCCCAAAAAAAAAAAACCCGCTGTTTTACCTTTTAACCTTCATGTTGTCCTCAGGTCAAATTGACCCGTTTTCCTATATCAATTTCCTATGTTCTTTTGTTAATGTTTTGTTAATTCCCCAAAATAACATGATTGATTCCACACAACGCTCTTTGCCAAGTACACATCTCTACTTTCATTAATTTTAGATGCTGTTATTACATACAACACGAATACTGCCACCAAAAATGTCCAATTCAGTGTTAAATTATCATACTATTGCGTTTTACTCCCATATATTGCTATTTAAGCAGCCTTGTGCTATACAAAAGTGGAAGTGAAGCTAATTAAAGTACTTGTATCTTTTTTTCTAAACTCCTCTAACTTGTTGAAGTAACTTTTAACTGTAGCTGTAAATGTCGTGGAGATAGAAGTACAAATATATATATATACATACATATTATATAACAGTCTATAAAGTAGTTCATCTTCTTAGCTTTACGTTCACCCGCTTTAACATGAACATGTTGCTTACACAGTAATGCATTGTGATTAAATATAAGAACAATATAACGCTAAAATGGGTAATTATGCTGCACAATGAGTCCATTTACTTTTGGTACCTTCACTGCAGGACTTTTACTAGTAACAACGTATTTGATATTGCAGTGTTACTCCTTATACTGAAGTACTACCACACATTTGGGTATGTTAAAAAAACACAGCAGTTTTGCACTAAAGCTTTTACATAAAGTGACTGTAAACTGTTGGAATTTAAGATGTTACATGTGGTTAAACATTAGGTGTGATTATAGATTTAAGCTAAAAGGTAAAAGCATAATTTCAACATAAATGAAGACATGTTGGTCATGCGTTGAGTTTGTTGTTGTAAGTATAACGTTTGTTGTTTTTTGCATTAAGTTGTTTTGCAATACTTTGGTTTTATAATATATAAGATAAGATGTTCTGGTACATTTTGTGATAACCCAGCTCTACAAATGTCAGAAGCAGAACTGATGATGTTAGAGACGGATCCTGTCTCTGGTTGCAGTCCCTCTTTATGGCCCAACTAATCTTTTGGTTAGCAAGTCCTGAACTGAGGGTCATCATCAGTCACATTCCAACTGAAAAGATAACGAATAAGCACACAGACACATCACTGTGGTCTAGAGACCCCCCCCCTTTGTGGTTAAGACCAGGGGTCCAAGATCCAGAGAGGCAGACAAAGGAAGGGGAGAGCCGTGATAGCTTGATCCAGGTAACTTTGTCTCAGGATATCCTACGTAGTGAAAAAGGATTCACACATCAACATCTGAGATTTTGACTTTTAATTAACTGAACCCTGAGACTGGAGCAGGATTTAGCTCCAACAAAACGCAACATAATAACGACATAACAAAAAGATGTTAGAGTTTGAACATAAAAGTTTTTAGACTTTCTAACATTCACTTTCTCTTGTTTTTTCAGTGTGAACAACTATCTCAAGCTTAGTTAAACAACGCTAAGCTAAGCTAAGCTAAGCTAGGAGACCTCCAGAACCATGGCTGGGACGCTGTTAAATTTATCATCCAACAGGCGCATCATCGCGGGCCTGCTGGTCAACCTGCTGTCCTCCATCTGCATTGTCTTTATCAACAAGTGGATCTACGTCCACTACGGCTTCCCCAACATGACGCTGACCCTCGTTCACTTCGTGGTCACCTGGCTGGGACTCTACATCTGTAACAAAATGGACATTTTCTCTCCAAAAAGCCTCCCCGTCCGCCGGATAGTGTGGCTGGCTCTGAGCTTCTGTGGGTTTGTGGCCTTCACTAACCTTTCCCTGCAGAACAACTCAATAGGAACGTACCAGCTGGCGAAAGCCATGACCACACCCGTCATCATCCTCATCCAGACCACCTACTACAAGAAGACCTTCTCCACCAAGATTAAACTGACGCTGGTAAGGAAGGTTTAGGGCTGGATCAGCTTTTGTTTTGTTTTTCCTTCAATGCTGTAGACAGGTTCAACCTTTGGATATACGCAACGTGACATTACGCTGAGGTGGCCAGTCATGTGACCGGCGATCAGACTCGTCAGTGTGTTTTTAGGCGGTGTGAGATTCCTCGAACAGGAAACACCACTGCCTCTATTGCTGCCACAAGAACGTTTTGCAACACCAAACACAAGCTCTGTATATCCATATTATTCATGTGGATTTGTTTTTTATTTGTTATTTTTTCATCCTGTTGTGTGTGTGTGTGTGTGTGTGTGTGTGTGTGTGTGTGTGTGATGTCTGTAAGCTACTGGGACCTTGAATTTCCCCTTGGGGATCAATAAAGTATCTATCTATCTATCTATCTATCTATCTATCTATCTATCTATCTATCTATATCTCCATCTATCTATCTCTCTATCCATCCATCTATCTATCTATCTCTCTATCTATCTATCTATATCTCCATCTATCTATCTCTCTATCCATCCATCTATCTCTCTCTATCTATCTATCTATCTATCTATCTATCTATTTATTTATTTATCTCTCTATCCATCCATCTATTTATCTATCTCTCTATCCTTCTATCTATCTCTCCATCTCTCTATCTATCTATCTATCTATCTATCTATCTATATCTCTCCATCTATCTATCTCTCTATCCATCTATCTCTCTATCCATCCATCTATCTATCTATCTATCTATCTCTCTATCTCTATCTATCTATCATGTGATTTTTGTAATTCTGCATTCCAGGTGCCCATCACATTAGGCGTGATATTGAATTCCTATTTTGATGTGAGGTTCAACCTGCTGGGGACGGTGTTCGCCACGCTGGGTGTTCTGGTGACGTCTCTTTACCAAGTGGTGAGTACATATACAGACAAACCTAACGTCTCGGAGACAAGGAAGACACAGTGGCTTGTGTGCAATTAATAAAATAAATCTCTCTCTCTCTCTCTCTCAGTGGGTGGGAGCTAAACAACATGAGCTCCAGGTGAACTCCATGCAGCTTCTGTACTATCAGGTATGACTAATACTTTAACATTGATACTGTAACTGCAAATTATATTGTGAGTGAATGTAACAGTACCAGGGGAACGTAGTACTCAGTATACTAGAGAGTCATATTAGTTTGTGTTCTCTGCTACAGTGCTGCACAAGCTAAACCACCTACGAACAGTCTACACCACCTTACGCATTAGTCATGCATGACTTACAGCACTTGACTTTATTTGGGACGTCTTGGTTTTTAACCTTTGACTTGTTCCCCTTTGATTTGGGACTTGTTGGGCTTGACAATGAACTTCACTTGCGATTTGATGGTCTTCATTTAGAACTTGACTTTGGGCTTGTTCTTTATTTGGGACTTGACTTGAGACTGGTTGGTTTTGTCCTAGGACTTGACCTGGGACTTGTTTACCTTATCTTTGGTCTTGGTCTTGTTCTTGATTTGGGACTTCTTGATCTTCACTTAGGACAACTTTGGTCCTGTTGATTTTGACTTGGGACTTGTTCTCATTCACTTGGGACTTGTTGGCCTGGACTTTGGACCTGTTGGGGTTTACCTGGGGTTTGATTATTACCTAGGACTTGTTCTTCTAGGACTCTTGGGGATTTGTTACCCTTCATTTGGGACTTGACTTAGTACTTGATCTTTTTGTGGGACTTGACCAAAACAAATCAATTATGCTTACCTTGGCAATGAAACAGTGCAGCTCATCTCAAGCCATGCCTGAATATGAGTAATTTGACTGTAATAGTAGCCTGTTTGTATTACTCCTGGGACTCTAACACTATCCAGTCTATATGAGTCCATGATGTGATGTAATGACAGTAATATTAACACAGTGGCTGTCCTCTCAGGCCCCCCTGTCGTCGGGCTTCCTGCTCTGCGTCGTTCCCGTGTTTGAGCCTCTGACTGGAGACGGAGGAATATTTGGACCCTGGTCTCTACCTGCTCTGGTCAGACACACACACACACACACACACACACACACACACACACACACACACACACACACACACACACACACACACACACACACACACACACACACACACACAAAATATGTATATTTGTCAGTAAACACTTGCAATACAACTAGGCTTTGTTTGTCTGTCTGTTTCTGCGTGTGTTGTTTTGTCTCCTTCCCTCTCGTTTTTCCTCTCTGTTGTATTATTAATTATTATTAATTTATTTTTATTTTTTTGCCCTGGGATGCGTTGTACGTTGTGGACGCGCTCAGTGTGTTGCTTGTGTTTCTTAATTATATAAAAATAAATTTATCACAAAAAAAGACAAGGCTTTGTTTGAACATACGTACATTTAGCTTTGGTCATAGGTGCCGATTTATGTTTTCCTCCACAGTGCGCGCCATTTAAAATCAAATAATTAGTTAAATAAAAGTTAGCATTTCAGAGCCTTAGAAAACGGACAGTGGTCGACACAAACACACACGTCTATTAACTCAATAGTAAAAGCCGTAAAGTATCTTTCAATTCAGGACAGCGCCGCTCAGTGTTTTCCGTGCGTCGGGGCACCCACGGTACTGGGGTAACAATGTTCTCTTCTTATTGCCTAGGTGACGGTGTTGTTCTCGGGTGTGGTGGCGTTCCTCGTCAACCTGTCCATCTACTGGATCATTGGAAATACCTCGGCTGTCACGTATCCTCCAACATGTGGGAGACTTTTGGAGGTCTGAAGGTTGTTTAAAAGGTTTTTGTTTGGCAGGTGTGAGGCCTTCTTAAAGAGGTTTAAGGACTCTGTTGGGTTAGGGGGAATCTCAGGGGTTTGGGTTTTTCTTGGGAAGGTTTTAGGGTGTTGTAAGGAGCTTTCTGATCTTTTTTAAATGGATTTCAGAACTCCTTGGTGAGGTTTTTGTTCTCATTAATGGGGGGTTTAAGGGCTTTTTAATCTCAGGGAGTGATCTGACAGTTAGGTGAAGAGCTTTCTGGTTTCTTTGAAAGGGTTTCAGAACATCTGGAGAAGATTTCTGCTGTTCTGGGTCTGTGTTTTTTTTTAGGTCTTTGGTCGTCTTTCTTGGGGATTTAAGGGTTTCCTGGGGGCGGATTCTGCTCTCTTAGAAGGTGTCTTTGGGGATCTGATTTGATGGCTTCGTAAAGAGCTTTCCGGTTTCTCTAAAAGGGTTTTAGAACTTCAGACGGTTTGTGGGACAGTTAAGGGGTTTCAGGTAATCTTTAGTTATTATTCTAAGTGTTAGACGGGTTTCATACATGTTGGTGTTCTCCTGACCCTATTTTGCAGCTACAACATGTTTGGTCATTTTAAATTCTGCATCACTCTGATTGGAGGATACCTGCTCTTTCACGACCCGCTGTCACTCAACCAGGTGAGTCTGACTGGGCTGCTCTGATGATTTACCACTTTCTGGCTCCAGCCTCACAATCGTTTCCTCTTTTCTCTCCGGGTCTTTCTGTCCTCACACCCAGGCTTTGGGCATCCTCTGCACTCTGGCAGGCATCCTGTCTTACACTCACTTCAAGCTGAATGAACAGGAGGAGGGGAAGAGCCGCCTTGCTCAAAGACCATAGGCTGACTTTCCTGTCAATCAACTGCACCGACTCCTGCAGTTTGCCCCAGGCTGAAGACTATATATATATATTTTTAAGAGTATTTTTCTAGCAGAGTGAAGGTTTTCATCGCTGATCCCCGACATGTCGACACATCCTCTTCTCCTCCCGTGGCTTTTTACCCAACAACACTGATGTTGAAAGGGAAACTCATCGCACCGGCAGCTGGAAAATGAAAAGCTTTTTGGGGAACTTAGTGATACTAAAAATCAGACAATACCAACTTTGTTTTCATCCAAAGCAGATAAAAGAGCGTGCTCTCTCACGCCCTGTTTGACGGATCTGATGACCTTTGATAAATTTAGTAACCAATCAAAAGGAGGCTACAGGTATGTCGTCATAGGGTGGGCGGAGTTAAAGGTGCACTATGAGTTCTTCCTGCATGATTTCAGTCTTGTCTCAAAAATTATAGGAAATCATACCTAATGTTTGAGTTAGAAAAGCAAAAATTAGGAATTATTGAGATTAAAAGTAAAGGAATGGATGTTGATGATAATCACAGACTGGAATATGTCAACTTTTATTCAATACTGTTTCAAAACTACTTCAATTTGTTTTTCAAATGCTATAAAATTGAATAAGACCCAAAATTAATGAAAGTAGAGATTTGTACTTGGCAAAGAGCGTTGGGTGGAATCAATCGTGTAATTTTGGGGAATTAAAAAGAACACTGATGTAGGAAAACGGGGCAATGTGACCCGAGGACAACATGAGGGTTAAGGGATTTATCATTTAATGAAAAAATCGTAGCTTTAAAGTGACAGTTGCTTTATGATTTTTTTTTAATAACTGCTTGGCTGCACCATTCAAGAGCTGTATTACACAAATGCCACTGGGCAAATGAAAAGAGAGCCTGTGTTCAAATCCTTTTTTAGTGAGTTTAAACTGTTTATATACACATAGTGTATCCTCTAATATACCTCGACGCTGACTGAGAACCATCGTCAAACGACTTTCAAGCTGTCTCTGTAGATGATTTCAACAGACACCTGCCAACCGATCAAACTGGATTTTCCACAAGTTGTTGTATATTTAACCCTTGTGTTGTCTTCCCATCGACCTGCAACTTTGGGTTTTTCTGGGCCGAAATTTTGACAATTTGACAAAATTTTTTTTCTACACATTTGTCAATGTTTTTGTAGATTTTTCTTCTCCAATTTTTTTTGTCACTTTTATTATGTTTTTGCAGTTTGTTTTAACAAGTTTTCTTCTCACATTTACCAATTCTTTTTTTTATCACTTCTTTTTAACAAGTTTTTGTCACCTTTTGGCAAATTTTTCCAATTTTGTTTGGTCACTTTTTTCAGCTTAAAAAAAACCAAATGTTTTTGTTGATTTTTCCTGCATTTTTTTTTTTTTTTTTACTTTTTACAATATCCTTTGGTCATAGTTCTGATAAAATGAAGGTGGAAAGGCCTAAAATAATTCTTTTGTAAACGACCCCGAGGACAACAGGAGGGTTGATGCAATGTTTCCCAAAATGAGGGCGACCAAATGAGACTTGATGAAAATTGGGATACTGTAGTTTTGGGGGTAGGCGTGGGGGGCCTTTTAGTACGTTGCATTCAGTGCCAGAGAATAGTATCAGTAAATTTCAAGACTCAAATGTATTATCAAATGTATTGTTTTTGTTCATGAACATGAAGTCAACTGTCCGTCGTGACTGCTCTGTGTAACAGTGTGACGCCGCCTCACCTCTGCAAAGACCCAAATTCTTCCCTGCAGACTTTGCAACATGCTTTGTTTGGATCTGGTAACGTAACCAGGATGGTTTTTACACTTCGGCTTGATGTGCACCCGGCCTCGGGGACACCAGGCTCCCCATCGGAGATGGACGGTTTAATTTCCTTCTGTACATGATTTCAATCAGTGTTAGTTTTATTCTTCTCTTAGTTTTATTGTGCTACTTAGTCACACTCTGTGTAACTTAAATTTACGTTTCTCTTAATTTTATTGTTATCTGTAGACATTTTTTATTACACAACTTGTTGAACGATGACGACGACGATGACGACGATGATGATGATGATGATGATGGTTGTGTCTAGCCGGTAGCTAGCTGAAGTTTACAGATTCTGATTTCTACTCCAGAGCCAAGCTTTCACCATTTGTCATTTCTTCTGCACTTCAGTGTGTTGAACATACTCAGTCTGCTGAATAAAAACTGATGTGACTCCACAGCTGGGTGTACTCTTTCTCTGCTGATTGACAGGTTGTAGAGAGTTTCCTTGGATACGGACATGCAGTGATGAGAGAAGTATTCAGATCAAAGGTACCGATGCATTCATTTGAAAGTCGTCCACTACAAGCAAGAGTCCAGCATTAGAAACCATACGCAAGTACGATAGTTCAGATCTTTTGAAGTGTGGTTGTATGAGCTACTTCTCCGTAGTCAGTGTGTCAGCTCCACCCTCTCCACCGCAAAGAGGAGCAGCTCCACCCTCTCCACCCTCACATGGTCCAACGGAGAGCAGTCCACACTCTCACCCCACAACTGGTCCAACGAGGAGCAGCTCCACCTCTCCACCACACTGGTCCAACAGAGGAGCAGCTCCACCTCTCCACCCCCATGGTCCAACGAGGAGCAGCCCACCCTCTCCACCCCTCAATGGTCCAACGGAGGGCAGCTCCACCCTCTCCACCAACTGGTCCAACAGAGGAGCAGCTCCACCTCTCCACCCCACACTGGTCCAACAGAGGAGCAGCTCACCCTCTCCCCAATGTATCAACGAGGAGCAGCCACCTCTCCACCCCACACTGGTCCAACAGAGGATCAGCCTCCACCTCTCCACCCCACACTGGTCCAACAGAGGAGCAGCTCCACCCTCTCCACCCACACTGGTCCAACAGAGGACAGCTCACCCTCTCCACCCCACACTGGTCCAACAGAGGAGCAGCTCCACCCTCTCCACCCCACATGGTCCAACAGAAGGAGCAGCTCCACCCTCTCCACCCCACACTGGTCCAACAGAGGAGCAGCTCTCCACCCCACCCACTGGTCCAACAGAGGAGAGAGCTCCACCCTCTCCACCCCACATGGTCCAACAGAGGAGCAGCTCCACCCTCTCACCCCCACTGGTCCAACAGAGGAGCAGTCACCACCCCACACTGGTCCAACGGAGGAGCAGCTCCACCCTCTCCACCCCACACTGGTCCAACGGAGGAGCAGCTCCACCCTCTCCACCCCACACTGGTCCAACGGAGGAGCAGCTCCAACCTCTCACCCCACACTGGTCCAACGGAGGAGCAGCTCCACCCTCTCCCCACACTGGTCCAACGGAGGAGCAGCTCCACCCTCTCCACCCCACACTGGTCCAACGGAGGAGCAGCTCCACCCTCTCCACCCCACGCTGGTCCAACAGAGGAGCAGCTCCACCCTCTCCACCCCACACTGGTCCAACAGAGGACCTTTACAGAAAATCATTCATACCACAGGCAATAAAACTCTTTAACATGTCATCACTGGGTGCTAGATGAGACTTTTTGGACACCGCAGTACTGCACTAAGTGCAACCTGCACAGTTGGTTTATTTACATTTTTATTTACATTTTAGCATATTATTTAAGCAGTTGCACATTTTTGCTTTCTTCCATCCTGTACATATTCAAATATTTGTTCTTGTATTTTAGTCATATTGTATTGTATTTCATGCATATTGTATGTATGTATATTTTTACTAGTATTTAATTTATATTTATATTCTGTGCTTTTTGACTAATTTTGCTGCTGTAACACCGGAATTTCCCATTTTTCTTGGGATCAAAAAACACCAATATCTATCTATCTCTCTATCTATCTATCTATCTATCTATCTATCTATCTATCTCTCTATCTCTCTATCTATCTATCTATCTATCTATCTACAGTAGATGGAGGTCGGCATGTCCCCAGTTTGGAGAAGCAGTCAGGAGTAGCAACACAGAAGCTACACGATGCCCTGCAGAATGTGAACATGGTGTTATTTATTATACCCACACCTAAAATGTAGTTTTACCGTGAAAAGCTCGTGTGTGTGTGTGTGTTTTTCATTAACACTGTGTCAATAAAGCTACAATAGTAGTACCCTTGTACTCTCTCTCACACTCACACACAGTGTGGCTGTTGTGCCCAGAGGATGCCTGAGTGGAAAGAGAGTGTGTTTGAACATACCTACAGTCTCCTGAGGAGGGAAATCTGGGAACTGCTATTAAAGAAACTCACTGAGTCTCCGTTCTGTTTCCACTGATGGTCCACTTTAGTTCCAGCTCTTCTAACTGTTGAAATTACATTTCAGGAATGTTTTTATTTCAATTTTGAATACATACTTGTACTTTAATTGAGTGTTTCCTTTTTATACTACTTAATACTTCTATTCTTCTACAGCCCAGAAGCAAATATTGTTCATTTAACTTCACTACACACTGTATGTATGTATGTGTATATATATAAAATATAGGCAAGGTAAGGTAGCTTTATTTTTAGAGCACATTTCAGCAACAGGGCAATTCAAAGTGATTTACACACAATTAGTTAAAAAATAGTTAATATATATTAATATAGGCTAAACTATCCAATCATTAAAATGATATCCACCTTTAACAGCAGTAACAGTAAAGTGATAAACACAATGAATGCATCATTCTTTCAAAACACAGGGTCACTGTAGTGGTATCTTTAGTTTAGGTGTTAAACATTCAAATTGTCCCAGATCCAGTTTTAGTAATCTTACTAAATATATCCAGAGAAGCAAAGAGACTGACTCTGGTTCTCTGCATATGGACTTCTCACTGCAAAGAAGTGTATCCTCTTATTCTGGAAAAAGAAAGAGGGACCAACACTGAAGACATGGCTCGCACGGAGATGATGGACACACTCCACCTTGAGAGGATCCGGTTCATCCTCAAGGACAAGATAAAAGTCTTGGACAACGTTTGGCAACCTTTGGAATCTCATCCTACAGGACAAGCAGTCTACTAGTTTTATTTACTTATTTATTTATTCATTCGTTGATTCATCTTTCTCTTCCTTATCTTTGTAACTTGATTCTTGAAATGAAGCTTCAAAATAACAATATTTGAAACAACATTAATGCATCAATAATTTAATTTACATTGTTCTGAAAAGGGCATAATTAGTCATTTTTCTTTTGGTGCTTTAAGTATATTTTGATGCTTATAATACTATTATACATTTACTTTAGTAGCATTTTGAATACAGGGTATTTAAACAGAGTATCTTTATGAATAAATTGTTTAAAAGTAAGATTTTGTGTTTAGAGCTTGTTGCAGAACATTCAGTGTGTAGCTGCCTTAAACACTGCCTGTCGATGTGACACAATTTTAAAATTTAAGCTGTATAATTATTCACTACTAAAGCTATCTTGCTATGAGATTAAACCAAAGAATACTAAAAGGCCAGTATCATCCAAAAATATAGCTTAATATGACCAAATAATGATCAGAAAAATTTGCATTTTCAGTCAGGCGAAAACTGTGGCTCAACCGTGAGAGGGTCCTTCAGCTGTTCACACGGAAACCAACCCCAATGACCGATGTTTGTTATGCTACATTAGCAGGTAAACCTTTTCATGTTAAAATGATATTTACACGATGGTATCAACAGTTAAACGTGTATCCAGTGTGTATATTAGTTTAGGTTTACACCATGAGGACTGAGTAGACTCTAACTGTCAGTTGAACGCTGTGAAAATGTTTGTTTACATCGGGTTTCAGTTGCCTAGCTAACGGCGCTAACGTTAGCCGTGCTAACGCTAACTGTTGTTGTCAATTTGTGTCTGAATTTATGACGTTGTGGCATTTTTACAATACGATAAAACGGAACGTGTAATTCAGAGCTAAGACTAAACTAATTCGGCGTCTATCGTAATAATAATGACTAATGTAAAGGAGGGCTAACGTCATCATGCTAACCAAGAAGCTAACGTCAGGCTGGTTGCTAACGAACGGGCTCTGCAACGAAGCGGCGTGCGCGCGCACGTACGTGCGTGCGCGCGCGCGTGTCAGACGGTAGCGGATGGAGATTGAAGTTGACTTTTTTCTTTGAATGTTATTTTTAACAAGCCTCTCGCTTTATTAATCTGATTCAGTACAGTTAAGAGTATTAATTAAGTATTTAGCAATTTTACTTCAGAAGAATTACTAATACTGTGAAAACACTCCATTAGAAGTAGAATTCAAACTTAAAGTATTATTAGTAAAATGTAAAAGTGCTGCCTGTGTTATCCTTTTATATCTGATGTTTCCTGCTGCCTTAGTAGTCATGTTGTATTTTCCTGCTGTGGTTCAACCCTCCTGTTCTCGGGGCATATTTGACCCATTTTCAAAAAGTTAATAATATCAGAAATTAGGGTATTTTTTACCAAGTTCTCAACAACAAAAAGCAACATGGATGGTTCTCTTGTGAACGCTCAAGTGAAATAAATGATCAGTTCCCTACTTTAATTTAATTTGGGAGTTTTATTTGATTTTATAGCATTTGGAGAAAAAATAAAATACGATAAAAGAAGGTTGAAAATAGCGTGAAGATTGTCGGAAGAAGGATTAAAAAAATGCGGGAAAAAGTCCACAAAAATGTTAAAAGGCGCAGACATTTATTTTTTTTACAAAAACATTGGAAAAAGTGACAGAAAAACTTGGATCAAAGTGACAAAAATGTCTAAATGTTGACTCAGAAAAACAAAAAGTTGCACGGTCGACGGGTAAACAACACACGGGTTAAGGTTGTGTTCATGTACAGTTGGGTAGTAGGGCTGCACGATATTGCACTAATTGCACTAATTACAGTTATTTTAACTGAGACTGTGATTTCATTTAGGACTTTGGAAGGAATGATCATTTTTGTCTCATTATTCTCATTTTCATTGAAAAATGTTAAAATGAAAATGGTTGTAGTGCGACTTTTGCATAAAACAAAGATTTTTTTGAGGGCTTTTCCCTTTATCCGATAGTGACCGTGGATAGACAGATAAGAGTGGAGAGAGAGGGGGCCTTCATGGGGGGGGGGAGCTAGAGGTCGCCCCACAAAGATGTATTTCCTTAGTCTGTAGGATGGGATTTATTGGTGTGGAAATACTCAAGTAAAGTACAAGTACTTTGAATGTGTACTCAAGTACAGTACATAAGTAAATGTACTTCCATTCCATCATTGGTTTATTACTGTTGTATCTTTTTTCCTAAGTTTTTTTTCTGAAGTATTTCCTCTCCAGATAATTGATGTTTACTGATAATATCATTGTTGTTGTTTTTTTTGTGAAACACAAGCAAAATATAGATTTTGTCATGAAAACACAAAATTATAACTAATATTGGAAAGAAACATCATTATATAAACCAATGAAACTGATTTGAAATTAGAACTTTGGTTCACATTTCAACAGAGAGATTGGCCACCACCTTAATTTGGATTAGGAACATTTTGAAGAGATTTAAAAATGTTTAGTTTTTGGGCAACAGACGGAATATCTATTAATAGAGAGGGTTGGAAGAGTATCGAAGGATTCTGGAGATATCTTTATAAACAACCTTTTTCTTGTCGTCTTTCCTCAGTATGCCTGCTGAACGCAAGCACTCCGTAAACATGGACGAGAAAGACGATTGCACCTTCGGTAACAAGGAGAAGGAGAAGGACCGAGAGGGCGAGAGACGACCGGCGTCTGCCCGAGACAAAGCAAAGGACGAGGCCAAGATGAGCGGCAAAAAAGACGGCGGCAAGGAGGAGAAGAGGAAGCGCCTGGAGGAGGAGAAGAAGAAGAAAGAGGAAAAGGAGCGAAGAAAGAAGGAGGAGGAAAAGCAGAAAGCGGAGGAGGAGCAGAAGAAGAAAGAGGAGGAGGAGAAGAGACAGCAGGAGGAGGAGGAGCAGAAGCTTCAAGAGGAGGAGGTCAAAAGACAACGCGAGGAGGCCGCAGCTCTCCTCAAGTAAGTGGCGGTCGACTTCGCTGTTGCACATCTGGCGATATTCCCTTCGTCGTGAACCACGTTTTTTCTTCTCAGAGTCAGAACTCAAACATGATACGTATACAGTCGGATTCAAACAAGTTCAAGTTGATTCATTTTGCTGCAGTAGCAAAGAAATGGACATAAAGTACATGACAACAAAGACGACAACATCAATTAAAAATACATGCATGATCATACGTCCATAACTAAAAAACAGCCTGTGTAAGTAATCCACGCCGGTTTAGTATCTTAAAACATATATATTTTTTTTTATTTCTTAAATGAACATAAAAATAATTGCGTAAAAATATTGCGATTATACAAATATGTAACAATTGTTACAGGCTTAGTTGTCATATCTTTGTAAAACCTAATTTTACTGGCAATATAACGTAATAAATATAAAATAAACACTTTAGGGGGGGACGGGATGAGGAGGAGGGAGGGGACGGGATGAGGAGGAGGGAGGGGACGGATGAGGAGGAGGTAGGGGACGGGATAGAGGTAGTAGGTGTGATTCGTCTGAGGGATTGGCGTGATTGATGAGTAGGAGGGTATTGTAACGGTATTATGATGATTTGTTGAGGGTAGAGGGATTAGGAAGGATTGATTTTAGGGGATTTTAGTTTAGTGGGATGGGAGATGGAAGGTGACCCTGGATAACCTAACCGTAATATTCAAACTGGCAGAAAAGGCTCTAAAATGAAGTGATGCATTTACTGGTTCAATATGTCTGCTTTGTGTTCCTTGCATCCAGACAAACAGCCTTCTGTGTACCACAGATATGACCCTCAGCAAAGCCAAACCCAGTGCCTCTACATTCTCTTTTGCGGTTGTCTTCATTTTGTATCTCTCTCCATTTCCCCTCATTGCTGCAGGGAAAAGGAGGAGGGGCACCAGCTGCACCAGGAGGCCTGGGAACGTAACCAGTGCAGGAAGGAACTCCGCAGCAAGAACCAGAACGCCCAAGAGGGTCGGCCCGAAGAGGCCTTCTTCAGCCGACTGGACTCCAGCCTGAAAAAGAACACCGCCTTTGTCAAGAAGCTGCGCACGCTCACCGAGCAGCAGCGAGACTCGCTCTCCAACGACTTCGCCTCGTTGAACCTCAGCAAGTACATCGGCGAGGCCGTGAGCTCTGTCGTGGAGGCCAAGCTGAAGATCTCCGACGTGGGCTGCGCCGTCCACCTCTGCTCCCTCTTCCACCAACGGTACGCTGAGTTCGCTCCGTTGCTGCTCCAGGCGTGGAAGAAGCACTTCGAAGCGAGGAAGGAGGACAAGGCGCCCAACGTGAGCAAGCTGCGCACAGACCTGCGCTTCATCGCCGAGCTCACCATCGTCGGCCTCTTCACCGACAAAGAAGGGCTGTCGCTGATTTACGAGCAGCTGAAGAACATCATCGGGACCGACCGGGAGACACACACTCACGTGTCGGTGGTAATCAGCTTCTGTAAGCACTGTGGGGATGACATCGCTGGCCTGTTGCCCCGCAAGGTGAAACTGGCTGCTGAGAAGTTCGGTTTGGGCTTCCCTCCGAGCGAGATAATCAGCACGGAGAAACAGCAGCCCTTCCAGAACCTGCTACGGGAGTACTTCACGTCACTCACCAAGCACCTGAAGAAGGACCACCGGGAGCTGCAGAACATTGAGAGGCAGAACAGGTGAATATACAACCACAGTTAGTGCTGTTTAGTCACTTTTGATTTGATTTGCTATGATAAGCAGGGGTGTAAGTAATTAACCAGTAAATAGGGCTGGGTACCAAATTCAATACTTTTTACTTGTCTTTAGTAGCAAAAAGGTCTCGTCATTCATTACCAAATTTCAATAGCTAAGGAGTAAATCTCACCAGCGTCAGTGAGCCAATAAGCATGCAGCATGCTTCTACCAAGATCCTAAAATGCTGCTGATTGGCTGTCTAACATTACATGTTGAAGGGACACACAGAAAAAACTCACACAGAGACGGGACTCTTGTAGTAGGAGCTGAAACATAAATAAAAAGATCTGTGCCGTAATGTGTAATGTTGTCACTTATTTTTGTTAAACTGGATGTTATAAAATAGGAATCAATAAAAGTATTGTTCAGGAACCGAGGTACCGATACGTAAGATTTTTACCGCCTCCCAGCCGACAATAACAATGCCGTCGATAAATAATTAAACTGTTAAAAACTATATTATTTAAAAAAGAAAAAAGTGATT
>NC_045755.1:9353855-9360891 GCF_008692095.1 Etheostoma spectabile | reverse complement strand
TACAGTAAAAGAGACACAGGCCATACAATCGTTTAACTGCTAGTCAACTTGCTGGTGCTAAATTTGCACTAGTAAGTTGCATTTTAAGCTAAGTTCACAACTCTCACGACCAACTGCTGCATGACAGGTGCCACTAACTATTGATGAGGACTGGCGGGTAAAATTGTCCGTCCTACACACAGTATGCCAGGCAGACACACAGCTGACAACCTAGCGGGTGGATGCATGCTTGTTGGTTAACTGTCAATCTTAATTAGCATCCCTTAATGATCGGACCCTTATCATTTTCTCTTTCCATCCAGACGTATCCTACATTCCAAAGGGGAGCTGAGTGAGGATAGACACAAGCAGTATGAAGAGTTTGCCACTTCCTACCAGAAGCTGCTGGCGAACACTCAGTCCCTGGCTGATCTGCTGGATGAAAACATGCCTGAGCTGCCCGTGGACAAGACTGTGCAGGAGGGTGTGTGTCCTTTCTCTTCCAGAATCATAGTTCAAATAAAAGAGTTTTTTTGAGGACGTAAGATATTTGTCTGTAGTTTCCGTGTGCATATAATGTTGTCTTCTCGGTGCTCTCTCAGAGCACGGGCCCGGCATTGACATCTTCACCCCTGGAAAGCCCGGAGAGTATGACCTGGAGGGAGGGATCTGGGAAGATGAAGACGCTCGTAACTTCTACGAGAACTTGGTGGACCTGAAGGCCTTCGTCCCTGCCATCCTCTTCAAGGACAACGAGAAGAGCAGCCAAGGCAAAGACAAGGACGAAGCCAAAGGTATATTAAATAATTCATGCAGAAAGATGACGAAAGATGTTCACGCAGACGTTTTTTTCTGAATGTGCTGCTGTTGCTGTCTGGTTCAGATGGCAAAGAGGGGAAAGACGCGGCCAGCACCACAGAGGAGCTGGAGCTGGAGCTGGAGGCTCTGGACATCACGGATGAACCTCTGGAACTGGAGGGACCAGACGAGGCAGAGAATGAAGAACTGGCCAAAAAACTGCTGGATGAGCAAGGTAAACATGAGCTCAGAGAAGCACCTCAGTTCTTAAATGTTGTTTTTTTATGATCAATTTTTTTTATATGTATATATTTAGAAACCACAAATGGCTACAAACAACACACTGAGACTTTGAACGTGTCGCAGGACCAAAAAACATAGAGAGGATAGATGGGAGGGAGGGAGGGAGACAAAACAACACATACACAGACAGACACAAGACAAGGGACCAAACACCTGCTCAAGTTAAAGCAAAGGCTGTAGCACAAGGCTACAGCACAGATATCAGAGAGGCCTCTGTTCTTAAATGGTATTCTAAATCTAACATTGTAACATTGAAAAGTAATATATAAACAGTGGATGTCTATATATGTATATTATATACTGTATATATTCACAGTATATAATAAAACAGTATAATGTATATATTATATATATTATACTGTGAGCTTTTGTGTCGTTCAGAAACACTTATTATATATATATATTGATTTTTTTTTTCATTTCAAGTGGATTTTTTATAAACTTTTTTATATTTGTATGTGTAGAACAAGAGGATGAAGAGGCCAGCACAGGGTCCCATTTGAAGCTGATCGTGGACGCCTTCATCCAACAGCTCCCCAACTGTGTCAACAGAGACCTCATAGACAAGGTGACGGAGAAAGACAAACCCTACGTTTAACCAGGGTTGATTGATTGAATAAGATTGATAATATCCTGAGGGACCTAAAAATAGAAAAGAATGTAAAAAGGGTAGGTGTAATAAGCAAATGCTTCAACCTACTACTTTTCAATCAGTATTGATTATGAACGAGTTAAGATGACACTGCTTGAACTAAGGTGACACTTTTTTTTCATCATTTATGTTATGTAAGTGATGTTGTGTATTTATGTGATTGGTTGAAATAAACTAAAAATTAAAAGGTTGGGTACCGAAATTCCTACACAGCCGGTAGGAAGTGGACCCAATTAGAACACAAATTTCGGTACCTGATTTCGGTCCTCTGTCGCTCCGAAACGGACGTAAAAATCTCACCCTTTCTCTGTAGTCTGCTGTTAGCTAGCTACCGTAAAATGGCATATCTTCCTTCTGGGCTCCGGTTAGACTACCAGCTCAACATTTGTTTTGTTGTTACTTGTTAATAGTGTAACTGTTATGTATTGTTAAATTATTGTAGTGACTTAGGTTTACTTATTGTATACTACTATTATTATCATTAACTACTTTAAAACGTTAATATATTGTTAAATCTAAATAATTTTCAATAGAAAAAAACTATAAAAAAGCCTTTCTTTGATGTCAGTTTTTCAAGAATAGGTTTAGGAATCGGAATTGTTTTAAAATCCAAACGATACCCTACGTTTAACGTGTTAATGCCTTGCTTTGTGTGTATTGATATGAATAAAATCATATTCTAGTAAGTATTCTGGGCATGTTGCCACGTGACTTGTGCTAAATGACCAGCTCCTGCGTATATTAAATAGTTATATATGAGTAATGTAATTTTGATGACAAGCAAAGCATTTGGTATCTTTGAATTTATGAGCGCTGTGTTGACTCCTGCAGGCTGCCATGGACTTCTGCATGAACATGAACACCAAATCCAACAGGAGGAAGCTGGTCCGAGCCCTCTTCACTGTCCCCAGGCAGAGGTAAAGCTGCGCAAACTGGGGTATATCAATTTGCTGACGACGTGAAAAGAGATAACTTGGGTCTTTTGAAATGACTTTACGCAGCTGGAGTCATTCTTAAAGCTGCACTAATCAGTATTTTTATGTTAACAATGGATCAAATGACTCTGCACAGAGTTTCTCTCAGCTGTGAGGAACATTTTATCCTCTTTCTGCACGTTGTTGTAATATATTTACTGTGCACTAACTGCCCAGTACCAAACCGCAGCCAGACCCAGTTAGAGACGAGCTGGTGTGAACATAGTGGAGCATTTAGAGGCTAAGGAGTTGGTAAAGAACAGAAACAGAGCTTAAAGAGAGGTATTATTGGACTTACATTTATCAGGTGGACACACACATGATCCAAATGAATGCTAATGTTGCTCAGTATCTGCTGGATGTGTTAACAAGCAACATTTTTGGAACTTTATAATTTGATATGTCAATGTTATGTTGACAGCTTGTTGTGCTGCCATGTAGCTTGTTTTTAAACTAAAAGTCTAAATGTTTGTCTAGACAGGAGCTATTTAAGCTACGTTTGACAGAATAGCTTTTTACACACAGGCTGCGTAATGGCTTGCATTACGCTTCAACTTTACCTGTGTAACTTCAACCTACATATTTTTGGCTTCAAGAAGATCTTTAAAAATGGCTCAAAAATGTAAAGTTTCATTTAAAAAAAATTAAAAAAATGGCGGGAAGTATTGCATTTTGTTGGGAACAGCGGCGGGCTAATCCACATTTGGTGCTCTTGTGAGTAATTGTTGGAGTGTGTGTGTGTGTGTGTGTGTGTGTGTGTGTGTGTGTGTGTGTGTGTGTGGTGAGTGTGTGTGTGTGTGTGTGTGTGTGTGTGTGGTGTGTGTGTGTTGTGTGTTTGTGTTGTGTGTTGTGTGGGTGGGTTGAGTCAAATTAAACAGTGTGTGTGTTCATGGTGATGTCACAGCCAGTTCACCGGTGTGGCTCATTGATGTGTTTGAAGAACACATATCCGGCTTTTGATACACACACACAGAATACTTCTTAGTAGATACATGCAGTGTTAGTTTTGGTCTTTTCATGGAATTTATAGGAAAAACATAGAATACAGCCAGCTTTATTCAGTATATTTAAACACCACCAGGGGGTGCTATCGACATAGTTTATAGTCTGATGATCAGCAGGGCACTGACTCTTTCTCCTCCTGCAGGTTGGATCTTCTGCCCTTCTACTCTCGCCTGGTGGCAACCCTTCATCCCTGCATGTCAGACGTGGCTGAGGACCTTTGCTCCATGCTGAAGGGAGACTTCAGGTTTCATGTAGGTCCTCTCATTGTTGCCTCTGTACAGTGTTATTGGGACTAGATGGATAAACGCACTAAAAAAATAAAACCTCTGCAGAAGCTAACTAGCTGGACTACAAGTTTTTCTTCATCAGTTCCAAAGCTGAATTTCTTTAGATAATTTTGTTCTAATGTTTGTGCTGTAGATGCGGAAGAAGGACCAAATCAACATCGAGACAAAAAACAAAACAGTCAGATTTATCGGGGAACAGGCCAAGTTCAAAATGTACTCAAAAACGGACACACTTCATTGTCTCAAGGTGGGTGACAAAAAACATTGCTGTTTCAGCTTTGAAGCCTTGTTATCTCTGAGCTGAGCAATACAACTGTTTAAAATAATAATGATAACAGGAATACTGAATGTGTGTTTGTGTGTGGCCCAACAGATGTTGCTGTCTGATTTCACCCATCACCACATAGAGATGGCCTGCACACTGCTGGAGACCTGCGGCCGCTTCCTCTTCAGATCCCCCGACTCTCACCTGCGTACCAGCGTCTTGCTGGTTAGTACGCCGTTTTCCACGACAGTTTCTTTTTGGTAATCGGAGGACAGACCACGAAACTAGCCGAAACCTAAACAAAACAAAACTAAACAATTGGCCGACAATGTCTGTAATTTTCCCCAAACAAAACGATCTTTAAAGTATAGTTTTGCATGTAAACAGCTGATATTTTCCTGTCTGCGTTCCAGGAGCAAATGATGCGTAAAAAGCAGGCCCAGCATCTTGACGCCCGCTATGTCACGATGGTGGAGAACGCCTACTACTACTGCAACCCCCCACCCATGGAGAAGACGGTGAAGAAGAAGAGGCCTCCGCTGCAGGAGTACATCCGCAAGCTGCTCTACAAGGACCTGTCCAAGGTCACCACGGAGAAGGTGCTGAGGCAGATGCGCAAGCTGCCCTGGCACGACCCCGAGGTCAAGAGCTACCTGATCTGCTGCATGGTCAACATCTGGAACGTCAAGTACAACAGCATCCACTGTGTGGCCAACCTGCTGGCCGGCCTGGTGGCCTACCAGGAGGACGTGGGCATCCACGTGGTGGACGGAGTGCTGGAGGACATCCGGCTGGGCATGGAGGTGAAAATATGCACTGATCCCTGATGTAGTAATACTTGTATATTAGTGAATATACATAAAAAGAAGGATTTGACAGGTTTATTTCTGTTCTGTTGATGAGTCCAGAATCGTGAGGTAAGGTACTGTACAAGGGCAAGACAGGTTTTAGCATTTTACTGAAGAGGAACTAAATGTTGTTACTGTCATTATTGTGTACACTGTTGCATGTTGAAGGACACGTGAGAATGCAGTCTGGCTTCATGCAGAGTCTGAAGTTTTGCACAACCCTTCAAAGTGTTTGAAGTCAGGCTCTGACAACCCTCTCCTGATATTGTTTACATTTGAGGCAGAAATATTCAAATAAGAATTCGAAAGATTTATTGGCAAAGTGAAAAGTCTTTTCATATATGCAGACAGTGGGACGTCAACGCACAGGCGTCAAAATCTGATCAACTGGACGTCTGCTGATTGTGGCTTTGGGTCCGTCTGTAAAAGGGATAAAGTGAATTGAACATGTTATTAAATCAAGAGGCAAAGTGTTTTTTTTTTATAATTTCTTTTTTTTAATTTGTGCTTAAGCTGGAAATTATTCCCAAACAAATGATTAAAAACTTTGGTCTACAAAATGTTCACCACTGTAAACCTAAAGCCCAAGATGATGCCTTTAAATGTCTTGTTTTGTCTAGTCTCGCTTGGACTTTGGAGGAATTTAACTGAGTATTTTTACAGTATTTTATGGCTTCCCTTACATAAGCATAGGATCTGAATACTTCTTCTACCGCTGTCCATTTCCAGGTCAACCAGCCCAAGTTCAACCAGCGGCGGATCAGCAGCGCCAAGTTCCTGGGCGAGCTCTACAACTACCGCATGGTGGAGTCGGCCGTCATTTTCCGCACCCTCTTTTCCTTCATCTCCTTTGGGATCAATCAGGACGGCAGCCCTAGCGCACTGGACCCTCCGGAGCACCTGTTCCGCATCCGCCTGGTCTGCACTTTGCTGGATACCTGCGGCCAGTACTTTGACCGAGGCTCCAGCAAGAGGAAGCTGGACTGTTTCCTCATCTACTTCCAGGCATGTCTGCTCTTAATGCACCTCTCGTCCCTGTCTGTATCTCAAGAGACTTTCTGGTCGCATTAAAGGTTAGATAAATAAGATGATGTTGTGTGTGTGTCTGCAGCGGTACATCTGGTGGAAAAAGAGCATCGATGTTTGGACCAAGGACCACCCGTTCCCCATCGACATCGACTACATGATCAGTGACACCCTGGAGCTGCTCAGGCCCAAGATGAGGCTCAGCTGCTCCTTGGAGGAGGCCACCAAACAGGTCACCGACCTGGAGAGGGAGGTGCTCTACAAACTAGGTAGAAACATATCTCAAGATAAATGCAGGAGGATGTTGTCTAAATCCGGTGTGTTGTTACCGAAACATGTATAGTGAGTGTGTGTGGGGGTGTGAGGGTGTGTGGCAGCCAGTCACGCTGGTTGAGTTGCTCTCTGTCGTCCCAGCTGAGCCGCATTCCCCGGTGTGTAGGAGGATGATCATGCTGCATCAGTCATCGCTCTGCTTTATCTGTCAGACCTGTTTTACTTCGCCGAATCGTACGCATACCCAACACACAACACTCAGTCAAAGGGGCCAGTCACTGCAGAGTTTTTAGGGATGATAATAATGAATCAAAAGAGTGCAGAGTACTCCATACACAGAAACTCTACACTGCACGTCGGTTACAGTTAGCATTCATTCCCGCAACCAATGACTCTGCAGTAGTCCCAAGTATTTCATTGGCTACTGCTCCAATCGGCAGTGATGAAGCACAATGCTATGATGCTTGTTGCGTTCATCTGTAACTTTAGTGACTCTTTGTCATCTCAGCCACAAATGTTGTCCATCTCTGTTCAAGCAGCCCTAGGACATTGTTCAAAATCATTATCCACCCACCCTTTATATACATTACTTTCCCCCCTACTGTCTGTCTGTCTGTCTGTCTGTC
>NC_045755.1:9336469-9353845 GCF_008692095.1 Etheostoma spectabile | reverse complement strand
TGTGTCTGTGTGTGTCTGTGTGTGTCTGTGTGTGTGTGTGTGTGTGTGAGAGAAATAAAGTGATTGATGAGGCACCCTAAGCTAAACAGTGGTGCCATTGTTTTACCCTTTTCTACTTTATCCAGGATCTGGCATTCCTCAGTCACCAAGTCACATAAGACCTGATCCTCGACTCCAGGCCGCCTGCCTGACTTCATTTTTTGCCGTCATCACAACTGCATAACTACACTCTTTAATTGGTCGCACTTATTCTCATCTAGGTTGGCCGGTAATGCAGGAGAACACACTAATTACAATTAATAGCTATAAATAGAGCAAATGGATGTTTGCTCTAATTATAAATGAAGCCTTTGTTGAGCTTGGCTTGTTGGTATTTATGATATAATCTGTCATAACCACCTGTGTGTAATCAGATTACTGTTTCTAAATCCTGTTTTTATGCCGAGTACCATGTGCTCTGGAGATTAATTTATTCCTGGTTTTCTTAAAAGAGTTATACTTCATCTTCACATGTCACTTGTGTGTGTTTTCACAAAGGTCTGGCCATGGAGAAGGACGGTCGCTCCAGTGCCATGAGCGAAGGCGAGGTTCTCGATGAGGAGGACGACGATGGCGATGACGACGAAGAGGGAGGTGCAGAGACTGAGGAGCAGTCGGGCAACGAGAGTGAAATGAACGAACAGGAAGAGGATGTGGGTTTTTCTTTTGTTGTGATGATGACCTAACTCTCCAAAACCTTATCTTGTTTTTCTGCTTTTCTTCGCTCACCTGGTTTCTGGCACTGTATTTAGAGCATAGCAAGTAACTAAAGGACACAAAGAACGACGGTCGGGTCTCTTCCAGCCTGACAGTCGGCAGATAAAATCACACAGTGTGTGACATGTAAAGAGTCTAATCTGAAGTCTTCAGGGATGGGCATAAGTAACTGATTACTCGCCTTTTATGAAGGAGCTTTTTTGTCTTATAAATTATCAAAAATAATCTTACAACTCAGCCAACTCTGGTCAGAATAATCCAGGGCAGTACAAGACAAATGAACAACACCCCAAATTTGCCTCAGTGGGCTTTGTTGGAGTCTTGTTACCAGAAGACCGCTGTCCCAAATGCAAATTGAGCGTACTTCATCTGCCCGTCCCCAAATGAACATGCCAAGTTCAAAATGGGCAAAGTCAGTTTAGCGAGAAAGGACGAGAGCCAGCCTGTCCAGGTGCAAACTGGACTACTAATGCCCCTAAGTATTTCTTTGTAAGCTCTTTTTGACACTGGTGAAGATAAACAAACACATCAGATTCAGTGCAGCGTGATCTATGCTCGTGCATAGAGCTGTAACAATTCCAAATGTAACTATTCAATTAATTGTCTCCAAAATAATTGCGATTAACAATAAAATTTTCTCTTTCGTTACATTACATGTCATTTAGCTGACGCTTTTATCCAAAGCAACTTACAATTTCTATATATGTCAGAGGCTGCACGCCTCTGAAGCAACTAGGGGTTAAGTGTCTTACTCAGGGACACATTGGTTGATGAATCACAGTGGGAATTGAACCCAGATCTCCCACCCCAAAGGCATGTAACATATTAATTGCGCTACAAAGTTCTTCAAACAAACTTTTGAATGAATCCCAGGATATATCTGTTGGTTATATCACGATTATAAGACCCAGATAATGTAATAAGACAGCCTATGACAGGGATCATCAACATGGGGTCAAGTTTTTTCAAAAATGTAAAAGTCTTAACATGAATCAAACACATTTTTAGCAAATATAAATTCCCACTGCTTACTAGAGGGTCAATTAAGCCTGCACAGGTACAGATAATCCTAACACAGGTCTACTCATGCATCATTGTTCCAAACCTGGGATTTCTGTCTGTGATCACGTAGGACTCTTCCTTATATTGGACCTGGATTCTACTTTCCTGTATAACATTTTGAATGAAACCAATTATCACATATTCATTTCTCTTATTTGCTAAACTCCCAGTCAGTTAACAAGCTCCGACTCTGTTTTGTTTTCCACAGGAAGGGTCAGAGAACGAAGAAGAGGAGAGGGAGGAAGAGGAAGAAGAGAACACCGACTACCTGACCGACTCCAATAAAGAAAATGAGACTGATGAGGAGAACAATGTAAGAATTAAACACGTCCATATGAAGAGCTGTAGATAAGAGATGAAATTCAGTGACAAGAAAGAGGCGTTAGTGTAAAGATGCTGCCTGTGTGCAGGAGGTGACCATCCGCGGCGGAGGACTGAAGCACGTGGCCTGCGCCGAGGACGAGGACTTCATTCAGGCTCTGGACAAGATGATGCTGGAGAACCTGCAGGTATGACGCCTCACCTGTCGGCTCTTATGGGAATGCAGGGAACAGCTTGCACAGTGTGTATGGTAATGTGTTAAAGGACAGGCTCAAAAACCTGCAAGTCTTGCCTGAAATATGTGTCTATATGACCAGTGAGACAGGTTTTTCATGCTGTAATCATTTCCCCTGCTCATACTGGACATTGAAACACCGCTTATATGCTCTTTAAGTGATGCTGAGGCTTATATGTGGCTTTAGCTGTCTGAGTTAATCAAATCAAGTATTTTAAGGACAAAATGACCTCTCTTTTGTTTCATGTACTGTATATATTGTCTTGTAACTGTGTACCTACCTTGTAAATATAAGACAAAGATAAAAAAACATCTGTATGGTCACCCAACACACACACACATACACGCACACACAAGATAATTTAGTTTTCCTCTTTATTCATTCCATATTATACATTTTCCTGTATTGTACAATGACAAGAAAGATTAACCTTGACCCTTTGTGTTTCCCTGTTGAGCTTCAGTAGAAGGATAGTTTATATATATATATATATATATATATATATATGTAGTTTATATACTAAAGTTTATAGTAGGAACTTTGGAAGATATCCACTTGATTTGTCTTAACTCAGTGACTGCTAAAAAAACATTTAGGAAGATAAACTTCAATACATCTTTGCACAAAACAAGGACTGTGGATTTTGTTTTCCATCGCTGACATTGAAAGTGCAATAAGAGGAAATGTTTTATTGAACAGGAGAGTCAATTATCTACAGTAAGCACAACTTGTTTCAATGTTCATATGGGCCCTTGACTACTACAGATTTCATATTAGACAGGGGTGTCACTTTTCACAGGATTGGCTATTTCCTCAGCATTTTTTTTTTTTCTTGTTCCCTGAAGTATTTGGTGGAAACATTAAGTGAGTTGTGCAAACAAGCAACAAAGGTAAAGAATGTGGTCTCCGACTCCATGATGCATACATGTGTTGGCCAATGGTGCGTTCATGAACACCTCGTAAACTCTGTAAACTGTTGAAAAGTACCCTTCTTTCATCTAATAGCTCTTGGCATCGTGGCATTGCCGTAAATGCTGAAAAGAAAAAGTTTAAATCTTGAATCTAATCAAATCGTGAATTTGATGAATGGTGACTCCCCAAATGGTACTGCGTTACCTTTAGCTTGGTGTACCTAGTAAGTGGGACATATAGCTATAGGCAGTTTTCTGCTGGAACAAACGTGTGTGTTTGTGTGTGTGTGTATGTGTGTGTGTGTGTGTGTGTTGTTCACTGCAGCAGCGCAGCGGCGAGACGGTGAAGGTGCACCAGCTGGACGTGGCCATTCCACTGCAGCTGAAGAGCCAGCTGAAGAAGGGGGGCTCCAGAGAGCAGTGCATCGGGGAGGCGGACTCGGACGTCTCCGACACCATGCAGTTCGTCATGCTGACCCGCAAGGGCAACAAGCAGCAGGTAACTGCCAGCTGGAAACCACTGCCTATGTGGATTTTTATTATTTAATTAGTTTTTTTTAACCTTTTATGTTTTCCTCGGGTCAAACTGACCCATTTCAAAGTGTTTTATATCGGAAAATATTGATTTCTTTGAACCAAATTGCCCAAAAATAACATGGATGATTTAACATTCTTCAGGTAAAATTAATGATTACTTTCATTGAATTTTATGGGTTTTTTATTTAAGCATTTGAAGTTTTTTTTGTTGTTAATTGTTTCAAAACTAGGACATCTACCCATCTGTGATCCACTCAGTATCCTCTGATCTTAATTATTAGTCAAAATAATTCATAATTTCTGTCTTTTTAACTAAAAACACATGTATAATTTGATATAAATGAGGTTTGTTGACCAAGAATCCCAAGAACAAGCCAGTTTAAATAAGCTGAATAATTCAATTTATTTCAAACATAACAGTGTCTGCTGCTGCAGATGAAGACTAGTATTCTTAATTTAAAAACAAGATAAACTGTAGTACAGTTATGTAAACGGAGTATAGATAAGTGGAATAGTGATACGTGACACGTTTTTACCCTCGTACTGAAACTTCCTGCTGAATGAAATTCACACACACACACACACACACACACACACACACACACACACACACACACACACACACACACACACACACACACACAGACTCACTTCAGTCTAACTGAGCTCAGGAATAATATTGACTTGGGTGTGTGTGTGTGTGTGTGTGTGTGTGTGTGTGTGTGTGTGTGTGTGTCTTTGCGTGCATGTGTGTGTGTCTTTGCGTGCATGTGTGTTTACTTAGTCAAGCTGCAGCGGTGGAATGTGTGGTTTGAGGGCAGAGACTGGCGCTTGTGCTGCTGCAGGGTGTGTCCAGCGTTTCTCTGGCAGGATTCAGAGGTTTAATAGAGCATTTACACGGCTGCAAGGACAGCTGCCAAATACACACAAGCAACAGAATAAAACACTTTTCTCACAAAGTTTGGAGAAAAGAAAGAATATCTGTGTAGTTGTGTTGTGGACGGGAAATTACATTTCTCTCTCTGTAAACACGCTGCCTCACGAGGTTACTGCAGCATCGTGTGTGTGGGTGTGGGTGGGTGGGTGGGTGGGTGGGTGTGGGTGTGGGTGTGTGTGTGGGATGGACCTGGACACCTCATATGTCACTGTGTGATGAGAAGATTAGTGCCTACTCTCATGTCAGTAAGGTAAATATAAAAGCTACATCCGGTTAGTTTGGCTTAGCATCTAAAAGCCGTTTTAAACAACTAGCCTGGCTCCGTGCAAAGGTAACACAATTCACCGCCAGCACGTCTAAATCTCGCTTATAAACACGTAAAAGCAGAAGTTGTCGTTTTTAGACTGGAGTTTTTAATCTGGATTTAACAAACAGGATTTAACGTGTTAATAGGTGAGATTTAGGGGCACCTGGGTAGCTCACCTGGTTGATCTTGCACCCCATGTACAGAGGCCCAGTCATTGCCGCAGTGGCCGCAGGTTCGATTCCTTCGCTGCGTGTAGTTCCCCCCCTTCTCTCTCTCTCCCCCTTTACTGTCATCAGTTGTCCTGTCCAATAGAGGCCTAAAATGGCCTAAAAATAAGTCAGATTTAGAGGTGCTAGCAGCTGTTTCCCCCTCTTTCCATTCGTTATGCTAAACTAAGCTAACTAAGACTGGAGGCAGGGGGAAACGGCTAACTTGGCTCTGTCCAAATCTAACTGGCTATAGGGTAGAGAACATTTGGGGATTTTACGCGGTAAAACAAAACCAGGGGCTGTCACCTAAACTGCATTTCGTTGCCTTGTACCTGTACCTGTGTAATGACAATAAAGTTGAATCTAATCTAATCTAATCTTTTAACTTCCAGAAATATCAGCTTTCAAACACCCAAATCAGTTGATTCAATCTCTTTTGTGTGTCATGTAAATGTGTGTGTGTTTCTGTTCCACAGTATAAGATCCTGAACGTGCCCCTGTCATCCCACCTGGCGGCGAACCACTTCAACCAGCAGCAAGCCGAACAGGAGGAGCGCATGAGGATGAAGAAACTCACCCTGGACATCAATGAGAGACAGGAGCAGGAGGACTACCAGGGTACGGCACAATGTCCTCTGAACCCGAAGCATTAGCATCAGTGTAGGCGTCGTGATGAGGAATCAAAAAATCTAGATGATCTACACTCTTATCAATACGTTAGAATATGTGAAGCGAGACTAGAGCAACTTTAAGAAACAAATTCACTGCAGATATCGGGTTAGAACAACACAAAAGTTGGTGAACATGTCTGCCAGTCTCTGATTCTCCGCTGTGTTGTTTCACTCCAGAGCCTGAGACTGACCGCAACGGAGTATATATATATATATATATATATATATTTTTTTTTATCGTTGAAATAATCACCAATAAAGGCCTCTTAACCAAATAATACACAACCGGTAAAGCACTAAAGTGAGACGAAATTTGGGTGGAGTGACCAACATCCACGTTGGAGTTGGGAAACACTCACTAAGATTTCTCTAAAATATGTTAAACTCATTATTTGAACATTTTACATGAAAATCCGACATTATAACATCATAGATGATGACAGAAAATACGGAAAAGCATAATAGTTCCACTTTAAGATAAGATGTAGATCGACCTTTATCGATCCCCGGGGGGAAATTAGGTTGTTATAGCAGCACAAAGACATGAATATAATAATAATAATAATACATAAATAGTACAGATAAATATACACGTAAGAGAATAAATAATAAGAGGTATATAAAAACTAGTAAAGTTTAAAAAAAAGAATAGAAAAAAATAGGGCTGTCAATCGATACAAATTCAAAGAATATCTGTCAGTTTGCATCGTTTAAATGAAATTAAATGAAACCACTTTTTCTAATAAATTATATTATGTGTGTGTGTGTGTGTGTGTGTGTGTGTCACAGAGATGATGCAGTCCCTCGCGCAGCGGCCGGCTCCGGCCAACACCAACCGGGAGCGCCGGCCTCGCTACCAGCACCCGAAAGGCGCTCCCAACGCCGACCTCATCTTCAAGACCGGAGGAAGGTGAGACGCGATCTCTGAAGCGCCGGCGCTCAAAACAAACCGCAGAACGGGTCGGATGACGATGTGAGGAGTAGGGCTCATTCTCTTACTGCAGTATGTTACTGACTCTCCCCCTCGGTGGTGTCTCTTTGACCAGAGAAGTGCAAGAATTAACAGGCATGAGACGCGAGACAGACGAGAGAGGCGAGACAGGACAGACAAGCGGGAGGGAGACTAAAGACATGTCCCGGAGTAGGCTAGAGCGGCTCGAGTCCCATCGAGGTTCTTTAATTAAACGTCAGCAGAGATGAAGCTTCAGCAAAGTTAGCCATAAAAACAGAGGCAAGGCTTCGTCGAGGGGTTCCTGTTTCTGTTTGCACTTTTAACTGATTCTGATTTTCTGGTGCGTAAAGCGTTCGAGTGAGATTTTTTCTTTAAAAGTTCTGGAAATATTTGGAAATAAAGATGACTTTAAGTTAATACTTTTGTTAACATCAACAGCGCCTTGTTGTGTGTCTTTCTTGCTTCTGTAAAGTGGAACGACAACACAACACAACATGAACATTTTCCCCCGTTATGCTTTCTTATCGTGGCAGGTGAATCCACATGTTGCCACAAACGTGACACTTTTATTTTGGGAAGAGTTGTTTTTAAAAATTGGAAGATGAATAAAGAAGATGAAGGAAGATGATAAAACTGTAGGGAGAACAGAGGCAGGGAAAGTGGGTTCAGGGATGGAGCACAGGGTGTGATTTGTGATTTGGCTTCAGTGACAGTAATAAACTTTTATAACAAGTACTGTGTGTGAATCAAAGCCTGAGATCTCTTCTTCCTCTGTGCCATGAAAACATGTTCCTTCATCACCATGAACACACACACTGTAGTTTAATTTGACTCAGTCCTACACACACCGTCCTGCTGCCATAAGGACTCACTAAAGCACCAAATGTGGATTAATCCGCCGCTGAAAATAGTGCCCAACAAAGTCAATATATCCTCCCGTTTGTCTGATAAAAAAATAAAGTGACCAGCTGTCTTTATGAAACTTTTCTATTTGTATTTTTAAAGATTTACATCTCCGTACATATGTTAAAATCAAACTGGAAAAATATTATAATCATAATTATTAATCATTGACTTTTGGAAAGATGTTGCACTCATTGAACTTAAAAAAAACAGTGAAACAGTTCCACAAATCAAAAGTGAAAACACGTAGAACTGAAATTTCCCTACATTTCTGTTTTTTTTTTTTTTAAATTCCCCTTCAGACAAAGTTTACTTGCAAAATATCGTCTTCCTCAAATACGTTGTTTTTGTTATCGTTGGGAGCCGAAATCCCGATCAAAATTTGATGAATTGCTCAGCCCTCTTAAACACATTATTTATACATTATACACTACAATATAGATTAAATATGATATCAGGATCAGGTCTATTGCAAATAGGGTTTCACATACAAGGAATTTGCCTTAACAATAAAAAGTAAGAGAAAATAAAAGCAGGTGTGAAAAAAGTCAAGAATCATAAATGTGAAATAGAAGAATTTACAAAAGAAATACTGTCAATAAAGTAAAATAAGTCCATTTTAAAATATAATTGCTGTACGGTTTGTGTTAATACTTTGGTAGCTCTTCCTCTAATACCTCCACATGTATCAGACCCTGGTCTTGCAATGCTGAAAATCAATGAGCACTTATATGGCAATATGTTTGTTTTTTTAATACCAGATTCAGGTAAATCCTTAAAACCGTAAAACCACATTGTGATACTTAATGGGAAAAATTACTTGAAAGAAAATCTGGATCTTTACTTTGTTACTAATCAGACAGCAGTAGACTATCTGATCAATGGGATTGGTTACCTGGTCCTCAGGTCTCTGCAGGGTTAAATCAAGACGCTAGCTAGACTATCGTCCAATCTGAGGACTATGGTTACCTGGTCTAGGTCTCTGCAGGGTAAATCCAGACCGCTAGCTGACTATCTGTCCAATCTGAGGACTATGGTTACCTGGTCCTCAGGTCTGCAGGGTAAATCAGACCGCTAGCTAGACTATCTGTCCAATCTGAGGACTATGGTTTACCTGGTCCTCAGTCTCTGCAGGGTAAAACCGCAGCTAGCTAGAATATCTGTCAATCTGAGGACTATGGTTACCTGGTCCTCAGGTCTCTGCAGGGTAAACAGACAGCTAGCTAGACTATCTGTCCAATCTGAGGACTATGGTTACCTGGTCCTCAGGTCTCTGCAGTGTAAATCCAGACAGCTAGCTAGACTATCTGTCCAATCTGAGGACTATGGTTTGGTCCTCAGGTCTGCAGGGTAAATCAGAAGCTAGCTAGACTATCGTTCCAATCTGAGGAATGGTTACCTGGTCCTCAGTCTCTGCAGGGTAAATCCAGAAAGCTAGCTAGATATTGTCAATCTGAGGACTATGGTTACCTGGTCCTCAGGTCTCTGCAGGGTAAATCCAGACAGCTAGCTAGACTATCTGTCCAATTGAGGACTATGGTTACCTGGTCTCAGGTTCTGCAGGGTAATCAGACCGACTAGTAGACATCTGTCCATATGAGGCTAGTGGTTACCTGGTCCTAGGTCTTCAGGGTAAATCCAGACGCTAGCTAGACTATTGTCCAATCTGAGGTATGGTTACCTGGTCTCAGGTCTCTGCAGGGTAATCCAGCAGCTAGCTAGAATATCTGTCCAATCTGAGGACTATGGTTACTGGTCCTCAGGTCTCTGCAGGTAAATCCAGAAAGCTAGCTAGACTATTGTCCAATCTGAGGACTATGGTTTACCGGTCCTCAGGTTCTGCAGGGTAAATCAGCCGAATATAGACTATCTGTCCAATCTGAGGACTATGGTTACCTGGGCTCAGTCTCTGCAGGGTAAAAAACCAGACAGCTAGCTAGACTATCTGTCCAATCGAGGACTATGGTTACTGGTCCTCAGGTCTCTGCAGGGTAAATCAGACAGCTAGCTAGACTATCGTCCAATCTGAGGACTATGGTTACTGGTCCTCAGGTCTCTGCAGGGTAAACCAGACAGCAGCTGACTATCTGTCCAATCTGAGGACTATGGTTACCTGGTCCTCAGTCTCTGCAGGGTAAATCCAGACAGCTAGCTAGACTATCTGTCCAATCTGAGGACATGGTTACCTGGTCCTCAGATCTCTGCAGGGTAAATCCAGACAGCTAGCTAGACTATCTGTCCAATCTGAGGAATATGGTTACCTGGTCCTCAGGTCTCCGCAGGGTAAACCAGAACGCTAGCTAGACTATTGTCCAATCTGAGGACATGGTTACCTGGTCCTCAGGTCTCTGCAGGGTAAATCCAGACAGCTAGCTAGACTATCTGTCCAATCTGAGGATAGGTACCTGGTCTCAGATCTCTGCAGGGTAAATCCAGACAGCTAGCTAGACTATCTGTCCAATGAGGAATAGGTTACCTGGTCCTAGTTCTGCAGGGTAAATCAGAGCTAGCTAGACTATGTCCAATCTGAGGATATGGTTACCTGGTCCTCAGGTCTCTGCAGGGTAAATCCAGACGCTAGCTAGACTATCGGTCACATTGAGGACTATGGTTTCCTGGTCCTCAGGTCTCTGCAGGGTAAATCCAGACAACTATCTGAGTCTCTGTTGCATAATACATGTTCCACCAAAACACGTTCCTTCCCGAGGCGATTTTCCAGCCGCATCGTGGCTCCGTCTGGCTTTTTTGCGTCGCCCATGACGATTGTGATCGGTTTAAAGAAATGCCGATAAACCAGAGCACGTTTTACTCCCATCCCAGAATGCTGTGTGGACTAGCCAGACCTTCCTCCGCAGCACTGCGAAAGAAGGTCTGGCAATGCCAGACCACTATCCCCTCATTAGAGTTGCTGCTCAACCTCTGCCTCCATCGGTTAGTTTGTTGTTGGGTGTTTTGGTGAATCCAGACTAACAAACACACTGACTCTGGAGAAGTACCTCACACAACCACACTCCTCTCCTTAAAGTTGTAATCCGTAGAGTGGTTTCCGGATGACTCTGCAGCCCCCCCCCACCCCCACCCCCCACCCCCCCCATCCCCTCCCCCCTGGTTTACACAGCTTAATAGTGAGTTTCAGCTCATTGTTTATCTGTCGCAACGTCACTGTTCTGGTTCACTCCCAGTCTCCTAGCCTCGTTTTCAGAGGAGAAGCTGTAAAAAGCTTCTTGTTGCTCAGCAGCGGACAGACAGTTAGCGACTAGCGGGTGAACGTAGCGGAGCATTTAGCAGCTAAAGAGACAGATGTTTCCCTCAGGAGTTGGTGAGGACCAAGTGTTCCTGTTGCTCAGCACGTCTACAGTAAATGTCTGCTCTGTCCTCCAGGAGACGCTGATTGGAGTCTGGGTCCGGGCTGAACGAGCGAGCAAGCAAGAGAGCGAATGAACAAGCGAGAGAGAGAGAGAGAGAGAGAGAGCGAGCGAGAGAAAGAGAGAAAGAGAAGATCGGAAGGGATAACCCGGTCTAAACAGGGAACGAGTTCTCCAGACGCCCACCCTGAGGCCGGGACAGACCAAAAACCCCTGACCTGAACGCACACTTCTATTCCTGCCGAGGGGCCCGAAAACCCGAGGAGGAGAGACAGAACCGGGGAGAGGTCAGAGGTCAGAGGTCAGGGGGTCAGACGGTTGGCTCTCTTTTCTTTTCTTTTTTTTTTTGTCTGTTGCCTGAGATGACAAAAAAAAACAAAACACAACTTGTCTGAACCAGAACTATAAAGTTGACTGGACATGTGCGCAGGCCGAGCGGATGGCGGGACGGAACAGGAAGGCGGGACGAGCGAGCCTGTCTTCACCGGCAGGGGGGGGGGGGGGACAAAAGGACAAAAGGACAAAAGGACTCATGTTTAGGAGTTTAAAAACCTGCGAGTGGATAGAAATATACCGAGGCTAGTTAAGGGAAATGGATATGACCTTTTTTGTGATGTATTTTTTTTTGGAGGGGGGCCTTT
Organism: Etheostoma spectabile; assembly: GCF_008692095.1. Lineage (NCBI taxonomy): Eukaryota > Metazoa > Chordata > Actinopteri > Perciformes > Percidae > Etheostoma > Etheostoma spectabile. The sequence continues at coordinate 9,342,037 of NC_045755.1, read as the reverse complement.
AAAAAAAAAAAAAAAAAAAGAAAACTGGGAACACTGCACCCTGTCGCTAAGGCAACGCTGTGAGATGGATACGAGGGGGCGGGGGATGGCGAGGTTGTAACGCTGGATCCTAAGATGGCCGCCCGGTAACGCAGAGGGCATGTTGGGTACACTCAGACGAATTATGTGTTTTAGGAGTGTTTTAGGCCGATGGTTTGAGACTGTTGTTCTAGAGGCATGTGTTGATTCAGACCCGTACTAGGGTGTCACTTTGGTTTAAGAAGTGTGTGTGTGGGGGGGGGGGGGTGGGGGCATAAAACAGGGGGTCTGTGGGTCCTCCGTCAAACAAATGTTTCCATTTTCACGCCCTTCTCTGCATTTCTACGTACATTTAGGGACTATGGTGAAATAATGAAGTTGATCTTGATGATGAAATCGACCAGAAAGAGTAATTCTAATCTATGTGTCGTCCAAATTATCTTCTAAATTATGTATTTCTTTCTTTACGATCGCTGAGACCTAAAAAACAAACAGGATTTTTAAAAAAGTGGCTGCGACTATTTTCATAATTCCTAATTTTTTTTTTTTAAGAAACATTCCAGACCTGCAGCTTCTCAAATGTGCTACTTTCCTCTATTTTTTAATTTTTTATTTTTTTTTTACATTATTATATTATTGTAGGTTGAATATTTTGGGCAACGAGCAATGTGAAGATGTCAGCTCGGCCTCTGGAAACAGTTTATAGACCAAAAACGATAAAATTGGCAAAATAATCTGCAGATTAATTCATATAAAATAATCATAACTTGCAGCCTTAGATTTGCATTTGGTGATTTCAAGAGGAATTAATGAAGGGAAAGTTTAACAATTGAACACTGTCCCCATTTTCCTCATAATTATACATACATATATATATAATATAACGACGGTTTAATCTTAAACCGGGTCCTGACTGTTAATACTCAAATACTTACTTACTTATAAAATTATAGGAAACTATAAGACCCGTAAAATAAAGTGTTACAAACTACTTTTCACTAATAAACGCCACTGCTGTGCTAACGACACGCCCAATACTCCGAATATCTGCTGTTTGACTGACACTTAATACTTTTTAAAGTAGAAGGGCACTCGCCAGGTCCACGCACTAGCCTACAACGTTGATGCAGTGGGAATTTTCCCAGTCGGGAACTCATTTTTCTGATTATTCCGACACCACGTGAATGCAGCACAAATGCCCCATTTCACAATGTTGACGAAAGTGAAAAATACCGCGTGTATCGGCTCAGTTGGCCCACGCTGTTAAAAAAGTAAATGAGAACGTTGAAATGGCCGACAGCGGCGACTGCCAAACCAAATCTGTCGATTTAATGTAAAAAAAATTATACATTTACAGTCATTTTCATTCAAGGTTTTGCATCAAAACACTGTTGTTTTACAGATTTGTTCTTTAATTGTCACGACCTTCAATAGAGTGACGGTAAATGGTTCAAAAAACTTCAAATTGAAGTGAAATATCCTAATTCAGTTACATTTTACAGACTTATGGCCACAATTTAAAAAAAACTAATTCAAACCAGTGTAACATTTAGAGTTAATTTCCATCAAATTAGGATTTGTTTTTACTGTGCATGATGCACTCTTCTGCAAAGTTTCATGAAAATCTGGCTGGTAGTCGTAGTAGTCGGCTAGTAGTTACATCTAGTGTAATGTTAAGTAAATGTTATGTTGGACATTTTGGGAAATACCCTCGTTCACTATCTGGTTGAGATGTGCCAGAGAAGAGCCTGGACCAGTTAGCGTAGCTTAGCACAAAGACTGGAAACAGGTGGAAACAGCTAGCCTGGCTAAGTTAAGCTAAGCAGCAGCTGAGTGTGGCTTCAGTTTAACCTTACAGATGTAAAATTGGTTTCATTTCATTTATTTAATAGCAAATAAAAAGGAACATTAACAGATCAAGATTAATAATTACAGAATATGAAAAGGAGGCCAAGAAAGCCTGAACGTGTTGCTGAAAAACAACCAAATAAACTAAACAACAATTACAAATACAGACGATGCGTTTCAAAATATTATTTCCCATTTAAAAAAAAAAGAAGAAAAAAAGGACTCTAAAAATAAAAAAATATTAAAATAAAGTAGCCACTCCATGTTAAATGAAAATAAAAGAACAAAGACCAAACCTTACCTAAATGCCATTTTTGGGCTTATCTTAAACAGTTATTTTATTTTTATTTTTATTGTTTTCGTCGACCTTCTCGAAGCTTTCGATGGAACATGGGTGACGTATTCATAATGGCGTCAAAGACCAGACTAAATCAACATACACATCAGAACATCAGGCATTTCGTTTGTTTTCATCTATCCCGCTAGACGTTTTCTCCCCTCCAGAATCAGGACTCAGTTTGGACAATATCCAGCTTTGCTTTGATTTGTGAAGTGTAACGTGGTAAAAAACAAAACAAAAAAAAAGAAATGGATAACCGTGTGCCTAAAAGGTTGTCCTCACATATTATTTTTTTTAGCTGAATTCTTCTCCGTTGAGGCTATAGATGGATAAATATACTCTGTATTCTGCTGCATGGGTCCTCTTCTGCACCTCCTTCTCATTTTGTAGTGAAGCGGCTCGGACTTAGTTTGTCTGTGTCTAGATTCTTCAGATCTGTTGTTCTTTTTCCTGCAAGCAAAAGTAAAGAAACCCAGCTCCCGGAGCTTTGTGTGTGTGTCTCGGCTCATGACAGACAGAAAATATTATGACAATAAAATGTATGAAGATGAACGCTGTTTGCCGGGTCTGTGGATGAGGGGGTCGTGCGTCTGTGGCTCTTGCGTGTTTTCAGAGGGTGCGCCTGTTTGTCGAGGTAATTACAAGGCAGCAAAAAACATAAGTATGTGCTCATTTCCTGCCCGGGTCGCTCCTCTAAACACTGCACATGCACAGTGGTAGAATGTAACTAAGTATATTTACTCAAGTACTGTACTAAAGTACGAATTCGAGCTACTCGTAGCCTACTTTACTTGAGTGTTTTATTTTCCTGCCACTTTCTAGCTCTACTCCGCTACATTTCAGAGAGAAATATCGTGCTTTTTACGCCACTACATTAATCTGACGGCTTTACTTACTTCACACGTCGAGATGTCTGCACACAGAACACATGTAGTTTATAAAATCTGATGTTTTATTGTAAAGTAAAATAGCCAACGATTTAACGGCCTACTAGTCCAGCTGAGATGATTAGACCATCAAACACACAGCAGTTTGGATCCTGTGATTGATTTTTTTCTTCCACCGTCCACTTGTTGTTCAGATTGAGTACTTTTGAGTACATTTTCCTGATGACACTTACATACTTTTAGAGTAACATTTTTTAAAGTAACATTTTCAATGCAGGACTTTTACTTGTAACAGAGTATTATTACTGTAACTTGAGTTAAGGGACTCAATACTTCTTCTCTGAATACTTATTCCACTGCATATGTACAACATTGCTAAATTATGTCCGGATTGATGTGGTTAGGGGCCCAAGGGCGAAGATTTTCTGTTGACACACACACATACATACACGCGCACACACACACACACACACACGCGCACCCCTGTTACCTTTTATAGGAGAGACATGTCTCAGGTGCCCACATGGACATTGAAACCGGTTTTGCTTGATGTAATTGTGCCTCCTGTCCTCTTCCACTGACGTTTGTTTTCAGCAAACGCAAAAGATATTTAGTTTACAGTCAAGAAGGAAAACTAGCTAATGTTTAAATGTAAAGAAATGAGTTGAATGGATTTTGACACCTACCAGACAGCCCTTTACGACTGGGAACTGAAGCCCTTATCTATCACTGGGTGACTTTAGTGAATCCAAACTAAACCTTTAAAACACCAAAATAACACAACCAAACTAACCGATGGAGGCAGTGGCAGAGCAGCAACTCCCGTGTTTTGCGAGGTAAAATGACTGTTTTTAGTAAAGGATTCTGGTGGCTTTTAGAAATCAGAGATAACGGCTTCAGTTTCCCGTCGGAAAGGGCTGTCTGACAGCCAGGTGAAGTGCTGAAAATATTCCAAATATAGTGTCCACTTAAACTGTTCCGATTTTTTTGAGGTGTCTGAAATGCATTTTGCCGCTGCCCCCTGTCCACAGCAGGAGGTTGCTTAGCTTTTGTGTGTCGGTAGTAGTGCCTGCTTCTCCAAACTGGGGGCATGCAGACCGCCATCTACTGTACCTACCACACTGTCTATGGAGAAGTAGCTCGTACAACCACACTTCAAAAAATCTATGCTTTTAAGATCTGATCCCAACCACAAGTCCCATAAATGTCATTGCCCGGATTACATGTGCAAATACTGATGTTTTGTTGATACCAATTGTAAAATGGGGGTCCTCGTTAGTGGTGATTTCACTTCACATAACTTGCGCGATGTGAGCACAATATAAACTAAAATCACCAATGTGTTAAAACTACCTTCTGACATGGTGGAAGACAGGCCTGAGGTGCATGTAAGCTCCTTTAAGAGAAACAGTGGGAATGCTTTGTGTCAGTCATCATCAGACACTGCTATAGACGCCCTAATGCACTTGTATACACACACACACACACACACACACACACACACACACACACACACACACACACACACACACACTTTCTCTCAGCGTAGCTGTCGTCAACCCCTCTTCAGGAAAGAAAGCCCCTGTGTTGAAGGCTTATGTAACCGTCTGCAGTCCAGACAGTTTGCTTCTGTGTTCCTCATGTTCAACACACAAGTCGTCCAATGTGAAATATGGGGAAGGTCAGAAAAACAACATTTTCTAAAACCTTGTTTCACATACTCGTTGTAGCTGGCTGCAGCTTTACGATTACCGTGCCAACCCGTTCTCCCACCCAACTCGTCAAATACAGTAACGTATTCAGGCATCCAAAACCCTTTAGTGTCTTTATGAGACTCCCTGGGATTCGACTGTTGCGCTGGCAGATGAAGAAGTGTAAAGAGTAACACTAGACATGTTTCCATCAACGTATTTTTATGCACATTTGGAAGTATTGCATTAGCAAATGTAGATGAGAACGGCATAATTCGGAAAAACAAACTCAAATTTGTAAAAACAAGCTTTTCTGCTCGCTTAAGGTGGTTTTAGGGAGATTAAAACAGCTTTGCCAAATAAGTTGTGATGTAGAGAAAATGTAGGCTCACATGACTAATGTCCCGGTCGCCAGATTTTTCTTTCCTACTATGGCCACACCAAGACCTGCCCTTCAGTGGACCTTTTTCCACATCAGACATTTTGACTTGCAATAGTTGGAAAAGCCCAGCTGAAATTGATAACTTTAACCATGGCTCAATTCCCTCAAGTGTCCTAGTGAGCTATTTCAGTGAGTCAGCATACACAACACCAGGGCCGCTTCTAAGTGGTATGCAGCCATCATTAATGGTTTTGAATACCCTTGTGCTTTTAGGGATAGGACCTGAGCATGTAAGCATGAAATGGGAGGTAACCTTGCCCCTTATGACCTCATAAGGGGAAGAGTCCAGATCGGCCCATCTGAGCTTTCATTGTCTCAAAGGCAGAGCAGGATACCCAGGGC
>NC_045755.1:9336224-9336448 GCF_008692095.1 Etheostoma spectabile | reverse complement strand
TTCTACCCACTGGGGGGGCCATAGGCAGGCTGGGAGGAACTCATATTAATGTTAAAAAAAACTCATGAAGTGACATTTTCATGCCATGGGACCTTTAAAATTTGCTTGACAATTAGCTGGAACCATGACTACTGACTTGACTTCTGCCTCTGCACCCCCAAAGTGAACATAAAATATATAAATATGTAAATGCATATGACACTGTTGTCAAAACCCACGCATTT
>NC_045755.1:9330515-9336214 GCF_008692095.1 Etheostoma spectabile | reverse complement strand
GACGGCATCTTGGAAGTTTGTGATCAATACTGTGTGGAAATGTAACCAAGTGGTGTTCCATTTCATAGGGGTATGTTTTCACCCCTACCCCTTACCCCTTGTCAAGGGGTAAGGGGCAGGGGTAAGGGGTAAGTTGGAGAAATGGGATTCAGCCTAACACTCAAGCCAGATTAGAGAGAAACCAAAAAAAAACCTTTTAGAAACTGTTTCCATGTACTTGTAAAATAAACTGATCTTTCAGTGTAAAGTCAGTGGAGTGTCCCTTAGTTAGTTAGTTAGTTAGTTAGTTAGTTACTCAACGGTGGTAATGTTTAAAACATCCTGTAAGTTCCCACCCAGGTGAAATATCCCCCAGACGTGGCCAATCATTAAACAGCATCTGTTCTTTCTTTACATTCCAGAGTTAATCGAAGAAAATCACAAATAGAAAACAAGTTACTACTTTGTCTGTTTAATGATTGATGACAAACATTCAACAACACAACATATATATATTAAGCAGAGTATATACAGTTTAGAATATGGACATTTCATAAGTCAGAAAGTATACCAGGCTGTGTTTCCATAGCAGCAGCTCTCACATGGACACGGATCTTCCCATTTACACACACGCATGCCCTGTTTAATCCCTGTTTTGTGCATCTTTGCACAAACATTTCCTTATAAAGTACGCTGTTTTATACAGAATGTAGTTATAAACTGTACGTATGCACCATCAGATACTTCAAAATGACTGTAGCTGAACTACAGAGAACCGGAGTCTCTAGACAAGAATTCACAGATATTCACACGGGAGAAGTACTGCAATACTTCAGTGTGATACAAAATATACTTCAAAAGTTACTGTAGGTAAACTACAGAGGCCGGAGTCTGGATAAAACACAGTAAACTTGCGCACACACACACACACACACACACTCGTACATATACACACACGCATGCTTATGCTGATACAACAGTTAAATAACACACTTGCAAAATGTCAGAAAGTTATCGACGACAGCTTGACAGGAATCAAAACACACGTCCGAGATGTATTTCCAGACTCTGTGGTTTTTAGTGCTTGTGTTTTGTAAATGCCATGTGCTCGCCCATCCCTAAAGAGTAGTTTTAAAGTATTCCCTCTGCGTAGTAAAAAAGTAAAAGTCCTTCCCACAAACCCATTTCACAGTCTGTGGTTTGGTGTGGGAGGTTTGTCCGTGGAGTAAAAATATCCTCCAGCTCAGCTTGGCATCTTTCTAGAAAGCTCTTTTGGTACTCCAGCACATCAATGGAGATATTAGTTTCCAGAACAATTCAAATGTTCTTGTTCATTGGATATTCTATTGTTCACTTGAGTATATATACCTATTATCTTTACAACATTAAGTCATTTCAGAAGTTCTAAAATTGCACTAAAGAAAAGTGCTTTCAACTTTGCTCTTGCCCCAAAAGTGCCGGAAAAAACACACACACACACACACACACACACACACACATGTACTCACCACTGACTAAAATGCCCAAAGTGGGTACACAAACCAGTAAAAATGAAGAAAACCAAAGGGTTTCCCATGTAACAGGGGTAGTAACGTCTTCACAGCCTGTGTATGAACATTAATTTCACTCTGCTGATAGAAGGAAAGTGACACCGTAAAACAAATAATATAACTTAAAACTGGATACAGAAGGGAGGTCTTTTCAGAGTATTTTCAAACACTATTGTATTTGTATTTAAAATACAATTTGCAGCTCACATAATTTATCATTTATGGTCTTTTAAGTACCTAACCTAACTACTTTTGTGCATAATTATCTGCTAACACCCTGTAAATTGTGGTTATAAGTATCTCCTTGCAACAAAAACACATTTTCACCGGTACCAGGTCAAGCTGCTCAGGGGCCCTGTGGCCCCCCACTGATCCTCCGCTTCCCCCTACTCTCTTTGGATCCATGTGTGCCAACTACACTTGATCATACATTAACATACATTTCCCCAGACATAATCCTATTCTCTATGACTAATATGGCCCAAATTTGCAGTGTGTCAGGTAGTTAGTGAAGCACATATATTTAGAAAATTAGATAAAAATTAAGGAAAGACCCCCTTTGCCTCATTTCAATCATCATTTCAGTTTATATTGTGCTTAAGCATTCAGCCAAACAAATGCAATTGCTAAAATTACCACAAATTAACTGCCACATGATGTGCCTGGGGCTTTTGGGGGCCATGGCGGTTCTGGAGCTTAGATACAGTTACCCCCTTTATCATCAAAACTAAATATAAAATCCCAGTTATAATCAATTAAACCTTTTAATGTGGGCCTTTTTTAAAGGAAAACAGGATCTTGGTCCCATTGTAGTTTATTTGGACTCGTACGTCTTTCGGCTGCACTCTTTAAAGTATCAAATGTGTATTAATCCACAGCAGAAAATAGTCCCCAACAAATACCCTGTTTCCTCCTTTTTAAGGCAGATCATTGAGCCTTTTTAGAAGGAAAGAATGAATGTGGGGGATTTTACTAGGAACCAATGGAGTCGGGGCCGAGTGCCACATAGTTTTTTTTCATCGGGTATGTTGACAATAACAAATGTGTAGAGTAACTTAAGCCTTTTTCTTAAAAGGTGCTTTTTAAGAAATTGGACCCAGTTTAAAAAATCTGTCTATTCACAATCAGTGGAAAAAAAGGTGAGACGGGAGACCAAATGTCATTTGATTGTCTTGTGCGGATGTATATAACGTCTTGGATCAGAGGCAACGTAAAGAAGTTTGTCAAGACTTGTGTCATTGACACAGTGTTGAGTTTGCAGCAGCTACACCGTGTCACCCTTGTTTGTCAGTTGTTTTATGGCCAGGATGTGAGAACTGGCTGTGCAGGTCTTTTAAAGGACCTGGCTCCATTCCTCTGTAAAAAATAGCTCTCTCTCCAACCACACCTCGCACTCTGACACACACGGGGAAACTTCTAGCATTTCACCTCCACCCGCAGGTACACGCCAGAGTTTCTGGCTCGACAGGTGAAGACTGAAGAATTCTGTTTTCCAGAGTTCATCAAGAGTCTTTCAGCAGCCCCAGTTTCCTCAGCGCATCCCTGCGCGATTCGTCCGTCGCCCCCCGTCCGGAAAACTGCACCGTGATGCCTTGGGGACGAAACATGGAGCCGGATCTTGGCCTCTGTTCAGGGGACTGGACTCGCAGTGCTGGTTTCTGGGTAGTACCAGCGCCGTGGTATGACTGCCGAGAAGGTTTTGGGGCCGGGGCTGGAGCTGGAGCTTTAAAACTTCTTCCCGGGTTGTCTGAAGTGCGATTTAACCCGGTGATTGGGTTGAAGGTTCGGCTCTTTCCTCCATAACTGTTGAGCTCAGTGGGGAGTGGCTCCGATTTGGCGGGCAACGGTTGATTCTTGTTGATATGGGAGCTGAGGATGTCGGGAAGGTCGCTCCGGGTCACGGCTACCTGAGCAGGGGTCATGACTTTGGTCTTTCCTCCGTAGTGGTTGAACTCGCTGGGTTTAGCCATAGCAGGTGGGGGGACCTTTGGTTCCTGGTTAGTTGACAAAGTTTCAGGTTCGTTTCTGTGAGAAACAGAAGGGTTGACCGTGATGGATTTCCCTCCGTAGCTGTTTGACTCCAGCGAGGTGACATCAGCCGAAGGCGGCAAGGAGGCCTTTCTGTTCAAAGGAGGTGGATGGTAGATGTTCTGTGGGACTGATGGAGGTGAGGTGCTCAGTTGGTGGTTTCTATCTTCATACCTCTTGAGGGACTCTGTCCGCAAAATCTCTTGTGTCTCTCTTCTGGTGACATGGATCTGGCTCTGAGTTGGTGTCGTAACATTGGCTTTTGGCAATTTGCTGTTGGTTTCTGTTGTTGGAGGAGCACTGGCCTCCAAAGGTTTGACACTGGTTTCTGCACCTGCAGGAGGATCCAGGGAGGTGCTGTTAGGGACGGCGAGGTGCGACGTACCCCCAGACATGGATGGGTTCCTGGTCAAGCCTAGCTTAGACAGGGCCTCCATCCTGGATTTATCCGGTGCGGGGTCCTTGAAGGAAATTTTGCGAGCGGGAGCATTTCGAGGCTCCTGTTCCACGGCCGGCTGAGGGTCCTCCTGCTGCAGAGGGTTTGGCGTTCCTGTTAGGTTTGCCAGCATCTGCGCCCGTCTGTCGTTGAGTTTCATATTAGCCAGCGGCTGGTTCTGGTGCTCCTTGTTGCCATGGATCACGTTGATGTTAGCAGGAAAGTGGGTTGGCTTAACAGAGGTCGCAGGACCATGTTTAAAATCACCACTATAGCTAAGTGGCTTGTCGGACTCCTGGCTGCTACGGCGGAGTAATTTGGAGGATTGGAAGTTGGAGGTTCCACCTGCCTGGTTCTCCGCTATCTGCTGGGCAATCAGAACCGGGGTGGGGATACAGCCCGGGGGGTGGTAGTGGTGGCTGTCTGTCGACCCGTAGCTGCCGCTTGGCAGGGGAGGGTTGTACTCTGAAGGAAAGCTGTCCACCTGATCCCGCCTTGGCCTTGTCTCGAAGTGGCTTTCAGGGTTCTGCATCATACTCCGAAAATCTGGGAGGAACAATCGCAAAGTGAAAATCTGGGACAGACTTCAAGCCTCAGTTCATTCTAGGACTTTAGTTACTGTTGATGACATTGAAGTCATTTGGGGGGTTTTAGCAACCTGGGGGCAGTTACTATACAATTGAGAATGTGACATGGTGAGTCCAGTAAATTTTAGACTCTACATATTAACTGACTATAGGTCAATATATAAATAAAAGATTCTGTATCTCTACATCAGAATTGTATCGTTGACCAGTGTGAGGATAGTCTGGATCAAAGGAAGTGCATTTTCAAGATAATTTCCCAAATGTCCCTCGGCTTCAACCTTGTATCCAGCTACTTTAAATAGCTCATTACTGTATGGTGCAAACAGTTAACTTCATTAAGTTAATTTGTTGGGTTTCTGCAAATAACATCCCAGAGTACGGTCTAGACCTGCTCTTTTCTGAAAAGCGCAATGAGATAACTGTTGTTGGGAATTGGCGCTATATAAATAAAATTGAATTGAATTGATTGAACCCTCCTGTTGTCCTCGGGTCAAATTTGACCCGTTTACAAAAAACTTTCTATATCAGAACTATGACAAAAGAACGTTAAAAAAAGTGACAAATGTTTAAAAAAAAACTACAAAAACGCATGAAATGCTGAAAAAGTGACAAAAAAAATCGGAAAAAGGAACAAGAAAAACCAACAACATTGGAAAAAGTGACAAAAAAATTGTTAAAAAATGACTAAAAACATAATTAAAAAAAGTTTTTAAAAAGTTTTTAAAAAATTGAATAAAATTGACAAAAACGTAGAGAAAAGTGTAGAAAAAGAACAACAAAATGTGGAAATTTCAACCCAGAAAAACACAAAGTTGCATGGTTGACGGGAAGACGACCCAAGGGTTAATATTTTATGTGCCATTCTCTCTGTTGTTCCACCAAAACAAGTTCCTTCCCGAGACTTTTTAGCAGAACCACCGTCGCTGCGTCTGGAGTTTAGCGCCAACCAATACTACTGTGGTTGGTTTAAAGAAATGCAAACAACCCTTATCCCAGAATGCATCTGTGGTGTGGCCAGACCTTACTCCGCAGCGCTGTGGAGGTTGGTCTGGCAAAGCGAGACCAGTGTGAGGAGGACTCGGGAGTTCTTTGAGTCGTGTTTCCAGAATCCTGGCCACC
>NC_045755.1:9327305-9330505 GCF_008692095.1 Etheostoma spectabile | reverse complement strand
CCCCGTTCATACAAAAAACCAAACTGCTGTAGTTACCTGGGTTGGTGGGATTGAAGACCGGCTCTTTGTTTTGACCCAGGTCGGGTTCTGGGCGTACCAGGTAGATAATATCCTGGTCTTTGGGACTGGGAGGTCTGGCCAAGAGGGAAGACCCAACAGGGCCGCTGCTTGCCGGGGTCTTCCCTTGCCCGGGTCTCCGGTCGGTTTCGTCTAGACCGTCCTCCAACGAGTCGATGGTTTTCTCGAAGAACTGGATGCACTCCTTCTCCTCCTTCGTCAGGAACTGCAGGGCATCGTCTCTCTGTCGGGACCAATGGACAGTGGGACACTGGTTGACATGGGGGGGGGGTTTCAGTAATTTTCAAAGTTTTTTACTATCTTGGCTTCGTCAGGGTCTTAGGTTGTTTCCAGTTCATTAATATATCGATCAGATATGAATCAATGATACCAAAACAACATCTTTTTTTTTTTTTTTTTACAAAATAACAATATTTACTCTTTATATTTACAGAAAGAGGTTGAGATTTAACGAAGGGAGTTGGGTTTCTGACCTGGCCACCTGAAAGGGTGGACCGTACACCACCCTGGTGAAGAAAAGATACCTGAAGATGCTGAGTAAGTGAATAAGAACGGGTGTACTGGAGATGGAGTTGTAAAACCTGATTATATTTTTAAACCAAATTCCTTAATCTTGTTGCACTAGTTTAACTTGACCCCTCTCTTCATCATCGACGCCCATGTTACGAACCGTGCACTCTGACTTTCTCACACAGTAGTCATGTGTCCAGACGGCACACAGCGGTGTGTGTTCCTGCATCCCAACCCTCCAGACTTCTAAATTTAACTGAAACTCTCCTCTCTTCTTGCCTCTCCCCCTCTCTGCTGTACCTCCACGTCTACTCTACCAGTCCAGCTTCACATGGGGGGGGGGCATAACATAATGGGCTTTCCAATAACAACACTGTTGATTGATTTTGCTGCTTCACTTTTAGGTTTTTCCCCCAGTCCTGATAAAGATCTAGTCCACATATTTAAACCATACCACATGGCTGTAGGGAATAATCCCCTGGAACAATGTGTAATAAACCCTTAAAATAAGTAGCGGTGAGAGAAGTTCTTTTAAAAGTAGATCCACAATGGAAAAAGTACTACATTACAATGATGAAGTAAAACTTAAGTGAGCAAGTATTTGCAAAAAATAATCTGTTAAAATAATTGAGTTTATTGTTGACATTGGCAACAGCGGTTACACAAAATAATCTCAGTACTCCTCATTAACATACTAACAGGCAGACTGAAGCAACAGTGGTTTTCCTTGGTTTATGGAAGAGTTACGTGTAGGTATTTGGTGGTGATTATAGGGGTACTCCCTTAAGAAAAATGTATGTTATGCAAATAAAAGAAATATGAAATTTCACATAATTTTGCACTATTCTTTGTACCATATCTGTATCTAAAATTTAGGAAAAATTAGAGCAGGTAATAAAAGAAATCCAAGACAGAACTTTCTGAAGAAGTCTACTGGGGACCATCTACGACTTTTAGATCTGATAAAAATCATTTAGTTAGTTTTTGATGCTCATATTGATTTACATTCATTTGGATTAGGTGCCACCTAAAACGGCTTGGGTGCTCCACCTAAAACGGCTTGGGTGCTCCACCTAAAACGGCTTGGGTGCTGCACCTAAAGCCTTGTAATGGCAGGGAAGACCCTGCTAACTATTCAGTACTAGTTCTTTGAGTTTACAAATTTAGGGCAAAGGTAAAATAAGTTTTTTTTGTCTCTAAGTCCAGTATTGGAGAAGCCTTTCTCACACAAATAGACAACGCAGAGTTAAATGTAGTGCGATGATCTCAGGTTGTTTTACTGTAATTACACAGCCACCAGACCGAAGGAAGCTGCTTATTTGGGCCATTTCAAGGTGATGACCTCCAGTTTGCGGCTGACATGGCAAATAGGCTTTGTTGCTGACATCAGTGTTAGGAAAAAGTGCCACGACAAGGTAACACATAGCCTCGCTTCGAAGACACCTGCAGGAGCAGCCAACTGAAACCGATATAAGATGGTTTGAGCTGGAGTGAATAATGTCCATTGTCACAAAGCAGCTCAGGAGCTAGAAAACTGCAGCTCGACCGGTTTGCTTGTGCTGTGCGTTGATAATGAATGTCGTCCCCGAGGCACGCGAAGGGATTAGGTTGTTGGGCAGGTGTAATGTCTCAGCGTCTGTGAGTGACTGGGTGCATTGTGCAAACACAGCACCGAGCCTGAAGTAAAGTTTGACTAATCAGCTGTTCATCTGATACGCTCGGTGTGTTTGCTGTGTTTAGGGAGACAATAGCACGAGACGACTCTATTCTCCAGTTCACAACGCAACACAATGGGGTAATAACACAAACCTGTGTCCCCAGCGATGGCCAGTAAATCTGCTTTATTTATTCCAGTTGGTGATGATCTCAAGGAATCAACGTTGCTCTCATAACTGTACGCTAAATAGGAAGCGTCAGCCTGCAGCCTGTTAGCGTAGCTTAGCACAAAGAGGTTGTTCTTTCTGCTTATTAGTAAAGAATTCAGTTGAAGGAATACATTTTTTTTTTGCCTCCTTTAGAGTATTTCCACACTAGTCTTGCTTGATCTAAGCATTTCTTCCACCTCTGCCTGTTTCTAGTCTTTATGCTAAGCTAACCAGCTGCAGACTGTAGCTTCATATTTAGCAGACAGACACACAGTTGCATTGATTGATTTTCATCTTAACTAAATAAGGAAAGCATTTAAACGTACATTTTAATGTTTTTTTGCATGTTTTTTTTTAATTATTTTTTAAAGGGGGCTTTTTTTAAAGCATGTCCCAGCTGCTCCAGGTCCCACTTTTAAGTTTGAATCAGGCTGTTACAGAGTTCAAGGGATGCAAATTGCAAGGATCTACATATATGGAACATGTTCTGCAGTCCAAAAGTACATAAATAGTACAAGAAGATCTCAAATGTGGTCAGGTATTTCACTATTTAGGTTTTTAAATACTCACCGATGGCCTGGAGCTTCTGGCTGCACCCCCGTTGACCCCGTAGTGAGGCTGAGGTTGGGCCTGCAGACGGGCGCTCATGGTGCGAGGCTCAGACGTCATCGGGACATCGCATGGAGGGGCCGGCGTTCTCGCTCTGACGAATCATCAAAGTTTCTATTCAACGAGAGTCTGGAGAAA
>NC_045755.1:9326045-9327295 GCF_008692095.1 Etheostoma spectabile | reverse complement strand
GAGAGAGAGAGAGAGAGAGAGAGAGAGAGAGACGTCAAACATCCCCTTGAACAGACCGTCTGAGGGAAGGGTTCAATCAAGGTCAGGAAGAAATATTCAGATCATTTTACTTAAGTAAAAGTACCAATACGAGACTGAAAAAATACTCCATTACAAACAAAAGTCCTGCATTAAAACTCCAACTAAAGTAAAAGTCCTGATTGTGTCCCCTGTTGCTTACAGTTAACTATAGTCCACTGGTTCCCGACCTAGGGGTCGGGCCCTTTAAAGGGTCACCAGATGAATGTGTACGATGATTAATAGCAGAGAAGGTCAAGGTCAGAACGTAATGAAGAGGAAGCTGTTGACTTTATTATTTATTTATTTTTAAAGATATTTTTGGGGCATTTTTGGCTGTAGACGTCTGTGAGAAGGTGACCCACTTCTCTCTTGATTTATTACCTCAGGAAACATTTTCCTAATGAGTTTATGGTCTCAATCGCTAGTTTTAAGTCTTGTGTATGATGTTCATTTTTCGAATTATAGTCTCGTTGATTTTAAAATCGGCGATAAAGCGGGGGGTGTTTTAGGGCGTGGCCATGATGTGATTGCCAGGGAAAGTGTGTGTGTAAGCAGCTCCTCCCTCACTCCTCCCTCACTCCTCCCTCACTCCTCCCTCTCGTCCCAAATCCTCACATCCACAAGCAGATCTCCACAAACCAGTGGGTGACATCACACATGCTCGGTCCATTAATATTCAGTCCATGATTAAAGTACCAAATACCATTCACAGAAAAAAAAAAGTAACGTAAAAGTCCTGATTGTGTCCCCTGTTGCTGCTCGAGGTGGAGATACTGTTAACACAGTTAACTATAGTCCACTGGTTCCCAGCCTAGGGGTCGGGGCCCTCCAAAGGGTCACCAGATGAATCTGAGGGGTCGTGAGATGATTAATAGGAGAGAAGATGAAGAAAAAAAACAATGTTCTGGTGCACAAATCCTTTTTCATTTTCATCTAATCTTTGTTTTCTTTGTAAAATATCGGAGTTGGAACGGTTAAATGTTTAGAGGAGAAATGTCTCTTTGGTGGAACTGATAAAACTCTGAAACCTAACAAAGGTCGTCCAACTAGACTTTTTGAGCTTATCAAGTATAAAATGTATAACTATATCTATGTGAAGCGAAGTAAGACGCATACTATTTCACTCTGAAATGTAGTGGAGTAGAAGTACAACTTGGAAATACTCAAGTATATATATATATATATATATA
>NC_045755.1:9324502-9326035 GCF_008692095.1 Etheostoma spectabile | reverse complement strand
ATATATATATATATATATATATCTCAGAATGAGCAAATGTACTTGGTTACTTTTCATCCCTGCTCTGAATGAGAGAGACACACACACACCTGATGGACCAGTTCACCTGGAACAGGTAGCTGTGGAACAGGCTCCCTGAAGCCGAAACCAGGCCTGTGTTTTTTTTAACACATTCCTCTGCGATGCTGCTCTGATATAAAAACAAACTTCACAAGAAGAATTTTTTTTTTTAAAAAGTTCCTTGTTGAGGTTTGAAAAAAAAAAAACTCATCTAACAACTGAATGGTCACACCAGAACGTGCGGTATAAGAGAAGGCTGGGTACGTCCTAGCATCTGTTGAGTCATGAATTAAACCCAAAAAGCCCGTCATTTCAAATCACACACGTCACGTTTTAGGGTTTTTAGGTCAATAACGCACCAAGTACCCATGGGTAGTAAAATATTGGACAATGGGTTATCAAGACCCAGTGTTTGTGTTGTTCTTATTTTTGTTTTGCATGTGAATATGCAGGGATTTTGACCCGGTCATACCATCATCTTTATGTTTTTGTTGGGTCGATAAAGTTACTTTTTGTCCCAGTGTTTGAGTTATATTTTAGATTTTCTTTGAGTCATTCAAAAAAACCTGATACATGGTTATTGTGACCCGGTTCTAGGGCTGTGTTTTCATTTCTCTAATGGGTCATCAAACGAAAAACGGAGCATCAGCAAAGCTATGTAGTTAGACCCAACAAACTTCCATTCAAATCCTGACAAATTCATTGTGCATATGGCATTCAAAACTGCAAAATATACACTTGTCTATGTGACGTAACACTACGTTTTAGGACATGCATCTTTGGTTTCTTTTTTCTTAATAATAATAGATAGTTAAACATCTTAATTTAAATCTAAATTGATCAGAAATCTATTTATTACAGGTCTTCAATGTCGACAAACATGTTTTTGTATATCTTCAGTGTGTTTGAGAATACAGCACATATTTCTACTTTTTATATATTCCTATAAAAAACAGATGGTGCAAGGTCTTAACATTGTGTCATACATTCTTAAAGAAAAACTAACAGCCCATTCATATATTGCACTGTAAAATTACATGTTATATTAGTATGTCATTATTAGAAGTATCTGCAGGACTATCATATAATAAAGAACATTGTGTCTTTAAATACAAGCCCCATAATGCGCTTGACATTTAGCCAAATATTGCGAGTGTAAATGAAATCTCAAAAGTATTTTTTTTTTTTTTACACAGTGACTTACCCAACAACTCCACAGACGAGTAATCCTAAAACCTGAAGAAGGGACAGTCGGCTGTTCCTTCACAGAGACAGCAGCAACATTTATCTCAGTAAACTTCGTTGTAAAAGAAATTGTCTTAAAACAAAAGTCCAGTTGCGTCGCGCGCTGGGTGATCTCCGTGTGCGTAATGACACAACTTCGGCACATTTTGCGCTTTATACCACGAGGAAACTCCACCCACAGCCGTCAGGAGGGTGTGTGTGTGTGTGTGTGTGTGTGTGTGTGTGTGT
>NC_045755.1:9311859-9324492 GCF_008692095.1 Etheostoma spectabile | reverse complement strand
GTGTGTGTGTGTGTGTGTGTGTGTGTGTGTGTGTACGTGTGTGTTTTCATTCAAGTGTGAGAACAAGTGTTAAGGAGGTGACTGTAGTGACACAGTGGAAAGTTATCCTACTCACACCTACCTCAGTTTCACTGGGACGGGTTCAGGATCAGTGGGAAATTTAAGCTTTATCGTGTATTGGCATTTTTTCCCTCTATAGACATAAATATATATATATATGCATATGTTCTGGAAAGATATATGGAAAGATATTTGTTTCCATCCAGAAATCTTGCCAACACATCACTACGTGCCACTGAGTCAACACTTTTATCTGTGTAACATCCACAATGTGGGTTGGACTGTAAAGAGATTTTAGGGGAAGCAGATCAACAAATAGTTAGAATAATAAAACTTAAAGGCTTTGAAATTTAAATATACATTGTCATGTCGTCTCACATTGCAGTATAAAACAATATCATACTGAATTTTTATGGAAACTTTTGGGCGTTTTTTAATCCTGAGACTGCTTTCAGGTGAAGTGGGACACATTTCTGAACTTTTATTCAATAATGGACAAACATAATGAGGTGGCTTACACCACAGTTTGGCTGTGCTGTAATGTTATGGTTGATAGTTTGGGTATTTATTTTCCAAATCTAGTATGAGCTCTCTATTAACTTGTAATAATATGATAATATGCAATAACCCTAACCCAATGTATCATACGTAATGACACTGACAGGAGCAATTATGCTGCATTATAAATACTTTCACTTTAAATACTTTAAAGCCATAGTGCGCAGTTTCTGCCGCCCCCATGAGTAATTCTAAGTAATAACAACAACACTGGGAGCGTCCACATGACACAAGCCTTCCGTGAAGTCATTTTGGAGTACAATTTGGTTTTGAAGAATTTCATAAGCAGCAATGACACAGGTAAGGCAATCGGCCAGTACTGGGGAATACAGGTATGCACTAAAGCTTTAAGTATATTTTGCTGATAATACTTGCACACTAAAATTCAGAAATTACACTTATAATCGAGTATTTGATTTTACATTGAGGTATTGCATTGTAACACAGGATCTGAACACTTAGAATAAACCTTTAATGCCCATCCGAGGCAGTAACAGTGTCAAAAGAAATCAGCAAGATAACATATACACTTTATAGTAAACAATTAGCTCAGGTTTAACCAAACTAATAACAATTGCGTACCACCACAGAAACACAATGTAATATCTTGAGAAGATGGGACAGTTAATGTAAGTTATCTTGAGATAATGAGATGAAACTGTCGTCTCTGAGACACAGGTGCACAGAATCAGTTACCAATGAAACAAATTAAATACATGGATACATTCATTTGGCAAATGTTTAGTACAAAGTGCACATGAAAACATTGGATAATGTACTTTATCACTCGACAATTACCGTTAATATTAATATTATCAACATATATGGAGTCTATGGTTGAACACTCATATTTGTGTTGTTTTGCGCGCCCCCTGCTGGCTGCAGCTTGTTAATTTCTTCCAGTTTTCTTTAAGAACCAGAGACATCCAGTGATACGTCTGCACACCCAGGGCTACACTGCACACAATAACAACTCATTCTGCATGCTCTTAATTGGTGCCAATTTGCCAAAATGTAAACCACTAAAGGATATAAACGAGGCTGATAGGAGAACACATGAGTAATTATATGAAGGAAAATATAGACATGTTTAGTGGTGCTGATTTAACTTTATGGTAAATTTGGAGGATGTAGGGGAGAGCCGGGACAGTTGAAAGACTTTTTAATTAAACGTAATTTACACTAAAAGCTAAGCTATGTTGTCACTATAGCAACCTACACGTGTCATCTGTCATACACAGTTGCATTTACAGCTTTGTAATGAAAATAAAACCGCTCAGGAGTTATTACAGCAAAAGAGGGACGTGCGTAATGTTTCATCTGTCCCTCCTGGACTGGAAGAATGAAACAGCATGGGGGGGGGGTTATGGCTTAAACTGACCTTACAACTAGCCATATAAACTATAACAAGACTATAACTAGCCATATAAACTATAACAAGACTATAACTATCCATATAAACTATAACAAGACTATAACTCCTAGCCATGTACTAATAACAAGACTATAACCTAGCAGTAAACTAAACAGACTATAACTAGCCATGTAAACTATACAAGGCAAGGCAAGGCAAGCAGCTTTATTTGTAGAGCCATTTCAGCAACAGGCGATTCAAGTGCTTTACACAAAATCTTTAAACGATAAAACACAAGTACAAACAGTTAAAGTCATAAGCATTAAAATCAATAAGACACATGAATAGACAGTTAAACCAAATAGAAACATTAGGACACATAAAACACAGAATAAAAGTTACAGTGCAGCATAAGAAAGAAATGAGCAGTCATTAAAGAAAGGCAGCATCAAAAGAAAGGTCTTCAGCCTTGATTTAAGAACTGAGAGTACAGCGGATCTACCAGGTTTCGGGAGTTTATTCCAGATATGAGGACATAGAAACTGAAAGCTGCTTCACCCTGTTTAGTTCTGACTCGGGGACAGAAGTAGACCTGTCCCAGATACCGAGAGAGTCTGGGGGGTCATAGTGTAGTAGCAGATCAGAAATGTATTTGGACCTAACCGTTTAGTGATTTATAAACTAGCAATAATTTAAAACTAGAGTACTTTGAAATCAATTCTTTGAAACACAGGAAGCCAGTGTAAAGACTTCAGAACGGGAGTGATTGATCCAGTCTCTTGGTCTTAGTGAGGACTGGAGGGATGTGATCCAGTCTCTTGGTCTTAGTGAGGACTGGAGTGATGTGATCCAGTCTCTTGGTCTTAGTGAGGACTGGAGGGATGTGATCCAGTCTCTTGGTCTTAGTGAGGACTGGAGTGATGTGATCCGTCTTGGTCTTATGAGGACTGGAGTGATGTGATCCAGTCTCTTGGTCTTAGTGAGGACTGGAGTGATTGATCCAGTCTCTTGGTCTTAGGAGAGACCCGAGCAGCAGCGTTCTGAATCAGCTGCAGCTGTCTGATTGATTTTTAGGGACCTGAAAGACCCCGTTACAGTAGTCAAGTCTACTGAAGATGAAAGCTGGACCATTTTCCAAGTCCTGTTGACACATAATCTTTAACCCTTGATATGTTCTTTAGGTGATAGTAGGCTGACTTTGTAATTGTCTTAATGTGGCTGTTAAAGTTAGTCTGAGTCATGACTACACCAAGATTTCTGGCTTTGTCTGTTGTTTTTAACATTGTTGTTTGAAGCTGAGCGCAGACTTTTAATCGTTCCTTTTTTTTCCAAAAACAACTACCTCAGTTTTTCCTTCATTTAATTTCAGAAAGTTCTGGCACATCCGTCGTTAATTTGTTTGATGCAGTTAGTCAGTTTTTGTATTGGACTATAGTCCCCTGGCGATAAGGTTATGTAAATTTGTGTGTCATTCGCATAACTATGGTAACTTATTTTGTTTTTCTCCATATCTGAGTCAGTGGAAGCATGTAGATGTTACAGAAGAGGCCCCAGAATGGAGCCTTGCGGAACTCCGCACGTTATATTTGTACGCTCAGATGTATAATTACCTATTGACACAAAGTATCCCTATTCTTTGGTAGATTCAAACCAGTTTAGTACTAAGCCAGAAAGTCCTACCCAGTTTTCCAATCGGTCTGTAATATGTCATGGTCGACCGTGTCAAATGCAGCACTGAGATCATAATACTAAGATTGAAATTTGCCACTATCTGTGTTAGGTGGATGTCATTAAACTTTGACAAGAGCCGTTTCAGTGCTGTGGTGTGGTCGAAACCCGACTGAAAGGTATCAAAACTGTTGCTTGTGACAAGAAATGGTTGAGTTTGTTGAAAGACACTTTTCAATGATTTACTTAAACGGAAGGTTTGATATTGGCCTATAGTTGCTCATTAGTGACTTGTCTAGGTTGTTCTTTTTTAAGAGTGCTTGATTACTGCAGTTTTCAGGGCCTGTGGAAAGATACCTGAAAGAAGAGATGTTTCACAATCTGTAGAAGATCAGAAGTCAAACAATTGGAAACATTTTTGAAAAGTCCCGTTGGTAGAATATCAAGGCAACAGGTCAAGGTTTTCAGATGTTAATAATGTCCTCCGGTTTGTATGGTTGATTGTGTGAAATTCTGTCATATTGGAACTAGTTTTGCTTGAACACTGTGACAACACATATCCTGGCTTGATATGAGGCACTGATGTTTGTCTAATCTTCTGAATTTTGTCTTTGAAGAAGAAGGCAAAGTCATTGCAGCCTTGGTAGATAAAAGTTCAGATGCTACTGGTACTGGAGGGTTTGTTAACCTATCAACAGTAGCAAACAAAGCACGTGAATTATTATTGTTTCTAGAGATAATATCAGAGAAGAAGGACCTTCTTAACAAGACTATAACTAGCCATGTAAACTATAACAAGACTATAACTAGCCATGTAAACTATAACAAGACTATAACTAGCCATGTAAACTATAACAAGACTATAACTAGCCATGTAAACTATAACAAGACTATAACTAGCCATGTAAACTATAACAAGACTATAACTAGCCATATAAACTATAACAAGACTATAACTAGCCATTTAAACTATAACAAGACTATAACTAGCCATGTAAACTATAACAAGACTATAACTGCCATGTAAACTATAACAAGACTATAACTAGCCATGTAAACTATAACAAGACTATAACTAGCCATGTAAACTATAACAAGACTATAACTAGCCATGTAAACTATACAGACTAACTAGCCATGTAAACTATACAAGACTATAACTAGCCATGTAAACTATAACAGACTATAACTAGCCATAAACTATAAAAAGACTATAACTAGCCGTAACTAAAAAAGACTATCTAGCCATGTAAACTATAACAGACATATGCATGTAACTATAACAAACTATAACTAGCCATGTAAACTATAACAAGACTTAACTAGCCATGTAAACTATAACAGACTATCACTACCATAACTATACCACGAACTATACCCTAGCCTGTAAACTATAACAAGACTAATAACTAGCCATGTAAACTATAAACTATACTACCATGTAACTATCACAAGACTATAAACCATGTAAACTATAACAGACTATAACTACCATGTAAACTATAACAGACATAACTAGCCATGTAAACTATAACAAGACTATAACTACCTGTACCTATACAAGAAAGACTATAACTAGCCATGTAAACTATACAAGACTAAACTAGCCATATAAACTATAACAAGACTATAACTAGCCATGTAAACTATAACAAGACTATAACTAGCCATGTAAACTAAACGACTATAACTAGCCATATAAACTATAACAAGACTATAACTAGCCATTTAAACTAAACAAGACATAACTAGCCATGTAAACTATAACAAGACTTAACTAGCCATGTAAACTATAACAACTATAACGATCCATGTAACTATAACAAGACTATAACTAGCCAGTAACTATACAAGACTATAACTAGCCTGTAAACTATAACAAGACTATAACTAGCCATGTAAACTATAACAACTATAACTAGCCATGTAAACTATAAACAAGACTAATAACTAGCCATAAAACTATAACAAGACTATAACTAGCCATGTAACTATAACAAGACATAACTAGCCATGTAACTATACAAGACTATAACTAGCCATAAACTATAACAAGACTATAACAGCCATTAAACTATAACAAGACTAATCTAGCCATGTACATAAACAGCTATAACTAGCCATGTAAACATACAAGACTATAACTAGCCATGTAAACTATAACAAGACTATAACTAGCCATGTATTCCCACAACTTTAATATTTTTTTTAAATCTGAATGGTACTTCCAAAAGCTGTTGTTTTAGATATATTGTTGCATAGCTTTACGTCTTTGTGAACTCATTGCCGTCATCCTGAAGCGTGTTATGAAGCTGTTATTAAAATTTTCTGCTATTTGTATGCTAGAACGTAGGTGTGTCCTTTATATCGTGTTTTATTTATATCATTAAAATATTCTGCTATTTTTATAGCTAGAACAGTAGGTTTGTCCATTTATCGTGTTTTAATTTATATCATTAAAATATTCGTCTATTCTTACAGCTAGAATAGTAGGTTTGTCCATTTATATCATGTTTCTATTGTGGAAACGTCGTTGAAACCGTCATAAAAAAAACAAATCGTCGCTGATGTTCTAGTTTCCAATTGTCCCTGAACGCACCTCCGGTCTGCGTCAACAACCGCTCCAGTTCTGTCCGTTTATTTGTTTGACGGTTTGGTTTTGCCAGTTCCGGAGTAAGAGGACCTACCGCCCGGGTGCTGTTCAAAGAAGGTCCGGTAAGTCCGCACCTAACGTGTTATTGACGTTACGGTTGTTGTTATTATTCTAAGCAAGTTAGTTAGGGCACTCGCTTGTTAGCCCGCTAGCTATCGTACCGTGTAGCTTGCTACACATAGATGCGCCATTATCGGACACTGAGCCGTTCTGTCCACTACTCCTCCTCATTCCTCGCACACCAATCCACCACACATACGCACGGCAGTGTTTAGCATACTTGCTGTTAGTAAAGTCAGATACATTCATGGAACATCCCCGTATTTCTATTAATTTTAGTGGAATCGGCTAGCCTCGGATCGGGTATCGTGCCGTGCCGATAATGGAAGCAGTGTTTTCCGCTCGTATTACTGTCTAATCTGACATAAATGTTGCAGCTAACATCTCGCCTCTGTATGAGCCTGATAGTCTCAGCTAATTGAAAGCACACTGGGCTTGATACAGGGTTAGCAACGAAGCTGACAGACAGCGAAGAAGATGCTTCCATGCATCTTTCATGCGTGCAGTTTCAGACAACAGCCCCCCCCTTTAAATAGCATGCTAGCCTACATGCTAGCATTTCACACATGCTAACCACGGCTAGCTAGCTAACCTGATGCTAGCTGTCACTGCGCCCTGAAACAGGTATCCGTACAAGATATATATATATATATATATATATATATATATATATATATATATATATATAGGACATTGATGTGGTCTGCTCATTTTGTGAAATGGTTCAAAAAAATTTGTTGGCACGATGTCTGTAACGTTACATTAATTTCCCAAAATATTGACTCCGACTTTTCCCCTTCCTATGAAAATGTGTTGTTTGGCCTTTGTTTTTGTCCTATTTTGCTACCACAACAAGCCAATACCACATTTATCAATTTGATCTATTTACTTGGAACCTTTCACATTCATAAATCCAAATAGTCTAATCCAGGGCTCTTCAACGTTTTCCAGGCCAAGGACCCCCAAACTGATGGCGAGATGGAGCGGGGACCCCCTAATTATATGTTGTATAACATTGTGTTATATCAAACTGGTCCTATAGTGCCATGTGCGCATTGATGACTGAAAGACATCTTCTGCCTCCATTTATCTGTTACTACAGGGTTGAATTCATGTTAATGTGATTTAAACATTTCATTAGTGGAAAAAATGCAGGGGGGGGGGGGGGGGAATACAAAAAAAGTCTAATCAACCAAAACTTTCGCGAACCCCATGCAGTACCTCTGCGGACCCCTAGGGGTCGCGACCCCTGTTCGAGACCCCTGTCTAATCAAATCCATACACCTTTTACATTTTTTAGAAATTAAATCAAATTTTTCCAGTACATCAACCCTTATAGTCTAGAACCAAGAACCATTAAACCCTGAATCTGTGCACATTAACGTAATATAACGACGCTTAGTTCACGTTCTGTCCCCTGTAAATTTCAGTTTCGATGATGTTTTCATGTTCATTTGTCAGTAAATGAATAATGAATTCCATTTTTATTAATGTACACGAATTTGCAAAGTGTCGTCAGATGGGAAATGGTACATTTACACTTGTATTTTAAGGAAATGGTCGTGCTGGTAACATTGTGGCCGCTGTCCCTCGCGCTAAATCTAGCCGGACTCGTGCGGATAACAGAGACGCTGTTGCCCTTAACCCTCGTGTTGTCTTCCCGTTAACCATGAACTTGTCCTCCCAGGTCAAAATTGAGAATGAATATTTTTTGGGGCTTCTCCGATGATTTGTCACTTTTTCTGATTTGTTTGTCACTTTTTCCAGCTTTTGGTGCTTTTTTCTTTTTCTTTTTTAAACCTGAGCTGGTTTAATAACAGGTTTTCACTCTATTCTTGGAATTCATGGTCAACAAACCTCTTATATCAAATTACACATAGGTTTTTAGTTAAAAAAAGGCAAATTATGTATTATTTTGACTAATAGTTGAGATCAGAGGATGTTGAGTGGATCTCAGATGGGTAGATGTCAAAGTTTAGTCTGGATACTGTTTTGGAAACACCATTAAACAAATAATTCAAATGCTATAAGATTAAATAAAACACCCAAAAAACTCAATGAAAGTAATGTATGGAATCAGCC
The DNA here is from genome assembly GCF_008692095.1 of Etheostoma spectabile. Lineage (NCBI taxonomy): Eukaryota > Metazoa > Chordata > Actinopteri > Perciformes > Percidae > Etheostoma > Etheostoma spectabile. Next base: position 9,316,057 of record NC_045755.1, on the reverse strand, counting down.
ATGTTATTTTGGGCATTTGGTTGAAAGAAATCCATATTTCTGATACAAAACAGGACAACACCGAGGGTTAAACTGAGTTACTGCTGGTTGCAGACACGGCTCTTCTCTGCAGAGCTGGGTGTCAGCTTTCACACAAATAAATACTATAATAATAAATAAATAAATACATACATTGTTACAGATAGAGCTCCGTGATGCATTGGAAATATCCTGACATAGGTCATTTTAAATTATGAATTTGTTAAATAAAATAAATCGATCAGATTTTCAGAGCAATGTCATGTTTTTTTCTTTAATTCCAATTTTTATTAGGAACACATTGGTGTACATAATACAGCACAAACATGCATCTTTTTTATTTAAAATTAAAATATATTATACGTAGAAAGGAATGGAATGACATCTGGACCCTTGTGTTGTTCTCCCGGGTCGAAAAAGTTTTCACTAACACACCTTACTACCACTGTTTTCTTCTTTTTTGGGAGAATTTATGGTCATAAGCCTCATTTATATAGAATCATACCTGATTATTGAGTTAAAAAACACAAAAAATTATGAATTGTTTTGACTACTAGTTAAGATCAGAGGACGTACAGATGAAAGTGATCGGTTGTATTTACACGGCGTGGGAAGGAATCCAATCCATTTTTTTTTATGGTAATTTGGTTGAAAAGAAACTCATATTTCAGATATAGACATTTTTAAAGGGGGTCAGATTTGACCCAGGACAACGGGAGGGGTAAACATAATTGAAAATAAATGAGCGAAAGGATTAGAAAAAATAACTTGGTTATACAAGTGGACATAATTAAACTAGTGATGAAAAAATAATAAGTCATGTTTTCAATCACAACTTGCTGTAAATATTTGGATCATAGAAATGTGTTCATTAAGGAAGCAACCAGTGGTGAATCCAACTATGTATATCTACTCAAGTACCTACGCAACATTTGAGGTACTGTACTGTACTTAAGTATCCATTTTATGCTACTTACTTTTTTTCCACTACTAAGTGACCCAGAAGGATATATAATAGTTCATAAAAGCTCCACCTTTACCGGCTGCAAAATGAAAGTGCTAGACACATTTACTATAATCCAGTAATATGCTGGATATATTCTCAAATGGGCCATTCTGCACAATGAGTACAAGTACGTAAAACCAGTAAAATATCTGAGAAATTATGATTTATTAGTCAATAAAATGTCAAGTGAAAAAATACAAGAGTCCAAGTCTTTCAGTGCTTGCAAAAGCATAATTACTTTTCGGACTATGGACTCCTTCACTAATTGATGGATTGCTGCAGCTCTAGTATTATTGATACTACTTTCAATAAATAATGAAGAAGATTCTAATTTAACCGTATCCCCCAAAGGCCAAGCTCCCAGTACAGTACGTGTGTGTTGTGTGTGTGTGTGTGTGTGGTGGTGTGTTTTGGTACTTCTACACAGCAGAACCCAAATTTCGAAACCACGTCAGTTCAGTGTTTGTTGCGTTGGTTGCTGTCGGTGTTTGGGATCACGGAGCTGGGCTGTGAACCCTTCCCACGGGATGAGCCTGTACCGGGCGGCTGGAGTAACCGGATCAATCCCCGCATCCCTCAGCGCGTCAGGTTACCACGGTCTCTCCGGGACAGGTCTCCATGGAAACATGCAGAGGGGGGGGGGGGGGGAGAGTACACTTGGTTGGTTTGATGCGGGTGGGCCTCACCGTGTGTGTGGTGTGTGTGTGTGTGTGTTGTGTGTGTGTGTGTGTGTGTGGGGTGTTTGTGTGTGTGTGTGTGTTGTGTGTGTGTTTGTGTGTGGTGTGTGTTGTGTGTGTGTGTCTGTGTGTGGTTTGTGTGTGTGTGTTGTTTGTGTGTTGTGGTGTCGTCTCTCTTCTTTGTGTGTGTGTGTTTGTGTGTGTCTGTGTGTGTGTGTGGTGTGTGTTGTCTGTGTCTGTGTGTGTGCGTCTGTGTGTTTGTGTCTGTGTGTGTGTGTGTGTGTGTGTCTGCTCTCTCTCTCTGTGTGTGTTGTGTGTGTGTGTGTGTGTGTGTGGTGTGTGTGTGTGGTGTGTTGTGTTGCTCCTCACCCATCCAGCGTCTGTGTTTCAAGCATTTTACCTCAATAAATAATAATAAACAAACTGACATTGACAGACTTGTGCGAGGTAGAGTTTTACTCAAAGTTTAACTTAGTTTTTGATGTTTTTAGCCTCTGCCACGCCGAGCATCTTGTCATGCTTATTATCTTGTTTCTCACTTAAATCATAATTTTGCTAATTTCCAACACAACATATGACTTCGCGTAAACATACACGCAACTTGGCGTGCTATCACCACTTGCCTTGTTATCGCGAGAGTTTGGAAATGTGGACTTGAGTTTGGGTTTAGAAAAGAGAACGGGGTTGGCTTTAGTAAAAAAAAAGCAACAACGGTTAAGTTTAGGAAAACGTGACGACGCAAAACGTGACACTTGGGACCCAAACCCGGTCTCCTGGGTGAAAGTCTGTCTTTGATCGTCCACCAGCCCGACTACCTCCCTAGTTAGATTTTCATCCTTTCATATTACTAATATAATACTAATATATACTAATATAAGGTAATATAAGTCAATGGGGGCCAAACGCGTTGATAAACACGCTAAAAGGAGTATTTGTCTTGATAACACACCCATAAGGGCATATGAATTGGCGTGTCACACATACGTCATTCATGAGATCAGTCAAGCAATTTCATCATCCATCCATCTTCGTCGCCTTATCCGTATCCGGTCTTGGGGGCAGCAGCTCAGCAGGGGACCCCAAACTTCCCTTTCCAGAGCCACATCAACCAGCTCGACTGGGGGGTCCCGAGGCGTCCCAGGCAGGTTTGAGATATAATCTCTCCACCTAGTCCTAGTCTTCCCGAGGCCTCCTCCCAGCTGGACGTCCCTCCACCTAGTCCTGGGTCTTCCCGAGGTCACCTCCCAGCTGGACGTCCCTCCACTAGTCTAGGTCTTCCCCGAGGCCTCCTCCAGCTGGACGTCCCTCCACCTAGTCTGGGTCTTCTCGAGGCACCTCCCAGCTGGACGTCCCTCCACCTATTCCTGGGTCTTCCCGAGGCGTCCTCCCAGCTGGACTCTCTCTACCTCTTCCTGGTCTTCCCCAGGCCTCCTCCGCTGGACGTCCCTCCACTAGTCCTGGGTCTTCCCCGAGGCCTCCTCCCAGCTGGACGTCCCTCCACCACCGAGTCCTGGGTCTTTCCCCCCGAGACCCTCTCGCTCCAGCTGGACGTCTCTCCCACTAGTCCTGGGTCTTCCCCGAGGCCTCCCCAGCTGGACGTCCCTCCACCTAGTCCTGGGGTCTTCCCCGAGGCCTCCCAGCTGGACGTCCCCCACATAGTCTGGGTCTTCCCCGAGGCCTCCTCCTCCAGCTGGACTCCCTCCACCTAGTCTGGTCTTCCCCGAGGCCTCCTCCCAGCTGACGTCCCTCCACATAGTCCTGGGTCTTCCCCAGGCCTCCTCCAGCTGGACTCCCACCACACATATCCTGGTCTTCTCCCCGAGGGCTCTCCCAGCTGGACGTCCCTCCACCTAGTCCTGGGTCTTCCCCGAGGCCTCCTCCCAGCTAACTTATGGACCACCTCCCTAGGACCCCCCAGGAGGCATCCTCACCAATGCCCGAACCACCTCAACCTGCTCCTTTTGACGCGATGGAGCAGCGGCTCTACTCCGAGCTCCTCACAGTCAAGCAATTTCAGACTTTTCTAATCATTGCATTTTTAAAATACCAATTAGGAGAAATGGGGGACTTTGTTGGGGACTATTTTCATCAGCAGATAACACAAGTGTGGCTCTAGTCAGCATTTGTTGCGCGGCGCTGTGGGTGGTATTGAGTCAACATTTACCAAAGTGGCAGGTGTGTGGTTCATGTCACAGGCCCGTTTTGCAAGGATATTTGAGTAAAGAGGTTGCTGTTCTGCGCTGTCTCACAAAGTCTCAGTTGTCTGATGACCTTGAATGCACCAGCAGTCCAGCGCTGTCAGCTGTAATTTCACAGCAACAAGGAGACTTGGACCAAAACAGTGACCCACCGACCGAATTAATTCGTGATGGATTAATCATCCCAATAAGCATCATGTTTTGGGATTGTCTGCTGACGTTTATGACGGCAGAAGGGTGACTTTGACTAATGATACTGATATAAAAACACATCACAGACCTCATTCTTCAGCTGGATC
>NC_045755.1:9308212-9311834 GCF_008692095.1 Etheostoma spectabile | reverse complement strand
AATGTGTAAAACTATAACAAGACTATAAATAGTCATTGTCATTAAAGGTCATAAACATTGTAAACTATAACAAGACTATAACTAGCCATGTAAACTATAACAGACTACTAATGCAAACTAAGCATCCATTTAAACTATACAAGACTATAACTAGCCATGTAACTATAACAAGACTATAACTAGCCATGTAAACTATAAAAGACTAAACTACCATGTAAACTATAACAAGAATATAAAACTAGCCAGAAACTATAACAACTATAACTAGCAAACATGTAAAACTATACAAGACTATAAAATAGACATGTAAACTATAACAAGACTATAACTAGCCATGGAAACTATAACACGACTATATACTAGCCATGTGTAAACTATAACAAGACTATAAACTAGCCATGTAAACTATAACAAGACTATAACTAGCCATGTAAACTATAACAAGACTATAAACTAGCCATGTAAACTATAACAGACTAAACACATGTAACTATAACAAGACTATAACTAGCCATGTAAACTATAAACAAGACTATAACTAGCCAGTAAACTAACAAGACTATAAACTAGCCATGTAAACTATAACAAGAATATAACTAGCCATGTAAACTATACAAGACTATAACTAGCCATGTAAACTATACAAGAATATACTATAGCATAACTAAACAAGACTATAACTAGCCAATAAACTATAACAAGACTATAACTAGCCAAGTATAAACACATAACAAGACTATAACAGCCATGTAAACTATAACAAGACTATAACTAGCCATGTAAAAATATAAACAAAGACTATAAAACTAGCCATGTAAAACTATACAAAGACTATAACAAGCCATGTAACTATAACAAGAACTATAACTAGCATGTAACCTATAACAAGACTATACAAACACTAGCCATGTAAACATAACAAGACTATAACTAGCCATGTAAACTATAAAAGACTATAACTAGCCATATAAACTATAACAAGACTTAATCATGTAGACTTACACAGACTAAAACTAGCCATGTAAACTATAACAAGACTATAACTAGCCATGTAAACTTATAACAAGACTATAATAGCCATGTAAAACTATAAACAGACTATAACTAGCCAGTAAACTATAAACAAGACTTTAATAGCCCATGTAACTATTATAACAAGACTATAACTAGCCATGTAAACTATAACAAGACTATAACTAGCCATGTAATTTCCCACAACTTTAATATATTTTTTTATAAATCATGAATGGTACTTCCAAAAGCTGTTGTTTTAGATATATTGTTGCATAGCTTTACGTCTTTGTGAACTCATTGCCGTCATCCTGAAGCGTGTATGAAGCTGTTATTAAAATATTCTGCTATTTGTATTGCTAGAACAGTAGGTTTGTCCTTTTATATCGTGTTTTATATTTATATCATTAAAATATTCTGCTATTTTTATAGCTAGAACAGTAGGTTTGTCCATTTATATCGTGTTTTATATTTATATCATTAAAATATTCTGCTATTCTTACAGCTAGAATAGTAGGTTTGTCCATTTATATCATGTTTCTATTGTGGAAAACGTCGTTGAAACCGTCATAAAAAAAACAAATCGTCGCTGATGTTCTAGTTTCCCAATTGTCCCTGAACGCACCTCCGGTCTGCGTCAACAACCGCTCCAGTCTGTCCGTTTATTTGTTTGACGGTTTGGTTTTGCACGTTACCGGGAGTAAGAGGACCTACCGGCCCGGGTGCTGTTCAAAGAGAGGTCCGGTAAGTCCGCACCTAACGTGTTATTGACGTTACGGTTGTTGTTATTATTCTAAGCCAAGTTAGTTAGGGGCACTCGCTTGTTAGCCCGCTAGCTATCGTACCGTGTAGCTTAGCTACACATAGATGCGCCATTATCGGACACTGAGCCGTCTGTCGCACTACTCCTCCCATTTCCTCGCACCCAATCCACCACACATACGCACTGGCAGTGTTTTAGCATACTTGCTGTTAGTAAAGTCAGATACATTCATGGAACATCCCCGTATTTCTATTAATTTTAGTGGAATCGGCTAGCCTCGGATCGGGTATCGTGCCGTGGCCGATAATGGAAGCAGTGTTTTCCGCTCGTTATTACTGTCTAATCTGACATAAATGTTGCAGCTAACATCTCGCCTCTGTATGAGCCTGATAGTCTCAGCTAATTGAAAGCACACTGGGCTTGATACAGGGTTAGCAACGAAGCTGACAGACAGCGAAGAAGATGCTTCCATGCATCTTTCATGCGTGCAGTGTCAGACAACAGCCCCCCCCTTTAAATAGCATGCTAGCCTACATGCTAGCATTTCACACATGCTAACCACGGCTAGCTAGCTAACCTGATGCTAGCTGTCACTGCGCCCTGAAACAGGTATCCGTACAAGATATATATATATATATATATATATATATATATATATTATTTTATATATATATATAGGACATTGATGTGGTCTGCTCATTTTGTGAAATGGTTCAAAAAAATTTGTTGGCACGATGTCTGTAACGTTACATTAATTCCCAAAAAATATGACTCCGACTTTTCCCCTTCCATGAAAATGTTGTTTTGGCCTTTGTTTTTGTCCTATTTTGCTACCACAACAAGCCAATACCACATTTATCAATTTGATCTATTTACTTGGAACCTTTCACATCATAAATCCAAATAGTATCATCAGGGCTCTTCAACGTTTTCCAGGCCAAGGAACCCCAAACTGATGGCGAGATGGAGCGGGGACCCCTAATATATATGTGTATAACATGTGTTATATCAAAATGGTCCTATAGTGCCATGTGCGCATTGATGACGAAAGACATCTTCTGCCTCCATTTATCTGTTACTACAGTGTGTTGAATTCATGTTAATGTGGATTAAAGACATTTCCAATTAGTGGAAAAAATTGCAGGGGGGGGGGGGGGGGAGAAACAAAAAAAGTCTAATCAACCAAAACTTTCGCGAACCCCATGCAGTACCTCTGCGGACCCCCTAGGGGTCGCGGACCCCCTGTTCGAGACCCCTGGTCTAATCATAAATCCATACACCTTTTACATTTTTTAGAAATTAAATCAAATTTTTCCAGTACATCAACCCTTATAGTCTAGAACCAAGAAAGCCATTAAAACCCTGAATCTGTGCACATTAACGTAATATAACGACGCTTAGTTCACGTTCTGGTCCCCTGTAAATTTCAGTTTCGATGATGTTTTCATGTTCATTTGTCAGTAAATGAATAATGAATTCCATTTTTATTAATGTACACGAATTTGCAAAGTGTCGTCAGATGGGAAATGGTACATTTACACTTGTATTTTAAGGAAATGGTCGTGCTGGTAACATTGTGGACCAGCTGTCCCTCGCGCTAAGATCTTAGCCGGGACTCGTGCGGATGAACAGAGACGCTGTTGGCCCTTAACCCTCGTGTTGTCTTCCCGTTAACCATGAACTTGTCCTCCCAGGTCAAAATTGAGAATGAATATTTTTTGGGGGCTTCTCCGATGATTTTGTCACTTTTTCTGATTTGTTTGTCACTTTTTCCAGCTTTTGGTGCTTTTTTCTTTTTCTTTTTTTAAACCTGAGCTGGTTTAATAACAGGTTTTACACTTATTCTTG
>NC_045755.1:9308100-9308202 GCF_008692095.1 Etheostoma spectabile | reverse complement strand
TCAACAAACCTCATTTATATCAAATTACACATAGGTTTTTAGTTAAAAAAAGGCAGAAATTATGTATTATTTTGACTAATAGTTGAGATCAGAGGATGTTGA
>NC_045755.1:9307950-9308090 GCF_008692095.1 Etheostoma spectabile | reverse complement strand
GATGGGTAGATGTCAAAGTTTAGTCTGGATACTGTTTTGGAAAACCATTAAACAAAATAATTCAAATGCTATAAGATTAAATAAAACACCCAAAAAACTCAATGAAAGTAATGTATGGAATCAGCCATGTTATTTTTGGG
>NC_045755.1:9307252-9307940 GCF_008692095.1 Etheostoma spectabile | reverse complement strand
GAAAGAAATCCATATTTCTGATACAAAACAGGACAACACGAGGGTTAAACTGAGTTACTGCTGGTTGCAGACACGGCTCTTCTCTGCAGAGCTGGGTGTCAGCTTTCACCAAAATAAATACTAATAATAATAAATAAATAAATACATAACATTGTTACAGATAGAGCTCCGTGATGCATTGGAAATATCCTGACTATAGGTCATTTTAAATTATGAATTTGTTAAAATAAAATAAAATCGATCAGATGTTCAGAGCAATGTCATGTTTTTTTCTTTAATTCCAATTTTTATTAGGAACACATTGGTGTACATAATACAGCACAAACATGCATCTTTTTTATTTAAATTAAAAAATATATATATACGTAGAAAGGAATGGAATGACATACTGGACCCTTGTGTTGTTCTCCCGGGTCGAAAAAGTTTTCACTAACACCACCTTACTACCACTAGTTTTCTTCTTTTTTGGGGAGAATTTATGGTCAATAAGCCTCATTTATATAGAATCATACCTGATATTTGAGTTAAAAAAACACAAAAATTATGAATTGTTTTGACTACTAGTTAAGATCAGAGGAACGTACAGATGAAAGTGATCGGTTGTATTTACAACGAGCGTGGGAAGGAATCCAATCCATTTTTTTTTATGGTAATTTGGTTGAAAAGAAACTCATATTTCAGATATAGA
>NC_045755.1:9299532-9307242 GCF_008692095.1 Etheostoma spectabile | reverse complement strand
AGGGGGTCAGATTTGACCCGAGGACAACGGGAGGGGTAAACATAATTGAAAATAAATGAGCGAAAGGATTAAGAAAAAATAACTTGGTTATACAAGTGGACATCATAATTAAACTAGTGATGAAAAAATAATAATGTCATGTTTTCAATCACAACTTGCTGTAAATATTTTGGATCATAGAAATGTGTTCATTAAGGAAGCAACCAGTGGTGGAATCCAACTATGTATATCTACTCAAGTACCTACGCACAATTTTGAGGTACTTGTACTGTACTTAAGTATCCATTTTATGCTACTTACTTTTTATTCCACTACTAAGTGACCCAGAAGGATATATAATAGTTCATAAAAGCTCCACCTTTACCGGCTGCAAAATGAAAGTGCTGAACACATTTACTATAATCCAGTAATATGCTGGATAATATTCTCAAATGGGCCATTCTGCACAATGAGTACAAGTACGTAAAACCAGTAAAATATCTGAGAAATTAATGATTTATTTAGTCAATAAAATGTCAAGTGAAAAAATACAAGAGTCCAAAGTCTTTCAAGTGCTTGCAAAAGCATAATTACTTTTCGGACTATGGACTCCTTCACTAATTGATGGATTGCTGCAGCTCTAGTATTATTGATACTACTTTCAATAAATAATGAAGAAGATTCTAATTTAACCGTATCCCCCAAAGGCCAAGCTCCCAGTACAGTACGTGTGTGTGTGTGTGTGTCTGTGTGTGTGTGTGTGTGTGTGTGTGTGTTTTTGGTACTTCTACACAAGCAGAACCCAAATTTCGAAACCACGTCAGTTCAGGTGTTTGGTTGCGTTGGTTGCGTGTCGGTGTTTGGGATCACGGGAGCTGGGCTGTGAACCCTTCCACACGGGAGCCTGTACGGGCGGCTGGAGTAAACCGGATCAATCCCCAGCATCCCTCAGCGCGTCAGGTTACCACGGTCTCTCCGGGACAGGTCTCCATGGAAACATGCGAGGGGGGGGGGGGGGAGAGTACGACTTGGTTGGTTTGATGCGGTGGGCTCTACCGTGTGTGTGTGTGTGTGTGTGTGTGTGGGTGTGTGTGTGTGTGGTGTGTGTGTGTTGTGTGTGTGTGTGTGTGTGTGTGTGTGTGTGTGTGTGTGTGTGTGGTGTGTGTGTGTGGTCTGGTGTGTGTGTGTCTGTGTGTGTGTGTGTGTGTGTTGTGTGTGTTCTTCTTGTGTGTGTGTGTGTGTGTGTGTGTCGTGTGTGTGTGTGGTCCCATCCCTGTGTGTGGTGTCGGTGGTGTGTGTGTAGTTGTGGTTTTGGGTGTGCTCGTGGTGTGTTGTGTGTGTGTGTGTGTGTGTGTGTGTGTGTGTGTGTGTGTGTGTGTGTTGCTCCTCACCCATCCAAGCGTCTGTGTTTCAAGCATTTTACCTCAATAAATAAATAAATAAACAAACTGACATTGACAGACTTGTGCGAGGTAGAGTTTTACTCAAAGTTTAACTTAGTTTTTGATGTTTTTAGCCTCTGCCACGTATCTGCCGAGCATCTTGTCATGCTTATTATCTTGTTTCTCACTTAAATCATAATTTTGCTAATTTCCAACACAACATCATGACTTCGCGTAAACATACACGCAACTTGGCGTGCTATCACCACTTGCCTTGTTATCGCGAGAGTTTAGGAAATGTGACTTGAGTTTGGGTTTAGGAAAAGAAGAACGGGGTTGGCTTTAGTAAAAAAAGAAACCAACGGTTAAGTTTAGGAAAACGTGACACGACGAAAACGTGACACTTGGGACCCAAAACCCGGTCTCCTGGGTGAAAGTCCTGTCTTTGATCCGTCCACCAGCCCGACTACCTCCCTAGTTAGATTTTCATCCTTTCATATTACTAATATATACTATATATATACTAATATAAGGTAATATAAGTCAATGGGGGCCAAACGGCGTTGATAAACACGCTAAAAGTGAGTATTTGTCTTGATAACACACCCATAAGGGCATATGAATTGGCGTGTCACACATACGTCATTTCATGAGATCAGTCAAGCAATTTCATCCATCCATCCATCTTCGTCCGCTTATCCGGTATCCGGTCTTGGGGGCAGCAGCTCCAGCAGGGGACCCCAAACTTCCCTTTCCAGAGCCAACATCAACCAGCTCCGACTGGGGTCCGCAGGCGTTCCCAGCCAGGTTTGAGATATATCTCTCCACCTAGTCCTGGTCTCCCCCGACCTCCTCCCGCTGGACGTCCCCCACCTAGTCCTGGGTCTTCCCCGGGTCACCTCCCAGCTGGACGTCCCTCACCCTAGTCCTAGGTCTCCCGCGGGCCTCCCCCAGCTGGACGTCCTCCACCTAGTTCCTGGTCCTCCTCGAGGCCACCTCCCAGCTGGACGTCCCTCCCCTATTCCTGGGTCTTCCCCGAGCGTCCTCCAGCTGGACGTCCTCCTCTACCTATTCCTGGGTCTTCCCCGGCCTCCTCCCAGCTGGAACTCCCTCCACTAGTCTGGGTCTTCCCCGAGGCCCCTCCCAGCTGACGTCCCTCCACCGAGTCCTGGTTCTTTCCCGAGACCTCCTCCCAGCTGGACGTCTCCCACATAGTCCTGGGTCTTCCCCGAGGCCTCCTCCCGCTGGACTCCCTCCACACTAGTCCTTGGTCTTCCCCAGGCCCCAGCTGGACGTCCCTCCCCAATAGTCCTTGGTCTTCCCCAGGCCTCTCCCAGCTGGACGTCCCTCCACATAGTCCTGGGTCTTCCGCGAGCCTCCTCCAGCTGGACGTCCCTCCACATGTCTGGGTCTTTCCCGAGGCCCTCCTCCCCAGCTGGACGTCCCACACATAGTCCTGGGTCTTCCCCGAGGCTCCTCCACACTGGAAGTCCCCTCCCACCTAGTCCTGGGTCTTCCCCGAGGGCCTCCTGCCCTCCCGCTGGACGTTATGGGAACCACCTCCCTAGGGACCCCCCCAGGAGGCATCCTCACCAGATGCCCGAACCACCTCAACCTGCTCCTTTTGACGCGAAGGAGCAGCGGCTCTACTCCGAGCTCCTCACAGTCAAGCAATTTCAGACTTTTCTAATCATTGCATTTTTAAATCAACCAATTAGGAGAAATGGGGACTTTGTTGGGGACTATTTTCATCAGCAGATTAATCCACAAGTTGGGCTCTAGTCAGCATTTGTTGCCGCAGGACGCTGTGGGTGGTATTGAGTCAAAATTTACCAAAGTGGCAGGTGTGTGTTCATGTCACAGGCCCGTTTTTTGCAAGATATTTGAGTAAAGAGGTTGCTGTTCTGCTGCTGTCTCACAAAGTCTCAGTTGTCTGATTGACCTTGAATGCACCAGCAGTCCAGCGCTGTCAGCTGTAATTTCACACAGCAACAAGGAGACTTGGACCAAAACAGTGACCCGACCGAATGTTAATCGTGATGGATTAATCATCCCAAATAAGCATCATGTTTTGGGATTGTCTGCTGACGTTTATGACGGCAGAAGGTGTGACTTTGACCTAATGATACTGATATAAAAACACATCACAGACCTCATTCTTCAGCTGGATCTTTAAATAACTCAGGGAGGGAGGCAAGTTTTCGTGAGTCACGCCAGCTTTGTTTGTCTTCTCGAGCAAGTCGCTGAATTTCAGCTTTTGTATATATGCTTAGATGGGGACACACCCACACACACACACACGCACATACACACACATACATGAAGGAACACACCAGGCTGAGCAGGTGGGACCGGTGTGCTGTTAAAAAACACCTTGCTGAGGTAGGCAAAACATAAGGTAGGGCAGCTAGAAATGGAAAAGTGTCACAGAGATTATTTAAAGAACATCATGATGATCATGCTGATGATGATGATGATGATGATGATGGAGCATCTTTGGTATGTGAATATACTTGATGCTTTGTTTAGGTGAGGAGTTGTCAGTCTCTCCCTTGTCGACTATGAACATCCGGTTTCTTCCTGTCTGCCGGAGTTTGACCCACAAAGTGAAGCTAGACTCCAGTCCGCTGTAAAGTTATTAAATTTATGGTATTATAAACCTGTTGGAAGTGGAAAAAAGGAGGAGGGAAGTTACTTTGAAGTACAGATGTGCCGCTATCAAATTTTCATGCTATGATTATTGTGGCCAAAACTATCACATTATCGCATAATTATTAAGCTTTCCTGCAATAGTAAAATATATTGTCAAATTTAGTGCCCAATACTGGCCTACAACCGACATCAATATTGGTGTATATGTTGTCTGATATGAGGCAATATCATTGTTTTACTGAAAATTTAATACAGAAAATGTTGTATGATTTGATGTAGACACAGTGTCACGACGTACTATTTCAATCAGCAATTGACTGATACAGAACTCACAGTACTAATGTTTATTTAAGCTATTTTATTTAGTCTTTTTCAGTATTCATTTCAAGAAGTCGAATGTATAACATTGTTAAATATTCTCTAAAAAAGTTATTTGTTTTTTAAAAGCAGCCTTCTGAGTACTTTTTTACATATCAGTGCAAAACCAGTTCACAATCCACATAGAAAAGGTCTATTTCACACCGGTAATCTTCGAATTTTTCCCCTCTAAAATCTGTATTGGTCTCAAAAATCCTTGGATTAAATCGAATTGACCTTTGAAGTGTACATCGCAGCTTTGTTGCACTCCATGAAATTTCAAACTTTAAATGCAAATGTGTCCGTGTCTTTTTAGATTCTACGTTTTCATACGTGTTCGGATTTCTTTTGGCTCGTAATAGTAGTAAGGGAACGTATCGTCTCTCTTCTTCTCTCAGGTTGAAGACGGGCGTTACCTGTCGGCTGTCGGTGGGTTTCTTGAGTTCATCTCGTTCATCTGGAGACGGTCCTGTCCTGTTGTTCTGATGACTGACTGAAAGCCTCCGTCCATCGTCCCAGCGTCTCCGTCCACAGCTGCACTATGGTACAGGTACAACACACACACACACACACACACACACACACACACACACACACGAGACTTCCCAGAGACACCGGGAAGAGGTCCAGAAGCCTGCGCTCCCGCACCACCAGACTCACCAACAGCTTCATACACCAGGCTGTTAGGATGCTGAACTCTCTCCCCCCTCTCCCCCCTCTACCCTCAGTTACATAACATCCTGGACTTTGGAGCAAAAATGGCTGCCTTGCACTATTCCATTTGCACTACTCCACTTGTACACTTGCACACTTTGCAACTTGTTGTTGTTGTCCTGAAAACCCTTGGGAACACATTTCTGCTGCTCTTACATAACTGGCACCACTATGCTACCGCCTGACTTGTTGCACTATTGTATCATATTGACTGTCTACTGTATGCATAATTGCACATTTTTAACTCAGATTTTGCTGCTCTTATTTTCCTCATTGTATATATATCTTCTTATTTTTACTTTTTATATTGTTTACTTGAATGTTATGTTTTGTCTGTGGACCTAATTGGTTAAAAATGTCTTGTCTCCACCGTGGGATAGAGGGAAACGTAATTTCGATCTCTTTGTATGTTTTGACATGTAAAGAAATTGACAAAAAGCAGCCTTTGACCACACACACACACACACACACACACACACACACACACACACACACACACACCACACACACACACACACACACACACACACACACACACACCCTCCAGAATTTGATTCATCCACTGAGCTGAAAAGCTTCAACAAGGTGAACTTGTAAACTATTTATAGATGGATTTACCCTCATCTTTTCAGGCATTGTTGTTATTTTCAAAAAGAACATCTGCATGTAAATAAAAATCCTGGTACCATGCAGTTTACGGCAGTTTATGCATCTTAAACTTTAAAAACACAGTTTACCTGCCTTCATAATAACAGTCAAAGAATTTGATGAATCCTTACAAACATATTGTCCAAATTCAGTTTCAAGGATCTAAAACTTAAAATTAAAAAATCAATTTGTATAATGTTGGTTATTTTTATGTTATGTTTGGGGTCATAGACCCCCTGGGCCTCATTAACAGCTTAACAAACCATACTTGTGTGTGTGTGGTGTGTGTGTGTGTGTGTGTGTGTGTGTCTGTCTCAGCAGAGTGTATGATGTCTGAGAGCAGCTGCCATGGCCTGCAGCAGCGGACAGACCAATGCCGAAACTCTGGAGGGGTTTCATGAGGTGAACTTGGCCTCACCCACCACACCTGACCTTCAGGTACGTTGAATCATCTCATCACATGCAGGTAGACATTCATTTTTCAGCATAGTACTTGATTGACAGAAGATCTTTGAGTTTAACTAAGGTTTTCTGTCATCATGAAGGTTGCTCATTTGTGTGTGTGTGTGTGTGTGTGTGTGTGTGTGTGTGTGTGTAATGTGTGTGTGTGTAATGTGTGTGTGTAATGTGTTCAGTTGTTCATTATCAAAATCGGTGTTGCCCGTTCACCTGTTCTTTTTTATGAATATTTACCACCACCACCTTCAATTCCAAGTATTCCCATTGGCTTAAAATGTCAGATTTCTATTTGCATGAACTGGGGTCAATGCTCCATACTCCTGCACCATCTTGAAATACATCAGCCGGTAAAGGACATACAGGACATACTGCTCCGCTTGTCGCTATTTTGCTTTGAGGAGGGAAACATGGAGGACCACGTGTATTAAAAATCCAAATTTCAGGAACAGGAGTCTTCTTCTTCTTCGTCGCCCAGAAATATAAAAAGGAGATTGAAAAGAGCAAGAGTTTGGCTTTATGAAGCGTGAAGGCTACCGTAGCTGTAATGCTTTCTTGGAACTGCGTGGTGCGAGAGAGTTGATGAGCGATATATGATCTCAACACTAGATGGGAGAAACTCTCACACATCGGACCTTTTAATACTTCAAATCGTGCCTGATTGGAACAAGCCGATTGCTTGGCTTCCAGCGTTGCTGCTTGTAGCTTTCTCCAGAACCACTGTACCCCAAAATAACTTCCAGAAGGCCCCCAAAGCAACCCACCTGTGTCTTACTGTGTACTTCTACTTCAGAGGAAAACATTGTACTACTACATTTACCTGATGGAGAAATGTAACCAGTTATGTTGGAGATTCACTTCAGATTTTAAAATATGATGCATTATTATTCATTAAACCATCTAGCTCCACCAGCACAGACGTTAAGTAAGTAAGTAAAAAAACACACACACACACACAAAGACGGCCCTCACTTTATAGATAGTTAGCTATCACTCTTGATAACTTTTAATGTCTTAATTGGTTCCACGTGTGTTCTCCTGCAGAACCAAGCTGAGCAGCGCCCCCCCGCCCGACAGAGTGCCCCGCCCACCTCTCTGTACCGCACCCACTCTCTGGGAGCGCACCCCAGTGGCCGCCCCACCTCACTGCGGGCCGACCAGCTCCCCACGCAGCCGGTGTACTCCACACCACGGCACAGCCACAATGGAAGGTAGTGAAAATAATTTGGCCCAAGACTTTTCTTTTGTATCCACTGTAATCCATAACTGACCTGTCGTTTCCATGGTTACGCTGCTGCACAGTGTGCCGGGCCAGGAGGCGGAGTCAACCGAGGGCAACTTCCTGTCTGCAGAGGATGGCGAGGAGTGCGGCGCTTTGAGCGACAGCCTGTCGCGGCTGCGCAGCCCATCGGTGATGGAGGTCCGAGAGAAAGGAAGCGAGAAGCTGAAGGAGGAGCTGGCAAAGGCCCAGAGGGTAGGACACACACACACACACACACACACACACACACACACACACACA
>NC_045755.1:9296300-9299522 GCF_008692095.1 Etheostoma spectabile | reverse complement strand
ACACACACACACACACACACACACACACACACACACACACACACAGTCTCTGGTCTTAACCTGAAGGTTTTTGAATTTAAACTGAATGTAAGTGGATGTGTGCAGTTGGGACAGTGTGTGTTTGTAAGACTTCACTTCATCTCACCCATACTATCATTACTGACGTTAACATCTTGTAATATTTTATGTTAAATGCATTTACATGATTTATTTTTATACATTTTTTTTTATTTAAAATGGGAACGAGTCCAACATATTTCACAATTTTTTTATTTCTTCATCATTTTCATTTCTTACTTCCATGTGTTTTCATTTGGCGGTTGTTTTTCTGTTGTGTTGTTTTCTGTGTTTGTATGTGTGTGTGTGTGTGTGGAAGGAGCTGCTGTTAAAGGATGAGGAGTGTGAGAGGTTGTCTAAAGTCAGAGACCAGCTCGGCCAGGAGCTGGAGGAGCTCACCGCCAGTCTGTTCCAGGTCGGTCCGCCTCTCCCCCGTCCATCTGTCCGTCTCCTCTGCTTCCCGTTTCCTGTTTCCCTTCCTCCCGAGGCAGCGGCCAGACAGAAAAATGAAAATGGTCCTCCCTGGGATTTGTGGCTCTCTGTTTTTTGGCAGCAGAGATGTGAAACGAAGGCGCTGGGAGGCTGTGTTTTAGTGGACTTCTAAACATTTAGTGCGTCTCAGGGTATTCTGCTTGATCCTCCATCAAGTCATTAAAGTAGAAACAACTATGGCTCTTTTTCTGGAGCTGGTGACCAGAGAGAAAGCTCTGTTTCTCAGTCTTGCTTGGTTCAACTCTGTACTTTTTTTTACTTATAACTGAATCTCTGAGAGGGGGAAATAATCATGGGGCTCTAAATCTTTATTTTATACTTCTTTGAGTTTTTATCCCCAAAACCATTTATGACAGACTTACTGGCATGTAGGTAAGGTCACCAGCAACAGATTCAATGTGACCTACATGTTATTTTACACAATATATTTAGTAGGGGGGTCCCTGCCCCGTCTCTCTTTCAGGTAAGGGGGTTTTGGCCTACAAATGGCCTACAAATGTTGAAAAACATGGATGTATGAGTTGAAAATACAGTAAATACTTTGGAGAAAGAACAGCAATGGCAAAACTGTGGAACTGTTACTGACAGGTTTGTAAGCCTACCTAACTGATAAGACAGACTGACGTGCATCAGCCTTTCCTACGGACTCAGTTTGAGCCCGTTTAATCTACATAGTTACCCCAGAGTTTTCAAACCAAAACAGGGGCAGCAGTTTTTCCAAATGTCTCCATTTCAAGAGCTGGGAAATGCCGGAGTAGTGTGGAAGCGAGGGTTAAACGTAGCAAAAGACATTCTTTCTAAAACCTAAACACACCTCAAGATATTTTTTTTTAAATCATTTTCAAACTTGTAGTCTTCGAACCCTAACCGACATTGCTTCAAATGACACTTGAAGACACAGTTCCCTCCGGAGACACTAAAGGCTTCATGCAACGTTTTCCACCTATGCAGTAGTCTTCCCCAACACTGGGGCAAACAGTCTTTCACAAGAACACCAAACCTTTTTCAATTGCTTGACACATTTCTTGTTCTGCCGTTGGATGAACCAAGCAGATGGAAGCTGTGCGGCTGGCCTTCACGACTTGTTGTTCCTTTCCTCCTTACACTCCTTGTTCTTCACCCTTTTTCTCATAGCAGGTGTTGGGGTTCTTATCTCTGTGTGTGTTGTGTGTTTGTGTGTTTTTTGTAGCCTGTAGATGTATGCTGCAAAATCTGTGTTACGTATTCAAACAGATGCTTAACTTTATGTTACCATTATGTATTTCTAACGTTTGAGTGAATTGTTCCTTTAATAGGCATTGAGCTTGTGTAAATCTGCTTCACTATCGGAATAAAGACAAAATCCCAACACTTATATTGTGAGTGAAGAAGATATCCAAAAAATAATAAAATCGTTTGTGTGTGTTTTCCAGGAGGCCCACAAAATGGTCAGAGAAGCCAACGTCAAACAGGCAAATGCTGAAAAACAACTGAAAGAAGCCCTGGGAAAGGTGACAACACTACGAATGTTCCTCTCACGACTGAGTTTGTGTTGAATATCGTAATCCTTACCAGAGTCCCAACTCAGTCAGTTCTTCAAAACACACAGACATGAAATGGTTTGGGAATTTTCATTGTCAGTTTGTTGCTTTCCACACGGCCAAGGCCCAGGAGACTGGCTGATTCCAAACGTCACAACGCTTTGAACTGTGGGTAATCCCCTTTGGTGAAGTCTGCATCGATGCAGACTCACGGAAAGTGTGTACTCCCACCCTTTGAAATTCGACATTGAGACAACCCTACGCCCCTTACGAGTGCGCACCAAAGTCTATGAGTCCAGACATTGGTTTTGGGCCAAAATCTCTGATGTGTATAAATGTCCATGAATCAGCTTAGAAATCATCAAAAAAGCAATTGAAACCGAGAATCATCATGTTTTAAGTTTTATTTATTGACAAAGTTCCCCAGTGAGGGTACACTGCAAAGAGGAGCTGCTAATTTTGCATACTTTAAATGGTCCAAATAGGTCTATATGTTGGTGTCAGCATGTTTCCATCTATCAGATTAGCTAAAAAAAGAGCTTTTTTTCTTTTTAGATTGACGTCCTTCAGGCGGAGGTCCAGGCCCTGAAGACCCTGGTGCTCTCCTCCCCCACCTCCCCGCTAGGTGAACTGCCCTCTGCAGGAGCCGGGGGGAAGACCCCCTTCAGAAAGGGCCACAGCAGGAACAAGAGCACCTCCTCGGCCATCATGGGGACGCAGCCTGACCCGTCGGCCACGCAGCCCATCGTACGGGAGTGTAGAGAGGTAAGAGCGCTAACACGAGCCTACAGAACTTCACGTAACACCAGCTGACAATACTTTTAATACGTTATCCTGTGTTGTTGAACATGTAGGTGGACAGTCAGCTGTTCAGCGACTTTAAGGCGTGGAAGGAGGAGCCGACACTCGACCGGGGCTGCTGCTTCCTGGAGAGAGTTTACCGCGAGGACATCTACCCCTGCCTCACTTTCAGCAAGAGTGAGGTACAGAGAGATGCAGACAAAGATCTCACCTAAAGGCTAGTAGTGGTTATGGAGCAAGGACGCAACAAAACAACCATTCAAAAAATATTTTAAAGGCATGAAAATGTCACTTAATGAATTTTTCAACATTAATATGCATTCCCCCAGCCTGCCTATGGTCCCCCAGTGGC
>NC_045755.1:9296121-9296290 GCF_008692095.1 Etheostoma spectabile | reverse complement strand
GATAGGTGTAAACCGAGCCCTGGGTATCCTGCTCTGCCTTTGAAAACATGAAAGCTCAGATGGGCCGAGCTGGAATATGGCCCCTAACGAGGTCATAAGGGGCAAGGTTACCTCCCCTTTCTCTGCTTTGGTCGCCCAGAGAATTTGGCCCACCCATGAGAGAGAGAGA
>NC_045755.1:9295020-9296111 GCF_008692095.1 Etheostoma spectabile | reverse complement strand
GAGAGAGAGAGAGAGATCGACGGCTTTCAAAGGAGCAAAGTGAGCCAGGAGAGCTGCAGTTCAAGAGTATAAAAGCTATCGTGCATTGGTAACTAAGCAACAGTGGGCTCTTTTGGCTGGCACATGGCTTGGCCCATGTTTAAGGGCTGAAAAAACATTTAAAACTGGCCCTGTTGAGGCCTGTTGGATGCTAACTCTAGCAGGAGGATAACACGGTGTAGACAGCGGATTTGGTGTTAAATCAAACTCTAGAGAACTTGGATGCAACCCGAGAGTTCGGTTGTTTGGTCCGCGCCAGAGTTCAAATGAGCTTTCACACCACTCAAAACCAAAACCAAATTTTGGGGGTGTGGGGGGGTATGTTTCCTTCTTCAGTCTCCCAGATATCGTGATGTATCGTGGAGGTTTTTCTTGCAATGTCGAGCTTTGCAGGATTGCTGTATCATGTTACCACTGTTACGACAGGCAACATATCCTGATAGTATCAAAGTTCCCATCCCTACTGTAGACCTAGTAGAGTACGTCTTGCAAAGTTAGTCTTTATTCCATCACTGTACTGTCCACTTTTCCAACCTTTCCTTGAAGGCCCATTGTCCTCTCCTGCTCTCTCCTCAGCTCGGTTCGGCCATCTTGGAAGCTGTGGAGCAGAACACGCTCAGTGTGGAGCCGGTCGGTTTCCAGCCGCTGCCGGTGGTCAAAGCCTCGGCGGTGGAGTGTGGAGGACCAAAGTAAGACAGCGCTAGAGCTGGGCCATATGGAGAAAATCAAATATCCCAATATTTTGGACCAAATTCCTCAAAATCACTATTGTGGGGATGTTGTAGGGTTAACAATTGGTGCTTTCACAAAATGAGCACACAATGAGAATTTTGATAAATAATCAACAGCTATGTTGCTATAATAACTATGTGGGTAAAGGCAAATAATAGAACAGCTAGAACAGTCTAGTGTTTTCACAAAATTACATCACTCTACTGTAATGCAGCCTTTTAAAGTGCCCATATTATGAAAAAAAAATAAAAAATCACTTTTTCACTTTATCCTGCCTTGGACTGATCAAAGCTGGAGAAAGAGTTATCAGCTGATGGATC
>NC_045755.1:9290697-9295010 GCF_008692095.1 Etheostoma spectabile | reverse complement strand
ACTGAGCATGTGCAGCTCCCAACAAAGATAGGATTGAAGGGAGATGTCTCACTCTGGAGCAAAAACCTAAACACACAGGGTGGAAACAGGATCTGCAGCAAAAATATGGTGTTTTTTGAAAATGAAACCATGTAACCCTATTCTGGTACAACCTCAAAATACAATTATGAAACTGAAAATGAGCAGAATATGGGCGCTTTAAAAAAACAGGACAAGACAAAACTTGTGTCAAATCGGGATATTACGTAGCCTCAGATATCAATATAATAGAATGAGTTATTGCCCAGCCCTAGACAGCACACACACCACACACACACACACACACCACACACACACACACACACACACACACACACACACACACACACACACACACACAGCAACTCTTTCTCCTATTCATCGAGCTATCAATCTTTCATCATCATCTCTCCATCTTCCCTCAATTTCCTCCTCTAGTGGGCGAAGAGCTGAGCTCATCACGTAAGTCTAACTCTCTCTCTCTCTCTCTCTCTCTCTCTCTCTCTCTCTCTCTTTTCCATCAGCATTTTTTAATTACCCCTCAGTTGTTCCCTGCCTGGCTCTTCCAACCATCCCTTCTATCTCTTATAATAATAATAATAATAATAATAATAATACTACTCCTTTAATACTTTCTTCTGTCCAGGTTTATCAAAGCAATCCTGATGATAGCAAGCTTGATAAATGTCTAACAGTGACCATCTCTCCTTCCTTCCTTTCCTTGCTTCCTCAAGTCTTAGTATTAGTCTTGTTCTGTTTGATAGGTTGTTGTTTTGTCCTCACTTTGAAACAAAACCCATAAATAACCTCTCGTCTGTCTCTCTTTTGTGTGTGTCTCTGATAGAAAATGTGCCCTGAGCGGTCAGACCAAAACCTGTAAGCACAGAATCAAGTTTGGAGATTCGTCCAACTATTACTATGTGTCTCCGTATTGTAGATATAGAGTGAGTACCAACACACACACACACACACACACACTACAAAAGCAACAACTTGTTCATTTTCCTTTCTGTTAAGGCGCTGACACACCAACCCCATTCTCGGCCGTTGGTACAGTCTGCCGAGGTCGGTGACTCGAGTCTGAGAATCCGTCGCTTTAATTTGGGCCGATTTGACTTGTTAAATTGGAGGGTTAGGGCCGTTGGACTCAATGACCAATCTGATTGGTGGAGTGCTAGCCCTTGACTACCGAATCAGTGCACTTATGTTAAAACACGTACTGGAAATGACGAGTGGGATGAGCATGAAGAACGCCTCTCTTTGTTGATCAAAGAACAGACAGATTCAGCAGCTGCACGGCCTATTTCTCACTAAAAATGTTTTCAGAAACACGTTTCGGTGACCTATTTTGTAAAATACAACATTGTATTGTATTCCAAACGAGCCGCCATTATGATGATCTGGCTTTAAAATGGGAACTCCGGTTCAAGTTGAACGTAGTCCAATTAGAACGGAGCCGCCCCGGTGACGTTTTTGGTGGAGCTGTTGGTTTAATAGATTAGATTAGATCAAATTATACTTTATTCATCCCACAGCGGGGAAATTCCCTTATTACAGCAGCATTGTCTACAATAAAAGCAAAACAAACAAACAAACAAGTAAACACACAAACAAACAGGCAAACAACAGCCAATGAGCAGAGGGTAGGCTGGAAGTAAAGTGGCGTCACATAAAGATATTTCAAAGGGCGGTTGCCACAGTACAGAAAACAATACTGCAGTGTAAGTGAGTGACGTTAAAATGAAATTGAATATGTAATTAAAACAATAAAGCAAAAGTAGGTAACCAAAATACAAATTATATTTACCTGTGACCATAAATAATATTGAAAAAGTAAGTACTTGAAATGGAAAAAATATAAATACAGATAATAAAGATATACAGAGTGTGTGGTGTAACAGAAACCCCTCCCAGAATATCTGCTCTGCCACACACACACACACACACACACACACACACACACACTGTGCATCTGCCCTGTTTCTAATACCGTGGCGGTATAATTTTGCCCTGGCGGGCCACAACTACAAAATCATCTCCTTCATGTTTTCTTTTTAGTCTGTCATGTCTTTCTTGACGTCATGGCATCGGCTGTAGGCTGTCTGACTTCGTTCCATTAACTTTCTTAAAAAGGTTTCTAGAAAAATGAAGTTGTTGCAACACCTCGAAAACATCTGTTTCACAAACAAATGTTTTTTAACTTTAATTTGTATTTGTCTTTGTGTTTTTGTCTTCTCAGATCACAGCAGTGTGTAATTTCTTCACCTATATCCGCTACATCCACCAAGGGCTGGTCAAACAGCAGGATGGTAAGAGACACACACACACACACATACACACACACACACATACACACACACACACACACACACAACACACACACACACACACACCACTTTTTCTTTACCACGCCATGCTATTACTTTTTTATTTCTGTTGACACACTATATTGACTTTTGATTTGACTGATGGCGTTTCCCTCTTGTGTGTGTGTGTGTGTGTGTGTGGTGTGTGTGTGTGGTGTGTGTGTGGTGTGGTGTGGTGTGTGTGGTGTGTGTGTGTGTGTGTGTATGTGTGTGTGCGCGCGCGCAGCAGAGCAGATATTCTGGGAGGTGAGGCAGCTACGGAGGGAAATGTCCTTCGCCAAGCTCGGCTACTACAAAGACCAGCTGTGACAGATGGACAGCCCCGCCCTCCAATCACAGCCAACTGCGCCCCGAATCCCCGCCCCCCCTTCCTGATCCTAGTTTTCCTCATCCTGTCATCCCCCTCCCTCCTTTCCTCCCTCCCTCCTTCCTTTGTGAGAGTGTGTTTTTGTGTGTGAAAGAGAATTACTGTGGTGGTTTTCAGTCACCACAAAAAAGATGTCAGTGGTCTGTTGTTGTCGTTATCAATCTGGAGTTTTTATGGGTTTCTGTTGAAAAACCAAAATATTTTTCTTTTGAAACATGTAACACTCCCATTATATGAATTATTATTATTAATTGGCTTTCTCTCTCCCCCCCCCCAAAAATAAACATACAAAAAAAACCATGAATTGTTACATCAGAGTTTAACAGGGCTGAAATAAGTCATTTGAATTCTTCAGTTAGGAATAGAGACTTTCTGGACAAATGATGGAGAATTAGAGCCACACTTCTGAGATCTAGAGGATATCATTTAAATATTAAGAAACAAGTTGTAGTGTTGAGAGAATAAAATCATAATACAAAAATGTATCAACATTGTTATT
This sequence comes from Etheostoma spectabile, assembly GCF_008692095.1. Lineage (NCBI taxonomy): Eukaryota > Metazoa > Chordata > Actinopteri > Perciformes > Percidae > Etheostoma > Etheostoma spectabile. The sequence continues at coordinate 9,291,760 of NC_045755.1, read as the reverse complement.
TTGATAACAGTTTAAAACATTACTTAAAACAACCTAAAATATTACAAAATACTACTAAGTATTACAACTACTCTCGAAATCCCGGATATATTTTCCTAACTGTTGCTCCAAAGTAGTGACACAAGTAACTAAAACCTGTGAAGTAGACCGTGCAGAAATACAACACACACCCAGCAGTTTAAATGACCAAACAATCAGTTATTGTGTAACTGTATAAGTTTATGTTGTAGAAAATGTTAAAGGCAGTACGTGAAATTTAAAGAAATCCACGCAAAGATAATCAGACGATCACCCATTCAGACTGGATAGTAATTACCTGCTGTTTCTCTGCAAACTCGCTTGTCCACATTATAATTTAATTAAATAATTTCATTGTAATGTTTCTTTGCCTCCCCTTTAAGTCTCTGCCACCCACCTGTGGAGGCTTTTGGGATACAACCGCTGAAGGCCCATCTCTATTCATGACCCTATCCTGTATTATCCAGATCAAAAAACAAGGAGTTAAATTACAAAAGAGCACAGTGAATAATTCCCCACCTCCCCCTGTAATGTTTATCCTGTCTGAATGGGGCTTTAAAAGTCTTTCCAACATTAGAAAGTTTGCCTCTGTATGACAGAAAATGTTATTTATGATTTCTTTTATAGTTTGTTCTTTAGTTGTGGCTAAAGCTTCAGGAGGAAAAATGAAATGTACATGTCCTGCTGTTAAACACTACAGGATGTTGGGTCCTCTTTTACATATGCTGACAAATTTGTGTGGGAATTTTCATTCAACGCCTCCTGGTGTTTTCAGCCTGCTGTATTTATTAATCAGTCAGGAAATGTGTAGTTAATAAGCTATGTGTGTGTGTGGGGGGACACTGACTTTGTTTGTATGCCTGGTGTTGTGTAAACTTTATATATGTTAATTTAAACCTGATTCCTCTGCATTACTCTCTGTCATTCATAGTCAATGTCACTTTCCCGGTTTGGTTTAGTGCCTTTTCTCTCAGACACTCTGAAATAAAAACAGTGATACCTCTGGAAACTGCTGCTGTCTGAGTGGTCTGTTCCCCCCCCCCCC
>NC_045755.1:9290420-9290687 GCF_008692095.1 Etheostoma spectabile | reverse complement strand
CACACGCTGCCATGTGACAAAGTCAAGACCGACTTTTTCAACATGCTATACCATGACTTTTTTCATGAATTTTTCGACATGCTATACTATGACTTTTTTCATTAATTTTTCAACTTACTATACTATGACTTTTTCGACATGCTATTCTATGACTTTTTTTCATGACTTTTTCGACATGCTATACTATGACTTTTTCAACATGCTATATTATGACTTTTTCGACATGCTATTCTATGACTTTTTTCGACATGGCATACTATGACTTTT
>NC_045755.1:9289990-9290410 GCF_008692095.1 Etheostoma spectabile | reverse complement strand
TATTCTATGACTTTTTTCGACATGGCATACTATGACTTTTTTCGACATGCTATACTATGACTTTTCGACATGCTATTCTATGACTTTTTCAACATGCTATACTATGACGTTTTTCATGACTTTTTCGATATACTACACTATGACTTTTTTTGACACGCTATACCATGACTTTTTTCAACATACAATACTATGACTTTTTTCATGACTTTTTTCGACATGTGTTACCAGACGTGAGCTTCGGCGGTTCCTAGGAATGGCTGGGTATTATCGGTGTTTCTGCCGAAACATTTCTGTGGTGGTAGCCCCTCTCACTCACTTGTGTAGCCCAAACCAGCCTTTTGTGTGGACCAGTGAATGCCATCAGGCCTTTGACTGTGCCAAGTCTATTCTCTGTCGTGCTCCGGTACTAGCCGCCCCGGA
>NC_045755.1:9284764-9289980 GCF_008692095.1 Etheostoma spectabile | reverse complement strand
CCATTCAAGATCGAGGTGGATGCAAGCGCTACTGGAGCCGGAGCGGTGCTGCTTCAAGATGGGCCCAACGACATTAGCCATTCTGTCTCCTACTTCTCAGTTAAGTTCAAGCGCCATCAGCTTAACTGTTCCACTATTGAGAATGAAGCCTTGGCTTTGCTCCTTGCCTTGCAACACTTTGAAGTGTATGTGGGATTGTTGAGTTTTAAAAAGTTAAAATGTCTGAAGGAGCCAGGTTAGAAAGTTATGCATACATCTGTCCCCATTTTTCCCCCACTTTCTGACTGTAAAGAGTTGATCAGGTCAAGTCTGGCATTTAACATATGGAAAGGGGCTTCCTGCTATGCACCAAAAGGTGGTCTTCTGTCTCCTGTCCCCTGGGGTCTTAGTCTAGGTTGAGACAATACAATGTTGATTGGACTATGTTGATGTCAGAGTTTCACATTTACACGACAGACCCCTCTGTTCTGTAACCAAAACAACCCCCAAAGGTGCAGTGTTTGAAGGCAGGTCAGTTCTCATTGCACAGCAAAGATGCACGGCCTGCTGTCATGACAACAACGGACCAATGAGAATGGAATTGAATGCACCAGGGGAAAAGGAACAGCCCCCCGGTGCAGCGCACAAAAGAGTGTGATCTGAGAAGTTTCTGGACTGCTTTCACGTGACTCCGTCAGGGGGAGCGTGGATCAGTCCGCTGTCAGCTGCAGTGTTATTTTGTTTGTTTGTGTCTTATTGTCTTTGTCTTATCATCTTCATCACTGCTATTGCATTAAACCTTTTCCTAATTCTCAATTCGACCCTCAGCCTCCTTTTCCTCAGAGATCCAGCACCAATGCAGTCCCCTGGTTTTTCTCCATCGTATGTACAACCATAATCAGAGGCTGATGTGCTGGGCATTACCAGTCCAAGAGTTTAATCTAGACATAAGACACAAGAAAAGAGGTTGACAACGTTGTTGCTGATACTTTGTCTCGTGTGTGACTTTTTGTTGGTTTTCTCGTGTGTTTGGCACCCGTGGCTTGTTTTTTTTTCTTTACTGCTTAAGTGACGGAAGTAGTGTGGGTCAACATCCGGGCGGTGTTTGTTCTTATGGGAGGGGGCGTTACGTTCTCTAACGCTGCTCTGGCCTCTGTTTGGAAGAGAGCCATTTGGTGTTGTTTTTCTGTGTTTCGGGTTTGCCACCCCTGAGGGCCTGATTGTCCACAGGTGTTACCAATCCGGTCATCAGCTGGCCTGCATAAAAGCTCCCGAGTTAAAGACACCGCCCCTTCCTCTTTCCAACTTCCGGTTGTGCTGAGAGCAGTTGGTGTAGTTAGTAATCTCTGCTGGTGCATATGATTTGTAGACTGAAGGACTTGGTATCTGAAGCTGGTAAGGGTTCTCTGCCATTTGTTTTGACCCCCTTTTTCTTCTGTTTCGTGGTTAGTCAGGGAGTTTAGCATTGTGTATTTTGGTTTTCTCAATCTGTAGTTCAGTTGCCATTTTGTTTCCAGATGGATGGATGGATGGATGGATGTTTATTGATCCCAAGAAAAATGGGAAATTCCTGTGTTACAGCAGCAAAATCAGTCACAAAGCACAAAATATAAATATAAATGAAATACTAGGAAAAATATACATGCATACAATATACATGAAATAATAATACGAATAAAGTAAAAATAACAAATATTTGAATATGTACAGGATGGGGGAACAAAAATGTGCAAATGCTTAAATAATATGCTAAAATGTAAATAAACCAAATGTCCAGGTTGCAGTAGTGTGGTGTCCAAAAGTCTCATCTACCACCCAGTGATGACATGTTAAAAAGTGTTATTGCGGATTTTGTTTGTTGTTTTGGCCTTGGAGACCCTGATGGTTTTAAAGCGTGTGTGTGTGTGCGTGTGCGTGTGTGTGTGCGTGCGTGTGTGTGTGTTATAATTTACGTATTAAAACATACTTGTTATGTACTTTGACTTGTTAGTCTCTCTTCCGTTAGTTTGAGCTGTTAGTTTGTGTTACGTCCTAGCTTCCCCTAGACAGTAAACGTAAAGGTCGTAACAACATGCTATATTATGACTTTTTTATGACTTTTTCAACATGCTATACTGACTTTTTTATGACTTTTTCAACATGCTATACTATGACTTTTTTATGACTTTTTCGACATGCTATACTATAACTTTTTCGACATGCTATACTATTTTTTTCGACATGCAATACTGTGACTTTTTCGACATGCTATACTATGACTTTTTTCATGACTCTCTCAACATGCTATACTATGACTTTTTTCAACATGCTATACTATGACTTTTTTCATGACTTTTTCAACATGCATCCTATGACTTTTTTCAACATGATACTATGACTTTTTTTCGACTACTATACTAGTGACTTTTTTCGACATGCTATACTATTTTTTCAACATGCTTACTAACTATGACTTTTTTCATGACTTTTTCAACATGCTATACTATGACTTTTTTATGACTTTTTCGCTGTTACATGACTTTTTATACTTTTTCGAACATACTATACTATGACTTTTTTTCGACATGCTATACTATGACTTTTTCAACATGCTATACTATGACTTTTTTCCACATGCTATAACTATGACTTTTTCGACATACAATGACTTTTTTGACATACTACACTATACTTTTTTCCCATGCTATACTATGACTTTTTCAACATGCTAACTATGACTTTTTTTCATGACTTTTTTGACATACTACACACTGACTTTTTTTTCAACATGCTATACTATGACTTTTTTATGACTTTTTCGACATACTATACTATGACTTTTTTCGACATGCTGTACTATGACTTTTTATGATTTTTCGACATACTATACCATGACTTTTTATAAGATGACATGCTATACTATTTTTTTCAACATGCTATACACTATTTTTCGACATGCTATACTATTTTTTTCGACATGCAATACTGTAACTTTTTTCGACATGCTATACTATGACTTTTTCATACTTTTTTCATGACTTTTTCAACATGCTATACTATGACTTTTTTCAACATGTATACTATGTTTTTTTCGACATCACATTACTTTTTTGACATACTACACTATGACTTTTTTCAACATGCTATACTATGAGACTTTTTTCAACATGCTATACTATGACTTTTTTGACATACTACACTAGACTTTTTTCAACTGCTATACTAGACTTTTTTCATGACTTTTTCAACATGCTATACTACTATGACTTTTTGACATACTATATACTATGACTTTTTTTCGACATGCTCTACATTTTTTTTCAACATGCTATACCTATGACTTTTTTTTCGACATGCTATACTATTTTTTTCGACATGCATACTGTGACTTTTCGACATGCTATACATGACTTTTTTGACATGCTATATTATGCTTTTTTCATGACTTTTTCAAATGCTATACTATGACTTTATGACTTTTTTCGACATACAATACTATGACTTTTTTCAAATACTATGACTTTTTCGACTTACTACACATGACTTTTTTCAACTGCTAATACTATGACTTTTTTCATGACTTTTTCAACATGCTATACTAACTTTTTTTCAACTGCTATACTATGACGTTTTTCGACATGCAATACTGTAATACTATGACTTTTTTTCAACATGCTATACTATGATTTTTTTCATGACTTTTTCAACATGCTATCTATGACTTTTTTCATGACTTTTTCAACATGCTATACTATGCTTTTTTTCGACATGCTATACTATGACTTTTTCGACATAACTGACTTTTTTGACATACTCACTATGACTTTTTTCAACATGCTATCCAGACTTTCAACATGCTATACTATACTTTTTTTCATGCTTTTTCAACATGCTATACTATGACTTTATGACTTTTTCGACATACAATACTATGACTTTTTTCAAAATACTATGACTTTTTCGACTTACTACACATGACTTTTTTCAACATGTATATGACTTTTTTCATGACTTTTTTTCACATGCTATAATATGCTTTTTTCAAACTGCTATACTATGACGTTTTTCGACATGAATACTGTATACTATGACTTTTTTTCAACATGCTATACTATGATTTTTTTTCATGACTTTTTCAACATGCTATACTATGACTTTTTTTCATGACTTTTTCAACATGCTATACTATGCTTTTTCATGACTTTTCACATTCTTACTATGACTTTTTTTCGACATGCTATACTATGACTTTTTCGACAATACAATGACTTTTTGACTACATACTACACTACTTTATTTTCAACATGCTATACCATGACTTTTTCAACATGCTATCTATGACTTTTTTCATGACTTTTTTTCGACATGATCCTATGACTTTTTCGACATACAATGACTTTTTTGACATACTACACTATGACCTTTTTCAACATGCTATACCATGACTTTTTCAACATGCTATACTATGACATTTTTCATGACTTTTTTGACATGCTATACTATGACTTTTTTTGACATACAATGACTTTTTTGACATACTACACTATGACTTTTTTCAATATGCTATACCATGACTTTTTCAACATGCTATACTATGACTTTTTTCAACATGCTATACTATGACTTTTTTCATGACTTTTTGACATACTACACTATGCTTTTTTTACATGCTATACATGACTTTTTTCATACTTTTTCAACATGCTATACTATGACTTTTTTCATGACTTTTTCAACATGCTATACTATGACTTTTTTCGACATGCTATGACCATGACTTTTTCAACATGCTATACTGACTTTTTTCATGACTTTTTCCAACATGCTACTACTAGACTTTTTTTCGACATGCTATAACTATGACTTTTTTCCCCCAATGACTTTTTTGACATGCTATACCTGACTTTTTCAACATGCTTTAACACCATGTTTTTGACTTTCAACTACACTATGACTTTTTTTCAACAGTCACACTGACTTTTTTCACATGTTATACACTGACTTTTTCACACATGCTATCAACCTGACTTTTTCAACATGCTATACTATGCATTTTTTCACTGACTTTTTTTCGACATGCACTATGACTTTTTCGACATACAATGACATTTTTTTGACATACATCACTATGACTTTTTTCTCAACATGTTATCTCCATGACTTTTTCAACATGCTATACAATGACTTTTCAACATGCTATACTATGACTTTTTTTGACATGCTATACTATGACTTTTTCGACATACAATGACTTTTTT
>NC_045755.1:9284564-9284739 GCF_008692095.1 Etheostoma spectabile | reverse complement strand
TTTCATGACTTTTTCAACATGCTATACTATGACTTTTTTCAACATGCTATACTATGACGTTTTTCGACATGCAATACTGTAATACTATGACTTTTTTTCAACATGCTATACTATGATTTTTTTCATGACTTTTTCAACATGCTATACTATGACTTTTTTCATGACTTTTTCAACA
>NC_045755.1:9284258-9284427 GCF_008692095.1 Etheostoma spectabile | reverse complement strand
ATGACTTTTTTCATGACTTTTTCAACATGCTATACTATGACTTTATGACTTTTTCGACATACAATACTATGACTTTTTTCAAAATACTATGACTTTTTCGACTTACTACACATGACTTTTTTTCAACATGCTATACTATGACTTTTTTCATGACTTTTTCAACATGCTA
>NC_045755.1:9266819-9284233 GCF_008692095.1 Etheostoma spectabile | reverse complement strand
TATAACATGTTGAAAAAAGGTCATTATGTAGTATGTCGTAGTATAAAAAGTCATAAAAAAGTCATGGTATAGCATGTCAAAAAAGTCATTGTATGTAAAGTCTGAAAAAGTCATTGTATGTCTAAAAAAGTCATAGTAATAGCATAGTATTAAAAAGTTCTGGTATACGCAATTTCGAAAAAAGTCAATTGTATGTCGAAAAAAGTCATAGTATAGCATGTTGAAAAAGTCATGGTATAGCATGTCGAAAAAAGTCATGAAAAAAGTCATTGTATGTCGAAAAAAGTCATAGTATAGCATGTTGAAAAAGTCATGAAAAAAGTCATAGTATAGCATGTTGAAAAAGTCATTGTATAGCATGTTGAAAAAGTCATGGTATAACATGTTGAAAAAAGTCATAGTGTAGTATGTCAAAAAAGTCATTGTATGTCGAAAAAGTCATAGTATAGCATGTCAAAAAAGTCATAGTATAGCATGTTGAAAAAGTCATTGTATAGCATGTTGAAAAAGTCATGGTATAACATGTTGAAAAAAGTCATAGTGTAGTATGTCAAAAAAGTCATTGTATGTCGAAAAAGTCATAGTATAGCATGTCGAAAAAGTCATGAAAAAAGTCATAGTATAGCATGTTGAAAAAGTCATTGTATAGCATGTTGAAAAAGTCATGGTATAACATGTTGAAAAAAGTCAGTGTAGACTGTTGGAAAAAAGTCATAGTGTAGTATGTCAAAAAAGTCATGGTATAGCATGTTGAAAAAGTCATGGTATAGCATGTCAAAAAGTCATTGTCAAAAAGTCATAGTATATGTCGAAAAAAAGTCATAGTATAGCTGTTGAAAAAGTCATGAAAAATCAGTATAGCATGTTGAAAAAGTCATGGTATAGCATGTCGAAAATTCATGTATAGCATGTTGAAAAAAGTCATGGAAAAAATTCATAGTATAGCATGTTGAAAAAGTCATGAAAAAAGTCATAGATAGCATGTTACAAAAAAAGTCGTGTAGTATGTCAAAAAAGTCATGAAAAAAGAATCATAAGTATAGCATGTTAAAAATTCATAGTATAGCATGTTGAAAAAGTCATGGTATAGCATATTGAAAAAAGTCATAGTGTAGTATGTCAAAAAAGTCATTGTATGTCAAAAAAAGTCATAGTATAGCATGTCAAAAAAGTCATGAAAAATGTCATAGTATAGCATGTTGAAAAAGTCATGGTATAGCATGTTGAAAAAGGTCATAGTGTAGTATGTCAAAAAAGTCATTGTATGTCGAAAAAGTCATAGGATATCATTCGAAAAAGTCATGAAAAAAGTCATAGTATAGCATGTTGAAAAGTCATGGTAATAGCGTGAAAAAATCATAGTGTAGTATGTCAAGTCATTGTTGTCGAAAAGTCTAGTATAGCTGTCAAAAAAGTCATAGTAATAGCATGTTGAAAGTCATGAAAAAAGTCATAGTTAGCATGTTGAAACAGTCATGAAAAAAGTCATAGTATAGCATGTTGAAAAAGTCATGAAAAAATCAGTATAGCATGTTGAAAAAAGTCATAGTATTACAGTATTGCATGTCGAAAAACGTCATAGTATAGCATGTTGAAAAAAGTCATAGTATAGCATGTGAAAAAGTCATGAAAAAGTCATAGTATAGCATGTTGACAAAAGTCATGTGTAGTAAGTCGAAAAGTCATTAGTATTTTGAAAAAAGTCTAGTATTGTATGTCGAAAAAGTCATAAAGTCATAGTAAGCATGTTGAAACAGTCATGAAAAAAGTCATAGTATAGCATGTTGAAAAAGTCATGGTTAGCATGTTGAAAAAGTCATAGTGTAGTATTCAAAAAAGTCATTGTATGTCGAAAAAAGTCATAGTATAGCTGTCGAAAAAGTCATAGTATGCATGTTGAAAAGTCATGAAAAAAGTCATAGTATAGCATGTTGAAAAAGTCATGAAAAAAATCATAGTATAGCATGTTGAAAAAAAGTCATAGTATTACAGTATTGCATGTCGAAAAACGTCATAGTATAGCATGTTGAAAAAAGTCATAGTATAGCATGTTGAAAAAGTCATGAAAAAAGTCATAGTATAGCATGTTGAAAAAAAGTCATGTGTAGTAAGTCGAAAAAGTCATAGTATTTTGAAAAAAGTCATAGTATTGTATGTCGAAAAAGTCATAAAGTCATAGTATAGCATGTTGAAAAAGTCATGAAAAAAGTCATAATATAGCATGTCGAAAAAGTCATAGTATAGCATGTCGAAAAAGTCACAGTATTGCATGTCGAAAAAAATAGTATAGCATGTCGAAAAAAGTCATAGTATAGCATGTTGAAAAAAATAGTATAGCATGTCGAAAAAAGTCATAGTATAGTATGTCAAAAAAGTCATAGTATAGCATGTTGAAAAAGTCATGAAAAAAGTCATAGTATAGCATGTTGAAAAAAAGTCATAGTGTAGTATGTCAAAAAAGTCATAGTATAGCATGTTGAAAAAAGTCATAGTATAGCATGTTGAAAAAAGTCATAGTGTAGTATGTCAAAAAAGTAATTGTATGTCGAAAAAAGTCATAGTATAGCATGTTGAAAAAAGTCATAGTATAGCATGTTGAAAAAGTCATGAAAAAAGTCATGAAAAAAGTCATAGTATAGCATGTCGAAAAAGTCACAGTATTGCATGTCGAAAAAAATAGTATAGCATGTCGAAAAAAGTCATAGTATAGCATGTTGAAAAAAATAGTATAGCATGTCATCTTATAAAAAGTCATGGTATAGTATGTCGAAAAAGTCATAAAAAAGTCATAGTACAGCATGTCGAAAAAAGTCATAGTATAGTATGTCGAAAAAGTCATAAAAAAGTCATAGTATAGCATGTTGAAAAAAAGTCAGTGTAGTATGTCAAAAAAGTCATGAAAAAAGTCATAGTATAGCATGTTGAAAAAGTCATAGTATAGCATGTTGAAAAAAGTCATAGTGTAGTATGTCAAAAAAGTCATTGTATGTCGAAAAAAGTCATAGTATAGCATGTTGAAAAAAGTCATAGTATAGCATGTTGAAAAAAGTCATAGTATAGCATGTCGAAAAAAGTCATAGTATAGTATGTCGAAAAAGTCATAAAAAAGTCATAGTATAGCATGTCGAAAAAGTCATAAAAAAGTCATAGTATAGCATGTTGAAAAAGTCATGAAAAAAGTCATAGTATAGCATGTTGAAAAAAATAGTATAGCATGTCGAAAAAAGTCATAGTATAGTATGTCGAAAAAAGTCATAGTATAGCATGTTGAAAAAGTCATAGTATCATGTTGAAAGTCATGAAAAAGTCATAGTATAGCATGTTGAAAAAAGTCATAGTATAGCATGTTGAAAGAGTCATGAAAAAATTCATAGTATAGCGATGTCGAAAAGTCACAGTATGCTGTCAAAAAATAGTATAGCATGTCGAAAAAGTTATGTATAGCATGTCAAAAGTCTAAAAGTCATAGTATAGCATGTGTGAAAAGTCATAAAAAATCTTATAGCATGTTGAAAAAGTCTAAAAAAAGTCATAATATATGCATGTTGTTACGACCTTTACGTTACTGTCTAGGGGAAGCTAGGACGTAACACAAACTAACAGCTCAAACTAACGGAAGAGAGACTAACAAGTCAAAGTACATAACAAGTATTTTAATACGTAATTATAACACACACACACGCACGCACACCACACGCACACGCACCACACACACCCTTTAAAACCACAGGTCTCCAAGGCCCAAACACAACAAAATCCGCAATAACACTTTTAACATGTCATCACTGGGTGTTAGATGAGACTTTGGACACCACACTACGCAACCTGGACATTTGGTTATTTACATTTTAGCATATTATTAAGCATTTGCACATTTTTGTTCCCCCATCCTGTACATATTCAATATTGTTATTTTGACTTTTTCGTATTATTATTTTTATTATATGTATGCATGTATATTTTCCTAGTATTTCATTTATATTTATATTTGTCTTTGTGACTGATTTTGCTGCTGTAACACAGGAATTTCCCATTTTTCTTGGGATCAATAAACATCCATCCATCCATCCATCCATCTGGAAACAAAATGCAACTGAACTACAGATTGAGAAAACCAAAATCACAATGCTAAACTCCCTGACTAACCACAAACAGAAGAAAAAGGGGGTCAAAACAAATGCAGAGCAACCCTACCAGCTTCAGATACCAAGTCCTTCGTCTACAAATCATATGCACAAGCAGAGATTCTAACTAACAACAACTGCTCTCAGCACAAACCGAAGTTGGAAAAGGAGGGCGTGTGTCTTTAACTCGGGAGCTTTTATGAGGCCAGCTGATGACCGGATTGGTAACACCTGTGGACACGGATCGGCCCTCAGGGGTGGCAAACCGAAACACGAAAACAACACCAAATGGCTTCTCTTCCAAACAGAGGCCAGAGCAGCGTTAGAGAACGTAACGCCCCTCCCTAGAACAAACACCGCCCGGATGTTGACCCCACACTACTTCCGTCCACTTAAGCAGTAAAGAAAAACAAAACAAGCACGGGTGCCAAACACACGAGGGAAAACCAACAAAAAGTCACACACGGAACAAAGTATCAGCAACCAACGTTGTCAAACTCTTTTCTTGGTCTTATTGTCTAGATTAAACTCTTGGACTGGTAATGCCCAGCAACATCATCCTCTGATTATGGTTGTACATACGATGGAGAAAAACCAGGGACTGCATTGGTGCTGGACTCTCTGAGGAAAAGGGAGGCTGAGGGTCGAATTGAGAATTAGGAAAAGGTTTAATGCAATAGCATGATGAAGTATATAAGACAAAGACAATAAGACACAAACAAACAAACATAACACTGCAGCTGACAGCGGACTGATCCACGCTCCCCACTGACGGAGTCACGTGAAAGCAGTCCAGAAACTCTCAGATCACACATCTTTTGTGCTCTGCACCGGGGCTGTTCCTTTTCCCGGTGCATTCAATTCCATTCTCATGGGTCCGTTGTTGTCATGACCAGCAGGCCGTGCATCTTTGCTGTGCATGAGAACTGACCTGCCTTCAAACACTGCACCTTTGGGGGTGTTTTGGTTACAGAACAGAGGGGTCTGTCGTGTAAATGTGAAACTCTGACATCAACATAGTCAATCAACATTGTATTGTCTCAACCGAGACTAAGACCCCATGGACAGGAGGACAGAAGACCACCTTTGGTTGCATAGCAGGAAGCCACTTTCCAATGATTAAATGCCAGACTTACCTGATCAACAATCTTTACGTCAGAAAGTTGGGGGAAAAATGGGGACAGATGTATGCATAACTTTCTAACCTGGCTCCTTCAGACATTTTACTTTTTAAACTCAACAACTCCCACATACACTCTTCAAAGTGTTGCACAGGCAAGGAGCAAAGCCAAGGCTTCATTTCTCATGTGTGAACAGTTAAGCTGATGGCGCTTGAACTTAACTGAGAAGTAGGAGACAGAATGGCTATGTCGGTGGGCCCATCTTGAAGCACACGCTCCGGCTCCAGTAGCGCTTCTCCACTCGATCTTGAATGGCTAGTGAGTCCGGGGCGGCAGTACCGGAGCACGACGAGAGAAAGACTTGGCACAGTCAAAGGCCTGATGGCATTCACTGGTCCACACAAAAGGCTGTTTGGGCCTACACAAGTGAGTGGAGGGGCTACCACCACAGAAATGTTTTTCGGCAGAAAACACCGTATACCCAGCATACCATGACTTTTTCAACATGCTATACAATGACTTTTTCAACATGCTATACTATGACATTTTTCATGACTTTTTTTGACATACAATGACTTTTTTGACATACTACACTATGACTTTTTTCCAACAGTCTACACTATGACTTTTTTCAACATGTTATACCATGACTTTTTCAACATGCTATACATTGACTTTTTCAACATGCTATACTATGACTTTTTTCATGACTTTTTCAACATGCTATACTATGACTTTTTTCGACATACAATGACTTTTTTCATGACTTTTTCAACATGCTATACTATGACTTTTTCCGACAATGACTTTTTTGACATGCTATACCATGACTTTTTTCATGACTTTTTTCACATACTACACTATGACTTTTTCGACATGCTACACTATGACTTTTTGGACATACTATACTATGACTTTTTTAGCCTATAAGGAATTTCTTTGACATGCTATGCTATGACTTTTTTGATATATCTATCATATCTTTTTTCGATTAATATTTTGTCATTACTTCGACATGCTATATATTACGTTTTTTATACTATGACTATTTTGCTATGAAATTTTTTTTGACATATACAGTAATATGACTGACAACACACAAACAAAAAGCCCCTTTTATTTGAAAGTATGAACAGCCAAAAGCAGGAAATACATTTTGAATCATTGATATGTGAATTCATACTGTGAAGAAACACACTGCATACATTATCGTTGTAACGATAACACAAATCAGTCTTAAATACTGAAACATCACATTAAACGGGAACAAATTAGCTTCAAATTTGAAATACAGAACAAAACACGGCCCATTCCATTATTATTCCATATCTCCGTGAAGGCCATTAAACGTTCTCCTAAAACCTGTGTAAATATCCTCAGTCCATTAATTACTGGTAAGAGATTTAAATGTTTTCATCTGTCTACTATTTATTTCCTGTTCTTTTTTCTTCAAAAGAGAGATATCATAACCAGAGTGGGCAGAGAGCGTGTTGTATTAACTTTTAGTGTGACGCTTCTGTGATCAACAACAACCAATATACAGTCTTACTCAAATCTCTTAAATAATCATATTCGTCGTCTGGCTCCAGTGAATGGACAGTTGTCAGTCTATCGGGGCCACATCCCCCATGCCAGCCCTGGCAGGACGAGTGCGATGATGACGGAGGAGAACAGGTTGACTGCGTTGTTGTCTAAGATTGGTTTCCCACAGATCCGCCGGGTCGTGGCAGACTCATAACTTACCACCTTATTGATGCTCGCGTCAAAGCCTAAAGGGAAGGAGAAATAACGGATTATTACCTCAGAGATTCATCATTGTATGTTGAAAAAGTCATAGCATAACATGTCAAAAAAAGTCAGAGTATGTTAAACTTCACGAAAAAAGTCATGGTATGTCGTAAAGTCATAGTATAGCATGTCGAAGAATTCATGAAAAAGTCATAGTATGGTATGTTAAAAAAGGTCATAGAATGTCGAAATAGACACAGTATAGTATGTTGAAAAAAGTAATAGCATAGCATGTCTAAAGTATTTTATGGGGAAAAAAGTCATAGTATAGCATGTTGAAAGTCATAGTTTAGCATATCGAAAAAGTACTGAAAAAAGGTCATGGGTAACCATGCCAAAAAAGTCATAGTATAGTATGTCGTAAAAGTAATAGCATAGCATGTCTAAAAATTATTTTATGTGGAAAAAAGTCATAGTATAGCACGCTGAAGAAGTCATGAAAAAGTCATAGTATGGTATGTTTAAAAATGGTCATAGTATAATATGTCAAAGTCCGACTTTTTTCGACATGCTCTGACTTTTTTCATGACTTTTTTCGAAGGCTATAGTATATGTCGAAAAAAGTCATAGTAGACTTTTTCAACATACTATACTGTGACCTTTTTTTCATGAAAAAAGTCATAGTATAGTATGTCGAAATAGTCACAGTATAGTATGTCCTAAAAAGTAATAATAGGATAGCATGTCAAAACAAGTCATAGGATAGCATGTCGAAATAGTCATAGTATGTGAAAAAAGTCATAGTATAGTATGTGAAAAAAGTCATAGTATAGTATGTTGAAATAGTCATAGTATAGTATGTGGAAAAAAGTATTTTATGTGGGGGAAAAGTCAAAGTATAGCACGCTGAAAAAGTCATGAAAAGTCATAGTGAATATATATCTAAAAAAAAAGGCAAAAATATAGCATATTGAAAAAGTATTGAAAAAAAGTCATGGTACATTATGTTGAAAAAAGTCATAATGTAGTATGTCGTAAAAAGTAACAATACCATAGCATGTCTAAAAGGTCATAGTATAGCAAAAGTTGTAGTATATTTTGTAAAAAAGCAGACATACATTTAAATGCCCTCTGTGAATACACGGTACTACATGGCCATGCTGCCACTTGCTGATAGGGGGCAGTAAATTACAAGTTGACTTACTTTAAAGCCGTATACTCATTCAAATGTTTGCCTTTAACAGAGAGAGATTAATAATCTAATATACCATCATTACTGAGATTAAAATACATTCTCGGTTAGATTTGCACTGAATAACTCATTCAATGAACAGAACAATATTAGCTCACACATTAAACACTGGAAAAAAATCATAGAATAGTATGTTGGAAAAAGTTCACAACATAAAAGTCACAGTAGAGCATGTTGAAGTCGGTATACTATGTCGAAAAGTCATAAAAACGTCATAGTGTAGTCATGTCATATGTCAACTATTAAAGTAAAAGGAAAAAAATGTACAGCATAGTTTATTGAAAAAAGTCATAGTATACTAACATAAAAAGTTAAAGTATACCAACACAAAAAGTCACAGTATAGTATGTGGAAAAAGTACAAAAAAGTGATATTATAGTATGTCAAAAAAGTCATAGAATAGCCCATTGGAAAAAAAATAAAAATAAAATAAAAACGTTGAACAAAACTAATATTTAGGGTTTGGGGAAAAAAAAAAACCAATCATCCTACCTGAGTATTGCATGTGAGCTCCCAGAAAAGAGTCAAGCATCGATCCCAACAGGCCCGCCACACCGCCATACACTACGATTGGCCACTGGGGGTCCGCCAGGTTCAGATCGCCAACCAATAGAAGCTGTGTTACATAGTAAGCCCCGCCCACCACAAGACCACCCAGCAAGCTGGCGACCAATCCGACGGGAGTGACTCCTCCATTCGTTCCTGGAGGGTAAAAGAGCAGAAAAATGAGATTTAACCCTCACGTTGTCTTCATGTTGTCTTCATGTTGTCTTCATGTTGTCCTCATGTTGTCTTCATGTTGTCTTCATGTTGTCCTCGGGTCAAATTGACCCATTTTCCTACATCAATGTTCTTTTTAATTCCCCAAAATAACATGATTGATTCCACCCAACGCTCTTTGGCATGTACAAATCTCTATTTTAATTAATTTTGGCGCGTTTGATTCAAGTTTACGGCATTTGTAAAAAAAAAAAAAAAAAAATTTAAAAATTTAAGGGATTTCAAAATAGTATTGAGTAAAAGTTGACATATTCCAGTGTGTTATTATCCATCAACATCCATTCCTTTAATTTTAGTCTCAATAATTCCTAATTTCTAACTCCAACATCAGGTATAATTTCCTATAAATGAGGTTTATTGACCATAAATTCCAAAAATAACTGTAAAACCAAAGTTAATATTCCATAGTGTTACGTAGTGTTAAACGTCAAAAAAGGGAGAAACATTGAAAAAAAGGACAAAAACGTAAGAAAAAGTTAAAAACACCGCTGGAAAGAGTCAACAAAAGTGTTGATTTTCAATTTTGACGGGACGACGACACGAGGGTTAAGTAGAAGAAAGCAGATCTGAATAAACAAATGCACCAAATTTTACACATCTACATTTATGTGACATTTCAGCATTTTTAAGAAATAAGAATTTACATAACTTAGACGAACTGACACAGATTAACTGTGTGTATTGTTGAACATTTGCCTTCATCCTCCCCATTAACACATGGAGCCTTTTACACAGCATGTCAGATCTAAAGACAGCTTCTGCTTATGTTTATGTTTAGTAGCTTTGCCAGACCCTCCTCCGCAGCGCGGTGGAGGGGGGTCTGGCCATGCGAGACTACGGTGCATGACGTCGGAGCAAGGGGGGACCAAGTCGGACACAAATCTAACCGGCATGCGTCGGGCGGCCATGACAAGCCAATCCTCTTTGCTTCTCACCTGCCGGGACTTCCTTCCAGGTGGTGATGAGTCTAGGCTGTGATTGGCTGAGGACAGGCCCCACCTCCGACGCCCAGGTGTCCCCGGTGCTGCACGCGAGCGCGCCCAGTAGAGAGAGGCACATCCAGGAGGCCGAGTACTGTTTGCTGAAATCAATGGGGATCTCACCTGGACCCACCTAAAACACCACCGCCATTTTAAAGACTTAGCATTATATACTAGGGCGAAATAACCATTTCCATAGAAACCATTTTTATTATCAGTGTTTTGTTTTTTTTGTGACAGAAATTGTCTACATACGGAATAAGAACAATGTACTCAAATGTGTTTACCTCTATCATGTAGAGCAGTGCCAGCTCTGTGGGAACGCCTCCATTACAGAAGACCTGGATCCAGTTCCTCTGGCCCCCTAACACAAACGTTAATGTTATATTAACACATTTTCATTTTGGAAAAGAAATAAAACGACTAAAAAAAGGGGCACACTTCGGCGTCTCTCACCTTCTTTGTACTCTGCGTCTATCTTCCTCTTCTGTGCTCCTCCCCAGCGGGTCAGTTTGGAGGAGGTGATGAAGAAGGCCAGCAGCGAGGAGAAGAAGCTGTAGTTGGCCATCGTCAACACGAACCCCACCAGGAGAGCTGAGGAAACACTCCTCACATTAGAGAAAAGGTCGGATTTCTCCAAATGGATGAATAACCCAAATGATAAGACTGGCATCCGACGTACGGACTCAAACTAACATGGCGTTAGTCTGTCTCTCTGACTTCAACCAAAACAAAGAACTACATTTCCTTAAACTGTCCCCCCCCCCCGCCCCCCGCCCCCGACTCTACAACACCTGCACCACCTGATAATGTTGGAGTTCCTCTTCATCTCCTCCACACACTCTCTGTATATCTTTATTATCTGTATTTATATTTTTCCATTACAAGTATTTACTTTTTCAATATTATTTATGGTCACAGGTGAATATAACTTATATTATGGTTGCCTACTTTTGCTTCATTACTTTAATTACATATTCAATTTAATTTTAAGGTCACTTACTTACACTGCAATATTGTTTTTTTTGTACTATGGCAACCGCACTTTCCTTTACAAAACCTTTATGTGACGCCACTTTACTTCCAGTCTACCTTCTGCTCATTTTCTACTGTTTGCCTGTTTTTCTTGTGTGTTTACTGGTTTGTTTTACTTTCATTGTAGAAAATGCTGCCATACCAAGGAAGAATCCTCGCTGTGGGATGAATAAAGTCTCATCTAATCTAAAAGAGTCACAGCAAATACAATGACGTTGAGTCCCTTATAAAAGGTTTTTAATAGATATAGAATCTATACTTTTGTGCAGTTTTGGCCACAAAGATGCATTCTGTCTCGAGGATGGATACATACACACATATATACATATAGATAGATATAGATTATTATAGTTTAAGAAAAGTTTTTCAAATTAGCGCCACATCAACTAATTTCGTTACAACATTGACTTAAATATTAATGCCCCAATAACATAACACTCACAGGGGCCATTCTGCATAAAGAGTACTTTTCATTTTGATTTATTAAGTATATATTTTTTACAGTACTTTGTATTTCAGCCTTGTTATATTGGTTTAATATTTGTTATATTTGTTTAATATTTGTTGTAATTTCCGTACTGTTGGGACGCTAACATCGCGGGGCCCGTCTAGTTAAGGAAACGTGTTTAAGAGACTGTAAAAAATGACTGAAAGTTTATTTGACTCATTGTATTTCATGTTTTAATTTTCTTTGTAGTTTTCACGGTGTCTTACGATGGAAATGTGGAAATAAATGTTAAAAGGACATCTGTAAGATGCGTGGCCGTGTTCAATTGGACCGGTGTAATCACACATATTCTCCTTCTGCAGCGTAACAGGGAGCCGCTTCCAAGAACTCATCTGCTGACTGAAAAACTGCCTGAGGGCAATCGATACTGCGAAGGAAATATAATCAGAAAACGCAACAGATACGCTCGGATTTTAACTTCTGCAGCTTCCTGCAGCAGCTCCGAGCGGGAGCTCGTCTCACGACTGGAATGAGACTCGAAGCCTTTATGGTTGATCTAAAGTTGTTGCCCAATAAAACACTACCATTTATACCTGTTTTATTTTTTCATTTTAGGGTTTTACAATGACTGTTTTAATAATTCATCATATTATTTTTTTCCGTTATCATCTATCATCCATCTTACTTTTCATTGTTTCTGATGTCATGTTTATTCTCTGTAATTACTGTTAATTTATTGATCTGTACGGTGTTACCCGTGTCCTAATATGTCGCTTTGCCAAGTTTTTTTTCTCTTCTCTGAAACAGCGTTAACGAGGTAACTTCACGTTCGACCCGGGGGTTTTCTGTATCACAACGGTGGATCAGTTGTTACCGGGTTAAATCGTCATGGTGACTGATGTTAAACACCTAACCTGGTCGGGAGCAGGTTAAGTTGGAGATTTTTGATCAACCGGTGTAAAAGCACCGCCTACTGCCCAATGAATACTCAGTCTGATAACGGCATCACCGTAGAGAGAGAGAGACAGAGAGAGACAGAGAGAGAGAGAGAGACAGACAGAGAGAGAGAGAGAGAGAGAGACTGAGAGAGAGACTGAGAGACTCATAATAGTTAAAACATTCGCAACAACCCGGTTAACATTCCCCAATGAGTACCTTTATGAAAGATATAGATTTTAAGCAGAGGAAATTACCTATAGGCTATTTGTGTCTTAAGATGATAAAAGTTGTGATTATTTAAATGGAGTCTGGGGGGTTTGGTGATGGGCTTTTCACCCTTAAATTAATAAATATAAAAACATACACAAATGTTGGCTGAGTGAGTTTAGCCCACGGGATTACGTATAGGTCGGCTTCTTGCGCGCCTTTGAATTATGTTGTACTATTTTTTTTTTTGTTGCTCTCAGCTCGCTTCCCACTGCCAGGGCTGCAACCCAAATAACAGGCTAAAGCAACGACAGGTTATGGAGAGCACATGTGTAATTCTGGTCAGCTCTTAGTCCTGACAGATGGAGAAGTGATATTGATAAGCGTTGGGATTTACACATTTACAGCATGTGTTCTTCATATTTATGTAGAATTATAGTTTGCTCTTCTTATGTAAAATATGCGGATCTGGTAGATGTTTCTGATTGGTCACGTTGTGCAAATATTGCCTTCGAACTAGTTGTTAACCACCGTTGTGACCGCGGCACATTTACAGCAATGTTGATTATATATATATATATAAATAAAATAAATGAAACCAAGTCATTCCATTCACTGTTAATATAGAATATACATCAATGCAGCTTTTCAAAAAAGAAAGAAGAAGAAGAAGGTTGGCTTTATGGACCCACACTGACCTCCCAGGGCTCCTGAGTAGTTCAGACTGCCTCTCTTCAGCGCTCTGATTGTCAGCACGAGGGGGACCAAGATGGAGAACAACCATCGCCACGGTGACACAGGCTGCATTGTCCCTGTAAACGGACACAAACACATACTCAGACCATAATCACTGTATCCTCTCTCCCCATGACAGGGCTCCGGAGGTCACTATTACCACGACAACCCACTGGTCAAATGAAGAAAAATATGCTGATTATATTGATAAGGCCAGGGGTCTTCAACGTTTGTTAGGCCAGGGACCCCTTGAGACCGAGTAGGGACCCCCCTTCTGCATAGTATACTATTGAGTTGCATCCTAAACCGGGCCAAATGGATGAAAATGATTATTTATACATCGTGTTTTAACGCTGAACATGCATGTGGAAGGCAAGGTGAATCTTTAAGCTCAACTGTACGGCTACCACAGTGGCTAGATCACCTATAGGAAGCTCTTCTTCAATATGTAAATATATATATTTGTCACAAATAGAACAATTTACTTTGCCATTGATATGTTTGATTCATTTAATATATATTTTTAGAAATTTTAATTGTTGAAAAAATATATATTTTAAGTAATTTGGCAGCCCTCCTGAATTAACTTTGAGGACCCCCTAGGGGTCACGGACCCCCTATTGAAGATCTCTGGATTGGACCATAGCAGAAATTTAACCAGAGACAAGGCCAACCTGGACAGAGTGTGATGTGTAAGAAATGGTTTGGTTTGGTTATGGTTTTCCCATAATTCATGCATCACTCTTACACATCACACCCTGTCCAAGTTGGCCTTGTCTGTGGTTATGTTGTCAAGGATGTTTGTTCAGCGTTTAATTTCAGGGGAAGAGAAACAGACTAGTTAGAGAGAGAGAGAGAGAGAGAGAGAGAGAGAGAGAGAGATAGAAAGAGAGTTATAGAGAGATGATCGATGATATAGAATAGAGTTAGAGAGATAGAAGAGAGTTAGATAATAGTAGTATAGAGAGAGAGAGTCAGTGTAGATCATAGAGAGAAGTTCGAAGATCATAGAGAATATAGCTAGATAGAGAGAGTTAGATAATAGATAGAGAGATAGAGAGAGAGAGAGTTAGAATCGAGAGAGAGAGAGGAGAGAGAGAGCGGAGATATATAGATAGAGATAGTTAGATAGATATATAATAGAGCTAGATAGAAGGAGCGAGATAGCTAGATTAAGAGGTTAGATAGAGAAGAGAG
Organism: Etheostoma spectabile; assembly: GCF_008692095.1. Taxonomy (NCBI): domain Eukaryota; kingdom Metazoa; phylum Chordata; class Actinopteri; order Perciformes; family Percidae; genus Etheostoma; species Etheostoma spectabile. Next base: position 9,269,687 of record NC_045755.1, on the reverse strand, counting down.
AGAGAGAGAGAGATAGATAGATAGATAGATAGAGAGAGTTAGATAGATAGATAGATAGATAGAGAGAAAGTTAGATAGGTAGAGAGAAAGTTAGATAGAGAGAGAGATAATTTATTGATCCCAAAAAAATGGGAAATTACAGTGTTCCAGCAGCACACGTACATTAGTCACACAACACAGTATATAAATATAAATGAAATACAAGGAAAAAATATACATACATACAATATACATGAAATAATAATAATAGGAATAAAATATAAGAACAAATATTTGAATATGTACAGAATGGGAAAACAAAATGTTAAAATGTATGCTAAATAATCGTGATTTGCTGCTCTTAAAGGACATTTTTCAGCACAACCTGCAACCGGCCATGCCTCCATAGTAATGTTTATCTCACACTAAACCCCAAAGCTTAAAAACGGTAGTATCAATATGCATCGGACTCACCGTAGAAGGAGCTGATGGCGAGGGACAGGACCCAGAAGAAGAGGGAGAGCGCCAAAGTGGTACACAGCAGAATCATGTCAGTCATCATCTTGATGTTCTCTTTCATCAGCAGCTGACTCTCAGAGTTCATGGCGGCAGACGGGCCGAGCTGCAGCACAGCAGACAGACATTGTTGGGTGCGTTTGTTGCAATGAAGAGAAAATCTGGCATTTGCTAAAACTTGGGGTGTAAATCTCATTTGTGTGCAGTACATCCGTCATGGGAAAGTGTGACTGGCCACCTTTGTGCTGAGATTTGGGCCACGACGGACTACGAACCGCTGGACTCAATATGGAGAAAATTAAATATCACGATATTCGATATTGCGACCATATTGTAGGGTCGACAACTGGTGCTTTCACAAACTATTTACACAGTTAGATTTTAGACAAATAATCACCAGTAATGTGGATTTAATGACAGAGGGTAAAGTTCAGTGGGTAAGTTCAACATTATATACATACATACACACATATATATATATATATATACACACACAGTAATGCAGCCTTTAAAACCAAGGAAGACAACACTATCATAGACGATATCTAGTCTCATATATCGATACTGATATAATATCGATATATCGACCAGGCCGTCTTACACTCCTTGTCCACATCTCCCAAATCTCTTATTACGAAGGTTGTCAGTAAAATGTTATCATGAAGTAAAGCACTGCCATCGGCAGAGCTTTGCTCGTGCTTGTAGTACAACTAGAAGTACAATGTCTAAAACACAGGGATCGGGTTTCCTTTGAATATGCCGACAATTAAAAAAACAATTATGCTGAAAGAGCAACTATTGTGCGACGTTAACGAGGAGATCCTGATAGTTTAATTCATCCCTGCCTGGTATGTTTGTAGGTAACATAGATTTATGATAGTTATTTAACAGGTTGTAAGTGAGGTTACTTGTTAATTTGTAAGCCTTTCCTCCAGCATGTCACGTTAACGTGAAGTGAACTCACCGGTTATCTTCGGAGCCATTATGAGCAAATATAACGTCAAAACTACCTTTTACTGTAAAACAAAATTAGCAATATTTAACACTTCCATTCCAGTTGAGGCGACTGTATCTTTCTCAATAAATGTATTTATGTCACAAATATAGTTTTAGTAAGTAGCGCTAAGCACGCCAACAAAACTAGCAGGACCGTGCTACATTGACGGCTGCACCGGAGGGACATTTCAGTTTACTTCCGCAAACAAACCGATGACGCCTCTTAAAGGGACAGTCATCTGAAATGACGTCATGGCCGTGTATTAATTGACAGGCATCGCTCTGTATTTTCTTTTTACAATACAGCGGGTCTAGCTCGGGTTTTTTTTCCCTTTTCCGGCTAATAAAACAAAAAAAAAACAAAAAACAACTGGTAATATAAAGTTATGGCAAACTGAGCATTGATTTTAATTAGTTTAATTTTCTTATCATTTTTGATCCGTAATGCCATTCTCTCTCTCTCCTCCTGCAACGTTTAACATCACATCAGACTTTGTAGCTATGGTTACGTCACTTCAACTCAACTCAACTTTATTCCTATAGCACCTTTTATACAATGATGCAGCTCAAAGTGCTTCAGAGAGCAAGATGAAAGCAGCACAGACAAAAAAAAAAGGTAGAAATAGACAAAATTACAACAACAAAAATAGATACAAGTCAATAGAATAAATAAACATAGAGAAATATATTTGTGTGTGTGAATATGTATAAATATACATATATACATAAATATAAAAATATGTTATAAGGTTTCTTTTTCTTTTAAAAGTGTCCTGAGAGGCGGAGTCCCTCAGATCCTCATGCAGACTGATCTAGACTAACGGGCTCAAAACGTCTCCCAATGTTTTTCTTAACCCCCCCCCCCCCCCCCCCCCCCCCCCCACACACACACACATTTTCAGAGTTTATCTTATTTAGTTTATCTTACCTCTTCTTCTAAGAAGTGTTTGCATTGGTTAAACTTGTCCACCAACTGCACATAAATCCAATTTAAAACCTTTTAATTAGATCCGTTTACACATCGACTGAAACTCCAGCTGTGAAATTCTTGACATGAAGCTTTGGCACACCAGTGGCTTTACCTGCAATGTGTGCCTTGCTCAAAGGTACACAGGGACAAAAGTGGCAACCGAGATGACGAGTGAAGTACTAATAAGGGTCTGGTTTTTAACAGATACAAATCAAATCAGATAGCTAACCATGAACACACTCACCGAGCAGGGAGAAGAGGACGAGGAGACGAGGAAATATCAGTTGTGCTCATTTCCAAGCTGTTGACACATTTTAAGGGAAGAAGGGATCCACCCCTAACCCTGGAAAGAGAGAGAGAGAGAGAGAGAGAGAGAGAGACAGAGAGAGGGAGAGAGAGAGAGAGAG
>NC_045755.1:9264271-9266457 GCF_008692095.1 Etheostoma spectabile | reverse complement strand
AGAGAGAGAGAGAGAGAGAGACAGAGAGAGAGAGAGAGACAGAAAGAGAGAGAGAGGGAGAGAGAGAGACAGAGCGACAGTTATGATAGCATTTATTTATTATGACTCATGGGAAATGTAGTTCAACGCTACCTAATGAATCAGTCAAATGTCATTAGTTCTGCAGGTATTTTGACCAGATGAAAAGTCAGTACTGCACATAAGTACAATTTTGAGGTATTATTACTACTTATTCACATTTTATGTTACTTCTATTCCACTACAATTTGGGGGCAAATATTGTACTTTTTACTCCACTTCATTTATATTTGACAACTTAAATGACTTTACAGATTTAGAGTTTTAATATAAAATATAAATCAACTCATAAAATATTGTGTATTATTATAGCTTAAGCCATCCAGCAGGATATAAGGTCATTTTAATTTGCTCCACCTTTACCAGCTGCCAGATTAAAGTGATGAACACATTAATGCATCAGAAATTATAATCCAATACTGTACAATATATATTACTAAAGTATTGCTTTACTTATGAAAGATAAGAGTACTTCTTCCACCACTGCATTTCTCTATACAAATTCATTTTTTTCAAAACTCTCACAGTCAGCACAGCAACGAGTCACGCTTTTCATTATTTTAACAACACAAAATGCATTTAATAAACACTTCTTTCAAATTTCATGAACAGTTTTCTCCTTAAAACTCGATCCCAAACAAACCTCCGTGTGTTCACGCTTCATTTTTGCACGTTTACCAGTTACTGTCAAAACTGGTAAATTTACATTGACAACATGAACACAACAATTCAATTCAATTCAATTTTATTTATGGTATCAATTCATAACAAGAGTTATCTGGAGACCCTTTACAGATAGAGCAGGTCTAGACCACACTCCAGAATCCACAAGGACCCAACAGTCTATAGTTCTCAGAGCAAGACCAGGGCCACAGTGGCGAGGAAAAACTTCCTTTTAGGCCAGAAACCGGGACCAGACCCGACCCAGACCCAGACCCCGGTCTTGGTAGGGTGTCTGACGGCCGGGGGTTGGGTTAGAATGAGAGTGGCAATAACAAAAATAGAAAAAAATTAGTAGTTTGTAGCAGTGTCTTTGTAGTAGTTCATGGCATAGCTGGACGCTGTGCGGCATTACAAGGCCACAGCAGGACGTAGCAGGACGTAGCAGGACGTAGCAGGGCGGAGCAGGGCAGAGCAGGAGTAGCAGGGCGTGCAGGGCGTAGCAGACGTAGGCAGGCGGTCGCAGGGGTAGCAGGGCGAAGCAGGACGTGCAGACGTAGCAGGACGGTAGCAGGCGTAGCAGGGCGTAGCAGGACGTAGCAGGGCGTAGCAGGGCGAAGCAGGGCACTGCAGTGTAGCAGTTGAACATGGCATCACAGAACTGGTAGCGGGACCATGGCGACAGCTGCTACCCTGATTTCGACACAACACAACGTTACTGCAACTTTCTATATGGAGCTACAGTTAGATCTAAAATGCAATGTCTCCTAATGTAAGAGGACAAATCTTTGGAATCAGTTTTTCTCAGTAAGCATGGTCCCGTGAGCCTGGCAGAGGAGGAAGACACAGAGATAGAGAGGGACTACGTCGACATAGATCCATGTCATAAACCGTGGTTTATCGATGACAGGCTGGTCTGATTGGGTAGCCGGAAAACACTGGCGTCAACTGTCCAACATTACCCCAAGGTAGCGTGTTGGCGGACCACGCAACATTTGGAAATGTTTGGAAGTGTGAGCTCTGCAGCCATTTGTGGGGTATGACGCACTGTCCCCTTTGAGAGGAAGTCTGATCGTGCAAAGGAGCCCGGACAATGACGCGGTCTGGTTAGGTAAAATAAAAAACAACCGTAACGGTGTAACTCTTCCATCGTCACCAAGGAAAGTGATTAGAAACAGAGCAACAGTGGGCGTGTGCCAACATCACAACGCGCCCAACTGTTGTTTTTCTATCTGAAGCTTTTCAGCTGTAATGGTTGAACCAAAATGTTATGGCTGATTAGTATGGATTATTAATGAAATAAATGCATTAAGGAGCTCTATGAATCTGTGCTTTGACCAACACTGAATTATGATGTTGTGTCTTCTTGCAGCGGGAACATGTTAATTACTGTAAATGTCTGAGAATCAGTATAAGACAATCTATTCTGGTATACATATAAAAAAAAA
>NC_045755.1:9259982-9264261 GCF_008692095.1 Etheostoma spectabile | reverse complement strand
AAAAAAAAAAAAATCCAAGCATTTTTCTAGGAAAGTCTGTAAAAAACCAGCCTTGAATCAGCAGCCACGCCACCGACCCTGTGGGGCTGTACAGGCAAAGTGCTGCTTGATTATGGGGAAGAAATCATAATCACGATTATTTAACACAAATACTCGTAGATGTTGCATTTATCGAACTTAAAAACCAGTGAAACATATCAATTGTAAAAACACCTGTAACTGTTATATTTCCCTTGTTACTTTTCACGTTAAACTTTTTGACTTCCCCTTCAGAACAAAACACAAAATTAGAGTTAACTTGAATTAATTGAAAATTAATAAAAAATTTAACTAAGTGCACAGCTCTACTTAGACACAAGTAATTGACCGTAATTGCTAACAGCAGCATGCTAACATTCTCACATTAAAAATGCTAATGTTTAGCAGGTGTTATTTTTACCATGTTCACCATCTTAGCATGCTAGCATGCTAACAAGACAATGTTCAGCTGAGGCTGATGGGAATGTTTGTAGTTTTTCCCAGGTACTTGAACCTCAAGGTGGCCCGAGAGACGACAGGGGGATTATTTAAAGCTACGGTGCGTAGTTTCTGTCGCCCTGGTGAGGAATTCTGTGCAATGACAACGACACTGTCGGCGCGTCCACATGATACAAGCCTTCCGTGATTGGATGCACCCCCCCCTTTATCTTCACTCGAGCTTCCGTGCGAGAAAGTCACAGGACGCCACGATCTTCCGAGCGTAGTCACACTGAGAGACCCAGAGAGATAGAGTGTGTGTGGAGCTGGGAGTCTTAATTAGCTTTGGAGCAACTCGTTTAGCAACGGCTTGAATGTAACAGACGTTCGTTAATATCAAAAGCGACGCACTAAGGAGGGGTACCGCAGGTCTCTGTCTGACTCTACAACACCTGCACCACCTGATAGTGCCGTAGTCCTGGTCCTGTTTTTCTCCTCCCATCTACACCACACACTTTCTGTTTATCTTCATTATCGGCATTTATATTATTTTATCACAAGCACTTACTTTTCAATATTTATGGTCACAGGTTGATATAATTTATATTATGCTACCGACTCTTGCTTTAGTACTCTAATTACACGTTCAATTTAATTTTAACATCACTTACACCGCAATATTGTTTCTTGTATCATGGCAATCGCACTTTAAAATACCTTTTATTTGACGCCATTTTGCTTCCTTTCAGTCTACCGTATAATCATTGTCTGTTGTTTGCCTGTATTTCTTGTGTGTTTCCTTGTTTGAGTGTTTTTGTTTTTTGCTGTTATTGAAGAAAATGCTGCTGCTGTGATAACGAAATTTCCCCGTTGTGGGATAAATAAAGTCTAATCTAATCTAATCTAATCTAATCTAAAGCTTTAAGACAGTAGGTTAAATCCTCTCAGCACCATGATTCTGGACAAAACGTCTTAGTAATCCACCAGTAGTTGTTATATATATATATATATATATATATATATATATATATATATATATATATTTCATGCTGGATCAAAGCGGTGTTCTGATCAGCCGACCGATAGAAAGAGCCATCCCAAATGTCACCGGTTGCCGTTTCCAGTTTCTAAAACGTAAAAGATTGCTGCTTTTTACTTTTCATATACTGTCAAATATAACCTTGCAGGTTTAAAATCTTTCAATTTTGGGCCTAGGTCGGACAAAACGAGCAATCTGAAAATAACACCTTGGCCTTCTTATCTGCATTTTCCACAGTTTTCTGTTTTCTTTTTAACTAAATCATTGGTCAGTTAATCCAAATTCATTAGGAAAATAGTTGTTAGGTGGAGCCCTAGAAAACATGCGTTTGGCTAATCCATCAAGCAGATGATGGGATATTTTACAGGATAAGTGAAAACAACACGATGAATACCTGTACCAAATTTAATTGCGATCCAACATTTAGTTGTTGAGATCTTTGAGTCTGGACCCCAGAGGTGGACTGGCACACCCTGAACCCAGTCCAGTCTGGATCCCAGAGGTGGACTGGCACACCCTGAACCCAGTCCAGTCTGGATCCCAGAGGTGGACTGGCACACCCTGAACCCAGTCCAGTCTGGATCCCAGAGGTGGACTGGCACACCCTGAACCCAGTCCAGTCTGGATCCCAGAGGTGGACTGGCACACCCTGAACCCAGTCACGCTGCTAGCAAGGCCAACAACACGGGCTGATTTGGGTTTGACCATTTCCAACACAACCACTTTTATAGTCTGTAGGGCTGTTAATAATTATATGGACTTTCTAACAAAGAGTCTTTGACAAAATCCTCATGTGACAGTGTACTCCACCAGCGCAAATCTGATTTCTATGAATGTTTCTATTAATCGCTAAAAGCCAGAAAACCCTCTGTTCAGGGATGACATATACATGATTAGCAAAGACAGAGCTGTGATCATAACAGAAATGTACAGTATGCTTTGCTGTGGAATGATATTGGGATATTATTAGAACTATATAAAGTATTTTTGCCACACAGATTGTTAAAGTGAGCTTGCAAGTGCTCTGAATACACATATTTCAACACTGAATTTCCAGGTAGAGACAAATTTATGATTACAGATACAAACAAACGGAAAATTAGATATAAAACCCTTGTTTTTGAGTACAACTTCTTGAATGAAAACAGTATTCCAGAGTATTCCAGAGTATTCTTGTAGAAAAGGTATTTGCAAATGTTTGTGGAGAGTTTTGAAACTGTACTCATTTGGGAATGTACACAAATCTGTAAATGAGTAATTGTATACTGAGATTTGTACATGTGCACTTACGCTAGATTTGTAAATAACTATTGAACTATTGAAGCTAAATAGGCCTACTAGTAACAATTTCATTGATCAGTTTTTGAGTGTGTGTTTGCAGTGTTTGTTTTGTTTTTCTACATACACACATACGGATACAGTTTCACTACTCACAACACACTTTGGTAAATAACAGCCTATTTTTTATAATATTAACCCCATAATTCTGTCTTAGCGCTACTGCAAACTCAAACCAAACGCCTTTATCTTGGTACTCTTGGCTTGCCGTAGTATTTATATACAACGTAACCAAAATGGCGTCGCTCAGTTAGCCTTGTTAGCTGGACACAGACAATTCTTTACATTTATCGATTTAAAGTACATATTGAAGGAATGTAACCGACATCATCGTGAAGAAATACGTTTTGAAAAAATGTGAAGCTGTTTTAAAGTCGGTAAATTGCGTGTATTGGGGCTCGAAAATGATATTTTCTTACCTAGACGCTAGCGCGTCACTGTGCTAACACAGTTAGCTAGCCGTTAGCTCGAGCTGACCGGCGGCTCCAACGGTCGGTTTGCGGGAGCGTCTCCGACACAATGACGGAGGTGGAGGAGCTGCGGCCCGTTCCCCGGGAGCGGGCCATACTGGAGAGCTTCTTCACGCAGCTGGGCATGTTTTCTTTCGACCGGGCCAAGGACTACGTGGAGAAGGAGAAGGACAACAGCAAGAGCACCGGGGCGATCTGGGCCGCGCTGCTGGCCGCGCTGGCCCACCTGGCCGCCGCGGAGAAGGCGTACCACAACATGACATTCCTCGGACAGAAAATGGGTAATTCACCGGAGGTGGTGGTGGTGGTGGTGGTGGTGGGGGGGGGAGACATCGGAAATAAGTGTCTGTCAAAGTCTGAAACCGCTTTAACGTTTCCCCTGCCGATTAGAGGATGGATACCCGACCCGAGCCCGACGGGACCCGACGGGACCCGACGGGCCGGGCCGGGTTCGAACAGATATTTTAGAAAGGATGCTCGGGTTCGGGTCGTGCTCGGTCCCATCAGCGCGATAAGGCATTGAACATTTTGAATTTAAAACAGCTTATTATGTAGGTAATGGCGCTTGTTGCCCTGTGTGCATTGATGCTCATCTGTTGACATTTCCCAATGCCTTCCTACAATTGCTTAATAAAAGCGGCTTTCCACACAAACAAACGTACATGTGTAGTGACAGTGACATACATAATTCACCTTGTTGATAAGTGTTTGTTCCACACACATTTAATATACACAGTAATTCAGCTTTGAGTCACCACAAATAACGGTTCAGGGAACACGGCCCTTTAAATGTTGTGAAGGCGTGATGACGTGGGACGTTATGAGGTTGGCATTAAGCGTCGGCCTTATTCGTATTCAGTGGTTTCTAGTTTATCAACGAGCCATGCTTTTCGTGTGCTCAAAGTGAGAAATTGTCTCTTGCATCTTTCCGCAATTTCCACACATGTGTCATTAGTATGAGAAACAAATGCGATTT
>NC_045755.1:9256600-9259972 GCF_008692095.1 Etheostoma spectabile | reverse complement strand
CTGGGTCGGGCTCGGGTCGGGCTCGGGTCGGGTTCGGACCGATCCGCACTCTACTGCCGATGTGTCCGTGATTGTATCCCGTGCAACGTTCACGTGATTTCTTATAAAATGGGGGTTCATGGTTGGATTCGTATCGGTTTAGGGGTCCTGGGCGTGAACCACATAACTAATAGTGGGGAAGTGTAATTTTTCAATGCAGAAATTAAGCTTCTTACAAAGTAAAGTTAAAAGTCCTGCATTCAAAATCATACTTTGGTAAAAGTACAAAAGTATCATCTTAAAAATTATACTTAAAAGACCAAAAGTAAAAGTGCTTATTTTTGTATGAATCTGAATCTAAATGTAATCAATCAAAATGTAGTGTAGGATGGGCAAAAAGTTTTATAAAATAGAAATACTCATGTCAAGTACAAACACCTCAACATTTTCTTAGAGTACAGCGGTGTAAGCTGAACCACTTTATGGTGAGCTACCTTTTGTGTAAGCTTAGTACATTGTGGCTAATTAAAGAGATATTGATATGAAAAATTCAATATTGTACTCAAATTATTCAAGACCAAACTAGGTAGGCTACTTTTAAGATAAGATACAACTCGATTCATCCTGAGGGAAATCGCTGTGCAGCATTTGCAGTACAAAGTATAAGGTGAGGAAATCTTAAAAAAAAAAAAAAAAAAGGTGCAAAACCAAAAGTTTAACCCAGGGAAATAGGTTGCTGTCCCAGTGACAGCAACGTGTTTCCAACACCAGATGGCGCTGTAGCACACGAATGCTCAAATAATTCCACCATGTTTTTTTCACTCTCTGCAGGTGGCCAGTCCTTCTTCAGCCGCAAGGACTCCATTCGAACCATCTACACCTCCCTGTACAACGAGCTCAGGAAAGTGGTGACGATGGGGCGCCACAGCCAGCCGGGCTCCGCCTCCTACCTGGAGGACTTGCTGTCGCACCTGTCGGAGCAGCTCTGCCACTTCACCCAGGCCCGCATGGAGATGGCCGACCTGTACGAGAAGATGCACTCCCTGGGCAGCCAGAAGAGCATCAACCTAGACGAGCTGGTCACAACACTGGAAGCCGTCCTGCATAAATACAGCTCCAAGTGTGTATCTGTGTCTGCGTTACAACACACACGATCACTTTGTAAAAAATCTGATGCTTTAAGAACATAAAATCGTGTCTGTTTTTGAATAATCCTTAGTCCGTTATGTTTTATTAAGGGTTTTTAACACTTAAATCTTCCCAATTTAGTGCAGCAAATTGTTTCAAAAACGACACTTTTGAAAAAAAACAACAACTTGTGGTTTCAGGTCTCAAATCATATAAAACACCACCAAAGAAACCCAGAAGCAGGTGGATTATAAAAAGAAATGAGTGCGATGAAAGAAAAACTTGTAAAAGAGACGGACATATCTGGGTTGGAGGGGGGAAAACTTTCTGCTTAATCCAGCAAACGCAGAATCTCACAGTTTTCCCCGGAGTGGGTGTGTCAGCAAAACCGTGTCCTGCATCTGTAGCAGGAACACACACTGCACGGGTGAGCTGCAGCAGCTCGCAGCGTGACACACCACACATCCCTAATGTGACCGTGCACTGAAGGGTGAAGGTGAACATGCTCCTCAGCTCTCTGGAGAAATATATGTAGCCCAAATATAGAGTGTGTGTGTGTGTGTGAAGGAACTTAAATGCAAATGTATTCTCAGCAGGTCAAGCTGCTTGCAGGTCCCTTCAAATTTGACCAGCTCCTCTTCCGTGCTCCTTCAGGTTCCACCACCCCATCCTGGGCCGCGTGGAGGAGGGCTTCCAGACGGAGGTGGACGTGGTGACCCAGTTACTGCGCTGCCAGGCCCAGGTGTCCGAGTGGTATTTCCTGCCCGCTCTGCTCAGCCTGCACGGTGCCAACTCCAAGCTCATCGCCTGGGGCCAGCTCTTCCAGCGGCAGAAAGAGACCCGCAAGCATCTGTTTGGAGGTCAGTCCCAGAAGGCCGTGCAGCCGCCGCACCTGTACGTGTGGCTGCAGCGCTTCCAGGCGCTGCTCCTCGCCAAGTTCAGCTTCTACTTCCACGAAGCCCTCAGCCGGCAGACGGCCCCGACCGACATGAGAGCCCTGACCGCCCGCACCACGGTCGACTACCACGGGAAGATCTGCTCCTTCATCCGCAAACACGACGCCAGCAACGTGTCGCTGGTGTTCGACAACCGAGGCTCCGAAAGCTTCCAGGGCCACGGCTACCACCACCCGCACTTGTACCGAGAAGCACCGAAGGGCGTGGAGCAGTTCCCAGCCGTGGTGTCGCTGCCGACGGGGGAGCGGCCGCTCACGCACTGGCCCAATGTCATCATGATGATGGGAGACCGCGCTGCCGAGCTCAACACTCTGGACAAGGTGGTGCACTTCTACGACGATAAAGTCCAGAGCACCTACTACCTGACGCGGCCCGAGCCTCACTTCACCCTGGTGGTCATCTTTGACGGCAGGAAGTCGGAGAAGGATCTGCACATCGCCGCCTTCCTGCAGGAGATCTCAGGCTCACTGCGAAACTCCAAACCCTTCAGCACCCTCAAACCCGGGTCAAAGGGCTGACATGCACGGCTTAGAAGTGAGGATGAACCTCAAATAACTTCTCACAGATACATAAGATGCTTATAAATGTTCCATTTTCTTTTAGAAACCGCGGACCAACTTCTGGTTGGTTTAGCAGTCCTTTTTTTTTTGTGTCTGCATCTCATTTTGCCCCCCCCCCCCAAAAAAAAAAGGTCGAGACCAAAGAGATGTTCCTCTCTCGCCGATTCTTAGGCTGAAACAGTTCAACAGACACGCTGGAGGTGCTTAAAATCTTTTGTTTATTTAAAACATATTAAGAATTTTAATTATTTTGCATCAATTACTGTTTTAACATGTTCACTTTACAATTTAATAGTTTATTTACTGGGCTTGATACCATTTAAATAAAGCTTGGAGATAATTAAACATCTGGTTGAAGAATCGATTGACTGATGCATCAGTAATGCACATTTGTTTTAGTTGCAGTCCTACATGTTATGTTGCATTTAAGGTGCTGCAGGAGACTGGGCTATTACAACATTTAAAGGTCCCATTACTCCCATATTATAAAAAGTGAGATTTCTGTGTCTTTATTTTTATTATAAAGCAGGTTGAGGTGCTACATAAATACTGTCAAAGTATCAAAACACACCTTAAAAGATTAAGGATCAGGCATGGAGGGATGAAAGTCGCCCATCTAGGAGGGGCGGCACCAAGCGTGCATTTGAAAATCTCACTGCACGCAATTGGATAACGCTACGACCAATCACATCAACACACGGGGCGACGTATCCAGAGCCCCGTACGCTTAGCTACCAGCGGAGCTAACT
>NC_045755.1:9247521-9256590 GCF_008692095.1 Etheostoma spectabile | reverse complement strand
ATTAGACTGTCATCATCTGTTGAGCTCGTTTCTGGCCCCGCCCACATCAGATACACCGATGTGATTGGTGCAGCTCGGCTAAAAGGGCAGAGTTAATGAGCAGCGTTACTCGATGCCGGAGTAACTCGCTGAGCAAATTCAATTTGTGCTATTGCAAGAACACTGGATTTCCAGTGTGTATCTATTCTAGGATAGAAGAGAGAAAAAAACCCCACTTTGACTGGAAAAAAAACACGTTTTTATTTCTTTAAAACAATCGGAGCCCTGCCCTTGCTAAGTAGATAGCAGGGATACAGCAGTGGAAGGGGAGGGACATGATGTCGGGCTTCATCCCAGCACTGTAGATGCCGGGCTAAGAGTATCAACAGGGAACCATAACTCTACAGAGCTGATGTGAAACCAGAACATCCGGGTTCTTTTCCAGAAGTAAGAAAAGCTCATTCAGAAGCCCATTGCCGTTTGTAACATTTTACAATTTTAATCAACTTTCTCAGGGGGGCGCGACAGAAAAAGTTTAAGAAACCACCGATTTACAGAATAATTAGGGTTCCGACCAAACATTTAGCCACATTTCATCTAAAGAAAAGTTTCAATCAATTTAATGACTTGAATGCTAATTTATTCAGGTTTATTTATAATATAAATACAACACGTTGATACAATCCATTTGGCTATATGAGCTAATCTTTAGGAAGCTCAGTTGTTCAAATACAGCAACACTAACAGACAAAAACCATTTCCGTTATTATGAAACACATTCAAAGAAACCTCCCTTTGAGTTAAAATGCACCAACATGTTATGATGCTACATGCCAAGTACACAATCCTATACATCAAAGTGCAATGTCACAATGGGTTAATGCTAGAATTCATAATTCAGTAATCTACTAAACACTTTATGATTATTTCATTCAGAGTGCTGCTGCTCTTCGTTCAGGACATGCGTGAGTGGATTCACAACTCCCCAAAAAAGACAAGGATTAAAAAAAAAAAAAGGCACTTTCACATACACACACATATACACAGATGTGTCTCAGCACGTCATGTTAAATCACCACACACACACACACACACACATCAGTTACCAGCCCGGTTGGACTAACCCACATTCAGTGTGCTGTTCAAGTGTTTTATTTTTGGGCGTTTACACACAAAGCCCCACCCTGTTAGCTATGTGAATTTAAGGTTAACTAGTGACTTCACAACCAGGTAAAACCATTAGTCTGTCTGACACACAAACACAACACACACACACAAACACACACACACACACACACACACACACACACACCACACACACACAACAAACAACACACACCACACACACACACACACACACACACACACAACACACACACAAAGTGGCATGCTTTTGTACTCGTTTCCCAACTTGCACTTGCGTGTTCTGGTACTCAAGGCAGGCATGAATTATCTATCACACATTCTAGTGCTTCTGCACTTACAAGGGAGCAGAACAAGGGCAGGCAAGCAAACACACACACACCCACACACACACCCACACACACACACACACCACACACACACACACACACACAACCACACACACACACACACCCACACACACACACACACACACACACACCACACACACACACACACACACCACACACACAACAAATACAATATCATACACACCCCATTCAGAAAAAGTTCTGTCCAAGCTCCTCCACCGCTCAACGTCACCCCTGTTGAAGCTGGGGCCGGGCGCCTGGGCACCCCCCCCCCCCTTCCAAAAACACAAGAAGGCGTGTTAAAGGTTTAAAAGAGCGCCGCAGCAACTCGCTGAACATTCAATAGATGGCTGAACAGTCGTTTAATACTGGAAACATTCATTAAAAAGCTGGACGAGTGAGAATAAACGTGAGTTTGGTGTCACTGGCGACCTCAAGAGGCGTTTCGTGGTTTGAGGTGTTGAGTGAGCTTAGCAGCTGAACCGAGTGGGAAATAAAAAAATAAAATTATAAGTCAGACGGACGTTGTTGAACCATTGTCCCCCTTCACTCTGCCGGGTCCTCTTCCTTTAGTCTCTCGTCACAGATACAGCAGCCGATCGGGGTTTTTTTTTTTTTTTTTTTAAGAAAACAGCAGCCTTTTGTGGGTGACTACAATTTCACGTCACTGAAACTACATCTTACTGGAGCTGCACTACACTCCCCACGCCTCATATACAGGACAGGACACTCTGCCTATGCTTCGTTCCCGTGTCTCTTCACCAGCACTTTGTAGCTAACCTTTGATAAATGCTTCAATACACGGAGAAAGTAAACTCCTACACACCAAGAGAGTACACACCAACCTGACAACACATAAATATCATGGCATATCATATCATAGTTCATGTCATATATTATAGTTTATTACTACATTTAAACCCTTTTTCTCTGTCCTACCATTTCTACCCTCATGTTGATTATTAACATTAAGCAGTACCCTGATCTCCTCTTCTAGCCCATTTTTGGCCCGGGTAGGCCTGATTTGGCCGTTCGTCGGCCTGTTTTGGCTCACATGGTGCAGGACTTGTCCAGTGGCGGGGGCAGAGGCGGGGTGCTGCTCTTGGGCGGCACCGTAGGTTTGGGCCGAAGGGCGGGGGGCCGCAGCGGGGCCCCCATGCGAGCGGCTGCCACAGGTTTGAAGGAGCCCAGGGTGTCGGGGGAAGGGTTGGCCGGTCTGGGAGGTCCGGGCGGAGGTCCGGGGAGTGGGCTCATGGGGCTCAGAGGGCTGAGGGGGCTCGGGGTGCCAGGCGTCCCGGGTGTCCCGGGGGTTCCCGGGGTGCTGGGGGTGCTGTGGGGGCTGGGAGACTCGGAGGAGCAGGCGGTGGGGGGGCCGTTCTTCACCTGCTCCAGTGTGTCCAGCACCACGTCGGGAGCCGGCCGGCAGCCCTGCCGCTCCAGCTGCCGCAGCTCCCCCAGGGCCACGGTCACCGTCTCCTCGATGTCCTGCAGGGGGAGCAAAGACAAGGAGTCCACCAAGAGGGCAACAAGGGAACACTTCACGCCAGAGCTGCACAGATCGATCGGTTAGTTGTCTACTATGTTTTCTAACCGATTACCGGTAATCGGTTTTGATCAATTTTATAAAAAAAAAGGTAAGAATTCTCAGCTTTTTAAATGTGATTATTTTCTAGAAAGCAAGATAATTAAGGACGTCGTCTTCAGGATGGGGCATCGAGGACCGGTTCCAACCTGGAATCGTTTCAACGATCATGATCTCAACGTCGAGTCGTTTCTTTAGCGGAACAGTTCGGAAGATTTAGTCGGGAAAATCAGTTCCAAATTCAACACAAGTAACTAACTAAGTTTTCCATAGCGACCTGTACTCCCAGGGTGCTTGAGGAGTTGCAGCCCAAACTGTGTGGCTTTATTTTACGTTGAAAAACCCGGTAAAACTGTAACTCACCGCTGAATAAAAAACAAAATGCTCCTCTTATCTTTAAAATAAGCGTGGGACCCGTTTCTACTCCACCGCTTAAAGAATGGAACTCGAGAGTTGATTAAAACCTAAAATCGAAAGGAAGACTCCGAATAAGACTTGTTAAAATCAAACGAAGACCAACCTTATTAATTTTGGGCTTTTGGAAGCACTGACTGAAATTCTTCACCAATTTCCGACATTTTATAGACCAAACAACTGATCTATTATTAGAGAAAATAATCAACAGATTAATCAGCTATGGATATAACTGTTAGTTGCAGCCCTTCTCATCTTTAAACCTGCAAAGCTGTGTTTTTTTGTCACTTGTGGGCAGTGGAAACTAAACTGACTTCTCACCATTTCAGGTTCACCGGCTGCTGTTTGCTGCTGAGCAGCGGGTTTTTACAGCGTTGTTTCTCTGAAGACGCTACGAGGCGACGCTGAGCGTTAAGCCGGACCGATGAAAACATGAGCTGTAAAGCCGAGAGGAGCCGCAGGTTCATCCCAACATCACGTTGTCATAAAAAAATACTTGATATGATACAACCGCTTCAAACAGAAGGATTTCATGAACAGAAGAAGCAAAACTGCCAAAGATTTGCTTCTTAATTTTGTTTTTGTGATCAAATTTGTATTTGTATTTTTATTCTCAGACTTAATCTGATTTTAAATTGAATGTTTTTGGGATTTGGATTGCTTGGACTCTGAAAACGTGTTACAGCTGCAGACCCACTGATCATCGTCGATGCGTCTGCCACTTTAAGGGACCCATTCCCCATAATTCAATTTGAATCCATTAAACAGTGATTGATGCAGCCTTAATTAATGCCATCTATTTAAGTTAATGAACTGTATTCATGTATGTGTGTGTGTGTGTGTGTGTGTGTGTGTGTGTGTGTGTGTGTGTACCTGGGCCAGTGTGTCGGGGTCCAGCGCTCTGGAGCGATGGGAGTCACTGAAGCCATGCTGCCCGCTGCTGGAGCGCCGGATGGGCGTGTCCTCTGGCCGCCGCAGCGAATCGTGTCGGCTCACCGTCATGGTCACGGCGGCGGCAGAGCGCCGGCGGCGCTCCGGGCTGTCGAGGGGCGGGGTCAGACCCTGACCCCGCCCCAGCAGCAGCTCCCTGGGGCTGAAGTGACCCGTCACCGGCGGGGAGCTCCGCTCCATCACGCCCCCGTTGCCGTGGCAGTGGCTTTCGGAGCGGCCGAGGGGGCGGCGGAACAAACCGTCGGTTCGCTTCCTTCGGTGACTGTCGACAGGAAGGACAAACAGTAGCTTAGTTAACAGTAGCTCATTTAGGATTTAAGATGGAAGGGTGATTGGGAGGGCGGGGTATGTTTGAAACTTTGTAGAGAGAGAGAGAGAGAGAGAGAGAGAGAGAGAGAGAGAGAGAGAGAGATGAGGACGAGAGCGAGGAGAGAGGCGAGAGTGAGAGGAGAGAGAGAGAGAGACTAGAGAGTAGAAGAGAGAGACAAGAAGAGAGCGAGAGAGAGACAGAGAGAGAGGGAGGATAGCAGAGAGAGAGAAGAGAGGAGAGAGAGGAGAGACAGATGAGAGAAGAGAGAGAGGGAGAGATAGAGAGAGAGAGAGGGAGAGGAGAGGAGCCAGAGGAGAGAGAAGAGAGAGAGGGAGAGAGGAGAGAGAGAGACAGGAGAGAGAGAGAGAGAGAGGAGAGAGGAGAGCAGAGGGAGAGAGAGAGAGAGAGAGAGAGAGACAAGAGAGAGAGGAGACGAGAGACAGAGAGAGCGAGACGGAGGAGACAGAGAGAGACAGAGGGAGAGAGAGAGAGAGGGAGAGAGACAGAGAGAGAGAGAGAGAGGGAGAGAGCGAGAGAGAGAGACAGAGAGAGAGAGAGAGCGAGAGAGAGAGAGAGAGAGAGAGAGGGAGCGAGAGCGAGAGAGAGAGAGCAGAGGAAGACGTAGAGAATGCACATCTGCATGTCCTACATTTTACTAAACTAAATGTAAATGATGTGGATCTCTCAACCAAAACAACAAAAGACGCAGTTTGGTAACGTGATAAAGTAGCATGGGATGTTGGGAGTTGTAGTCTTTGCTGCAGTCAGTTTCTCCTGGGTAGGATTCCTTCAGCTTTCATTGTTCGGGAGCTTTTTTTATCCGCAGACGTCTCCCCCTCTCCCAAAAAAACCCAACATCTGTGTTTCTCTGACGCTCTCTAATCGCTACGGTTCATCACACCAACTGCTATAATTATTATGGATTATATTTCTCCATATCTGTATATCTGTATGTCTGTATCAGGGCCTCTGTGACCCGGATGGCCGCCCACCAAGAGCCCGGGTCTGTCCGAGGTTTCTACTGATGAAAAGGAAGTAATTGATGGGTCTCTGTAAATTATAGAGTGTGGGCTAGACCTACTCCATCTCTGAAGTGTCCTGAGATAACTCTTCAAATGAAAAAAAATATAGAATTTTCTAAAAAACAGAAATGACGCTGTTGTGCGTTTAGAGTTTAGATTCTCTGCCCGAGCCTGTGGGCCGATACCATTACTTTATTAGGTGGGACAAGAAAGTCTCCTATGTGGTTCCAGGGCTTTGATCATGTTGCTGCCTTGATCCGATACCCACAATCTTCAGCTAAGGGAGCTAAGGGAGCTATGGGTTGAGGTATTTAATTTCACGTCTCTTCACTCGGATCCGTTTGCGCAGTTTAGGCCTAAATGCTTCGTCCTTGTTGCAATATTCAATAAAATAATTCTAAATTTCTGTAGTTCAAACAACTCGGAACTGGAGTTGAGATTGTCAGTTTTAACAGCCCAAGTCTTAAAAAAACTTTGGGTTTAAATTGGACTCTGGCTCATAATTACAGTTAATTTGTCGGGTCAGGCCCGGACACAACGTGCAGGGGCCTCGGGCCGGGTCAGGCTTGATATTTTGGGCCGATCTGAGCTTTATTCTGCTGGTCAGCGGATGACGGGCTTCCAGCCGAGCTGCAGCTCACGTCTGCTCCACTCGTTTCTCTGATCCAGACTAAAATCCTTCACCCGGTTCTACAAATGTATGGTAAAAATGTGGCTTAAAACTGTGTAACAAGTCAACCGGGGATATGACGCCATCGACAGGCGACCAAATGTAACGCGTCACCTTGAATAAAATGGCAAAATTCTCTAGGTTTGAACATTGGTGGAAACATTGAGGATGAGCACACAACTCAACTAAATATACGGCATAAAACAGGTCTAGTCGATTTTAAGCATTTTAATGCGGAGAAAATATATAAAGTATGAATACTTCTTCCTCCACTGTGGCGTAGCCATTACTCTTCCATAGATCACGTGCATAATTGGGAATGAGATTAAAAGAAGTGAGCAGTTCACAGGAGAAACAGGAGTGATAACAGCGTGATGAAAGTCACAGGTATTTTTAGAGGTGAGAGAAAGAGCTGGAAATGGGGTTTAACATTCACCGCGGCTGAAACCAATCCTCTGAGCGCTCATGTGATAACGGAAGGTGTCTTACATGACGGACCTGTTGTAGGTCTCTAGCGGTCTGACGTCGGTCGGGGAGCTTAGTTCGCTCCTGGACCTTTTGTCGTCGGTGCTGCTGCTTCCTCCGTCGCTGTCTGCTTTCTGACTGAGGCTGTCGGACATGACGTCGGCCCTGAAGACACCAAGAGACGCTCAATCAGGACAAAATGGCTCCAGAGACAGGAGAGCACAACCGGCGCACCAATCTTCAGTTAGGCAATCGATAGCGCCCGCTTATTGACTCCCCCGGTCCAATAAGTCTGCTAATCAACAAGGTGTGCAACAAATCCACCTCAATCCATCGCTGCAGCTTGGCAGTGAACGCACTGAGCCACTTATGTCAACAAGAGCTTAAGCACGGATGTTTTAGCATTTTGCTTTATAATATTAAATAAATATATTAAAAATAATAACTTGTATGGGGTCCTTTATGTGGTCAAAATACACATTTTCCGAGTGTTATCGTCTTAAAAACAAAACCTTATTAGTTTTTTTATAACCGGCAACTAGAGCTGCAAAGTTTAATCGATTCATTGTCAAATATTAAACCAATCGCCAACTAATTTGCTACTCGATCAATCGGTTTGATCAATTTTTTCTGAAAAATAAAAATAAAAGCAAATAACGGAAGAAATTCTCTGATTCCAGCTTGTTAAATGTGAATATTGTTGTAGTTTCTTCTCTCCTCTGTGACGGTAGACTGAATATCTTTGTGTTTTGGACAAAATACGACATTTGAGGACGTCATCTTGGACTTTGGGAAACACTGATCCACATTTATCACCATTTTCTGACATTTCATAGACCAAACAATTAATCAATTACTAAAGAAAATAGACGACAGATTGATCCACAATGAACATTTGAGTTAGTTGCAGCCATACCGGCAACTAAAATCTACTATTTATAATTTCCTAAATTAATGAAAAAATGAAAATGATAAGTGTGTGTGTGTGTGTGTGTGTGTGTGTGTGTGTGTGTGTGTGTGCACTCGCCTGTCCTTCACCACGATGTACTGGTGAGGCACCAGGCCGTGGTTGCCGTTGTGCCGCCCCTCCCACCAGTCATGTGACGCTCGCTGGAAGAGCTGCAGGGACGCTCCCTTTTTGAAGGACAGCTCGCGGCCCGACCGGCCCACGTAGTCAAACCGCGCCACCGCCTCCACACCCTCACCCTCTGCCACAGGGAGAAAACGGGGGGGGGGGGGGGGGGGGGTGGGGGGGAGAATGAAGATAAGAGCCAGACGTGGAAATAGAGGTGAACCTGAACTTGTCAATCAGCTGTCTGTGTGGCTTTGTTCCTTCCGCAGCTCGACCAATCACAAAAGAGCATTGAAGCACACTCGGGGTTTAAGTCTTTCTATCAATTCAGATAAAGGGAGAGAGAGAGAGAGAGAGAGAGAGAGAGAGAGAGAGGAGGAAGGGACGGGTGGGGGGTGGAGAAAAGAGCGAGAGTGGTGTGTGTGTATGTGTGTGTGTGTGTGTGGGGGGGGGGGAGATGTCTCCATGGCTGCTGTTGCCGTAGCAACCCCTCTCCACCAGGACACAGAGCGATTGGGAGTGTGGGCGGACTGTGTGGAGGGTCAGGGGTCACGCGTACCCTCGTCGCTGGTCTGGGTCTCGGTGCCGCCGTCGGGCTCGGCCTCCTCCAACGCCCCCGGCTCGCTGAACGGACTCTCGCTGCAGGAAGAGGAAGAGAAGCTCAGATAGACACGCCGGCCATTCAACATGGGAACAAAAGGGAAGAAGAAGCACAGAAGGAGACGAGGCTGCTGCTGATGAAGAGTCTGAAGACGTTTACGCAACGACACAGCTACTGTAACAGGGCTGCAAAGATTAATCGATTAGATGGGCGACTGTTTGACAATCGATTAATTGCTTTGAGTCATTTTTGTGAAAAATGATCTGATTATGTAAGAAAAGCTGAGTCCAGCTTCTTAAATGTCAATACAGTGGCTTGAGAAAGTTTACACACTAATGCTAAAGTTGATTAAAAAGAGGAATAAAAAAACATCTTAAAACTTAATTTAAAACAATGTAGGAAAATCCAATCTTTTAAGGACAACCATTTTCTTTGTGCATGAATAGTGTATTATAAATAAATAAAAGTTCTTTCTTAAAATACAGGGGGCATAAGTATACACCCCCCTAT
>NC_045755.1:9246590-9247511 GCF_008692095.1 Etheostoma spectabile | reverse complement strand
CATAGAGGCAGGCACATTTTTATTTTTTAAGGCCAGTTATTTAATGTATCAGGATACTATGCACCCTGATAAAGGAAGGCCTGTATACTACACTGTTTACAGTGACTATTGTTGTAGGCTACCACTTTTTTTGGCCTATGTTAGTTTACATTTTAGCACAATCAATTGTTCCCGATATTTGAGTGATATCAATACACTGGCCATGCGATGGATCCATTACAGGCAGTTAAAGTATCCCGAATTAGCTATTAGCGGCTCCTGTTTGCAGTGAACTCATGGTTGGTTAGATAACTCTCACTGGAATACTCTAAAAATGAAGCAAACTTAAAAACGTGAGGATTTTCAGGCAAGTTCTGAACCGTCTTTTTCTAAGATTTCTAAGTGGATTTTTGGGCGTTTATTCTCGATGGACATTAGAGATAATAATATACCCCGGTAAGTCACACTGAATGATCTCATGTGTGTTTCTTGTCCGTGTGTTTTAGGTTGGACTGAGCTATGACTCAGCTAAAGACTCTCCGGTGCCCCCTTGTGGAGGTTTTTGTCTTTCTCTATCGTCCTGCTGAGTATCTATTACCGACCATATCCTACCGTCATTTCCCAATGATTAAAATGCCGTTTGTTACGTAATCACATTAGGATATTATAATTAGATGAATATGATTAGCAGCTCATGAAATGAACTGAACTCACCAGTACTGGTCTCCAGTCATACACTTCTCATAAACGGGGCCGGGCAGCTCCTTGGTGTCTGGGAAGATGTTGTCGTGGTTCAGGATCACCGTCTTGATGACCTCATTGACGTGCGCCTGACAGGCCACCTGGTCCAGCGTGTCCGGCGTGGGCAGGAGGGTGGGGCCGAATACGATGGCCAGGTTCCCAGCATCCATCATGTTCTCGTCGCTGTACTGGGAGAGGCTG
>NC_045755.1:9238585-9246580 GCF_008692095.1 Etheostoma spectabile | reverse complement strand
GGGGGGGGGGGGGGGGGCAAAATGGTACGAGAGCGCAGAGACGTTTGGGAACGATTTTCTTCTCTTGTTTTCATTTTTATTCTTACAACAACACACAAAACATGTAAAGCAACACAAACACCGACCCGCCTTCTGTCATCACCCCCCACCCAGACAAAAATCAAGAAAAGATGACACAGCAACTACAACATCCCAACACACCATAAACCAAATAAACATGTGTATAAATGACAACACCATGAGCCCGTCATACACATCTCTCCCCAGCACAAAGCTTTCCCACTAGAAAGTTCACATACGTTCCCCATTTTCTAATATAGACTTCCAATCTGGCAATGGGAACGATTTTTATTAAAATAAACATTTTTTTTAAATTAAGTAAGTTTTAGGGGTGTGCATAATGAAATCGAATCATATTTGAATCGCAATTCAAGTTCTACAGATTCAAAATCAGTTCATAGATTTCCAAAACTGGATTTATATTTTTTATTTAATTTCTTTTATTGTATGTCTACTGCAATCACGTTAGATAGATATACACTTTATTGATTCCCAAGGGGAAATTCAAGATCCCAGTAGATTACAGACATCACACACACAACATACACATACTGTATGTGATAACTCTCTTTCCCATTCAGTCTATGACTGTTTCCTGTAATGTTGCCTCCAGCGTTCACAGGAACTGGAAGTTTAATACGGATGGTTTAATAACGCTGAAGCTGAATGCATTTCACAGTGCTGTTAACGAGCGCACCAATATGTACAAGCTGGTACATCACACCTGCACACTTCACACTCGGCTCTCCATCCCTTGCTGCTCTCTTATTCTATATTTATTTGAGAGGCTGCAGAGCTGCTGTTCCATCATCTCTACAAGTGTGCCCTTCTATCGCCCTTCACTTCGAGAGAGGTTTGTAGCCTCTTCCCCTCATCCTCAGCTTTAAACCCATGTGCGATGAGGGGAACAATTCTGGGAAAATGGAAAGAAATTACCATTAACCGTAAAGGTCTGGTTTTTGTGTGAGTGGATACTCACTGGTTGAGAAAGGCGAACAGGTAACGCATCACCACCAGTGTCGCCCTCGGGACACCCAGCAGGATCTTACGGATGCACTGCGCCCTCTCGTACATGTTCTCGATTCCTGTGGCAAGAAACACACAGCAGAAGAGTCATCGAGACGAGTCTAAAACATGACGACACATCATGAAAAAACATCAGCCGGCTCCATAGTATCTCTGCTGAGTAAGGGGGATGAGTTCCACAAAGACATAGACACACTAAAGAAAAACAAAGCAAAGAAATGGAGAGGAAAGTGAGTATGTGGGCTGAAGATAGACCCACTGATCCTGATATATAAACTATAAGCTGAAATAGTTCAATATATTGGCCACGCGATTGGTCTTTGCCAGGCAAATTGGCGCAATTGAAAATATGCCAAATTAGCTACTAGCAGGTCCAGTTTGCAGTGTACTCATGGCTATACAGACATCTATCAGATGTAGTTTAGACTGCCAAACCAAATCTGTTTTTTGGTAGATCCAGGATTGATTTTTACAAAGCCGGAACAGCAAGAAACACATAAAAATTGGATTTTTTTTTTGCAAATCCGATCCAAACCCCATTTGGACTCAAATCTGATTTCAAAGTGTCTTTTGCGCCACTTGTGTTGCCGAGGGTTATGAATGTAACTTTATTTAATTAAAGTAAAACTCAGACGGTATGTAGTCCGAGCCAGTGTAAACCAAGACGCCTTTTTTGGCTCTTTCCGTTTTACATTTCACAATAAAAACCCAACTTGAATTATCTTTGAGCATTTCATTAAAGAGGAAACTCAACAAAATGCTCAACGTTACGGGGCAGCCTCTAGCTCGCCCGGTAAGAGCGTTCACCCCACGTAGGCTGAGTCCTACAGCGGCCCGGGTTTGAATCCGTAAAAAATGCTTAATGTTACTTTCAACGCGACACACAACAACGGCGTCGAGTCCAGAGTAAAGTGATGAGCAGATGCTACCAGCAGAGTGCCATGGAGACCATGGAGGAGAACAACAGTCCGTTCCACGTTGGAAAAAGTAAAAAACTTGATTGTCTTTTTCTATGATTTCTTACACCGGATCTAAAAACGTGTAATCTATTTGTTGCACATTGAAAGAAAACAGACGGCGGTACTCACGGACGCAGGAGATGAGGTCATTGAACCTCTCCTTGGGAAACAGAGGGTTCTCCAAACCCCTGAAGTAGAGCTTCAGCACGCCAGCCACAGAGTTGATGTCGTGGTTGCTCTCCTCGTCAATCAGTGGGTCGTTACCTGGACGACAAGACGAAACGAGTCAAACACATCTGTGCCCCCCTGAAGCTGTCGATCCGGGGTCCTGCAGGTTAAACCCCCTCACCTCTCTCGAAGGAGTTCTTGATGTCATTGACCTCCACCTGTGATCCCGACACCCGGAATATGCCCTGATGCTGCAGACCTGTCGGGAACAGACGGGTGTTTGTGTTTCGGTCAGTCTGTAGTGTTAGCATGAAGCTAGTCTCCCATTGCCAGACCTTCCTCCACAGCGCTGCAGGGGAGGGTCTGGCTAGTCTACCGTTTTAATAACCACATAAAATGCGATTAAATACCTGTTTCATGACAATAATGTTCAAAGTAGGACTGCACAATTAATTGCAAATGTATGGAAATTGCAATATGGACTACTGCAATATCCACATCGCAGGCGGGGCACAATGTTTATTAAAGACAGAATATGTGTCAAATCATTCTGAATTAAGTATTGTGGCGCCGCAGGGACGTCCCGGCCTAGAAATCCTATCCTATAGACTAAAAAAAAATCTTTGTTTGGTACAGATCCTCGCAAAAATCTCACCATAATCCTTTTAAATATAATATTTTGCAACAAAAATGAGCATACCTTTACAAAAATGATCATTACCTCCAAAATGGTGAATCATATCGCAATCGTAAAATCAGTCAAAATAATCACAACACGCTATACTCCTCGTATTGTGCAGCTTTAGCTCAAAGTATGACAGTAGGAAACTAACATCACTGCCTACGCCTTTTGTAATGTCAAAGGAAACTAAATCAACGACCTTTCTCATCAATAACCGCTAAGCCAGATCGCAGTGAAACTCACCATGCAGGTTGATGTAGCGGATGCAGCTCTCCACAAGCAAGGGTATGGCTTTGGTTGAATCCTATAAACACAGTCCTGGTTGGTTATTGGTGACACTTTATTCATTCTGATTCTGTCTTATGGACTCCTGGTACTGCTTCTTGTCACAGAGTCAGCCTTAGCATTAGATTCAGACAATCATTTGTTATAGACGACGAGTTATAATAATAATAATAATAATCAATGAAAACAAATAATGTTAATAGTTACACAAAAAGACAAAAAAGAAGATATTAGTCAGTCCTCTCTATGCTTTAAGACTTCCCAAAACTTGTTGGTTCCTACAGTGAATGTAAAACGTTTTAAAAAGTCTCAGTAAAACAGATGCTATGGACTATTTTTCAGCAACTGGTGTTCTAGTGAGTATTTCTCTTTTGAAGTTTAGTGGGGATTTTTCTTTATTTATCCCCAATGGGGAAATTACAATTTACTCTCTTGTTATTACACATTACACACAGGATGGAAATACACACACACACACACACACGCTCAGGTTCCTTACATGCACTAATGGAGAGAGGTCAGAGTGAGTGGGCTGTGACTGCTCAGTGGTGGTGGGGGGGGTTTGGTTCCCTTGTATTTATGTATGGTTTGCAAAAAAAGGGAACTGCTTGGTCCGTGAGATGAGAGAAGCGAAGTGTACACACTCTACCTTACGGCTAAGCATGCGCCTTTAAAACAGCATCGGAATAACGCGCCACCGACTTTAGACTAGGTCTTTCCTGGTCTGTGGCGGATTGTTTTCTGAAACTCCAAAATAGCACCAAGGAACGCTTGCACCAGAACACGCCTCTTCTATTTGCTGAACAGCCCCCGGGGGCGCATGTTCATTCCCTGATTTACCGACGTGAGTCTGTGGAGAGAAACGTCCGCTGTGCGTCGGGTGCAGAATAGGAACGATACACGCGTCGGTGTCCAAAGTCAATTACGCTGGGTGCAAGGTAGGGCCCTTTGTGTTAATTTTATATTTGCGTATTGAATGTCAAACAAATAGAAGATAATGACCTCTTCTGAAGAGTTAGTCATGTTTTTTTGTTCCTCAGTGTCCTCCTTGGCTACTAGCAACTGCGTGGAGGAGGGGCTGGGGGGGGATGGCTTGTATCATGTGGACGCGCCAAAAGTTTTGTTGTCATTACTACTGCAGAAAATATGCACTATAGTTTTAACTCCTGTCTGGCGGTCTTGCGCTCGCTTCTCTAGTTTTAAAATGAACGGGTTAAACCAAGATTTGCTTTAATCCTGTGTAAATTAGGAATTTGCAGTATTTTAAACAGTACAACACAGTAGTGTCTGCAGGCCTCTTCTCAGACTGCAGGTACAACTTCCACCTATCAGATGATCAGTCAGTTGCCTTTATTTAATTCTAACTTAACTATAAAAGTGACGAGGACATGTCCCCCCATCCGCAAAATTACGGACAATATTTTACGGCCTTGACTCTCAGCTATTGGCACAAAGACAGAGAAACAACCTGAAACCAGATGTAAGTGAGACTCTACCTGGTGCTTGCTATGGGAGTTCTTCCGCCCACGGCTGTAAAGAGCAGAAAGAGGAGAAAGAGAGAGGAGTAGCTTCCAACACTTATTATTATCATTATTATTACTAATAAACATGAAGTTAGATATGCACAGCAACATGAAATTATACCTGGTGGTCAGCAGTTCAGATTTATATCCTGTAAGAAAAAAACAAAGACAGGGAAAGATTTGAAGGCAATAAAATGCTGATTATTGTCTGTGTCACAAAATAAAAAGAGAGCAATAAGTGAGAGGTACGTCTTACCCTCTGCTAAAGCTTTCTTCAGTATGTCATGTTTGGCCTGCAGTTTGGAAATTAGATTACTTCCCTCCAGATACTCGCGGAATTTCTGAGGATTGAGAAATATAACACGAATTAAGTTTATCCTACCATCCAGTGGCAGCCGGTCAAAGCTTAAGTTGGAGTCAGCAGGCTTGATAAAATGTTATCAAATATTTAAGAAAATGAATTGGCTTTTTAATATGACTTCAAATGAAAATAAACAGTATGAAATACACACAAATTCAACATCTGCTGAGTAGCCAATCACACGGGAGGATGTCCGTGTGTCTTTTGCAATCCAAAATGATTTTTGATTTAATGTATTTTAGTCACCACTTTTAACCGCTTCACCTTGCTGTCAGACGGCCGTTTACGACGGGGAACTGGATCCGTTATCTCTGCTCTCGTCAAAGCCCCCAGACTCCTTTGACAAAAACAGTCATTTTTTCATGCAGAACACGGGAGTTGCAGCTGTACCGCTGCCTCCATCAGTTCGTTTGTGTAGTTGTGTGTTGGTGTTTAAAGGATTAGGAACAAACAAAACCAACAAACCTCCCATAAAGGCAGAGCAGCAACTCCTGTGTTCTACAAGGTCAAATTAATGTTATTGTCAAAGGAGTCTGGTGGCTTCAGTTCCCCGTCGTAAAGGGCCGTCTGACAGCAAGGCAAAGCGCTGAAAATATTCTAAATACAGCCTTCACTTAAACTGATATGGATGTTTTTAGGTGTCTAAAATGTGTTTGGCTGCTGCCGCCGTCCAGAGCAGGACATTTCGTAGCTTCTGTGTCGGTACTCCTGTCTGGTTCTCCAAACCGGGGGCGTGCCGATCTCCATCTACTGTAGCCAATACACGGACCATGGAGAAGTAGCTCATACAACCAGACTTCAAAAGACCTGCACTATCTCTAAGCATTAAGCAGAAAATGACCATTTTTATTGGACTCAACACCTCCTGTGGATCTTGTTTTTGCCGACCTCTAGTGGCTCTATAAATGCAGTCCATCACTGTTGGGGGGGAGGGGGGGTTACGGGTGCTACACTGACCTCTGTCATCAGAGGTGAAACAGGCTTGAAAGTTTAAACCACAGACGTCAGCAAACCACTGCTTTTCATCCTGCCGTCCTGTTACTCTTTGAGTGTGAACATTACGCTCTGCTGTTCTCTCACGGTGAAGTAGAAGAGCTCTGTCTCCTGCTGGTTGGCCCGTTTCTTGGCCAGACTTGGTTTGTTCAAGTAGCCGTCCGACACGCTGGACTTGACCGACTCAGAGGACGGGCTGTGGGTGAAGCTCTGGGAGACGTCGAAGTCTTCCTGCACGGTCATGTCCTGCAGTGTGGTCAGAGTCGCACCCCAGGTCTTCTTCACCTGGAGGGGGACAGAGAATGGAGAGTAGCCTGTATGTTCCTACCATCACCGGAGCCAATCACGTTGAGGCGGCATGCGAATGTGCCGGCAGGCCAGTAGCTATCAAGGGGTTAAGCCAGCCTCCGCAAAGCGTACCTCCTATGGAGCCATTTTGATGCTAATAAGCCATCACTGGATATTCATTTTGGCGCCATTTTGACAGCGAATAACTTTACATCTGGAGCGTTTAAAGACTCTGTTTGTCCGTTGTTTATTTCTAAAGACACACGACAACGTATAAAAGGCTCCGTTACCTTGTAACTGCTGCACTTTAAAACCCTGAAGTCAACATTTGTGCTCTACTGTTCCTGTATGGAAGGACGACTGAACACCTAAATAAATGCCACGACTGCACCGGGCTTCATGGATCACGAGATATGAATTATGAATTGTTTCAGGGTGGTTTTATTTTTGCAAAAAACGTTTTAATGATGCAGTGTGTGTGAGTTCAAGCACAACAGCTCTGTTTATGTAAACTTGCGCAAAGTGTGTTTGCATTTAAAGCGATGATAATAGGTGTAAAAGTGTTTTTATTTGTACGTGATGATCAGGGCGTGTTTGTGTGTACAAGCTGCTGAGACGTGCAGATGCAGCTCATTAATCCAGACTCCTTCAGCATTTTCATGCCCTTCAGGGTGAGTTACCAGCTGCCTTCTGCTCACACAACGAAAACAACAGTGATCACGCCGCAGACTGCGGCACCAAGTCGCTCTCACATGGCACAAATTCATACATCTGCTACATTATCACCCCATTAAAGAGGCATAAATTACCATAACTTCTTTTTTGGAACTGTCAGATACACATTTTAATTTGTAATCAGGGATTTATTTTTGGCCACTGTAGGATAGTCAATGTTATAAAATTCTCAACAACTATCGGACAAATTGCGAGGAAAGTTGTTGCGGACATTAAAGGACTCGAGGGGGATAAACCCAAAATGAGTTTGGGGATTTTTCATGAAACGCAGGCCTGGTTCCAGACTGTTAGCATCGTAGATATAGCGATTTAGCTATTCAAATAGATTTTTTATTTGTTTCCCTCCCACTGTTTGGCCATGGAAAAGCTGCCTTCAAATCTTCTTCAAAACATAGGGGCCAATTTATTAGATTTTTGATAGTCACCAAGGTGTTTGCTTAATACTTAAATTGTAAGGTATGATAGTAAGGTAATATTATACAATATTATAGCATCCATATGAATTCCAGGTCACAATTTATTATTATTTTTTTTTTTTTACATTTGTTTGTATTTTCTCTTTGATTTGTTTTGTACTTGTTTAACGTTATGTGTGTATCTGTTATGCTATCTTTGAAAACTCAAAACTCAATATATTTATTTAAAAAAATCAGAAGATGACTGATTGGTGAGGACTTTCCCCCCCAAACAGAAATCAGCTAACATGAACACAATGTTTAAATTAAGTGAAACGCACCAAAATCAGGTCCAACAAAGATGGTTTATAGTTCATTAAAGAGGTTCCTCTAACATAAAAGACAGAAAATAATGTAGCGCAGGGCTGCACGATATATTGTTTTTTAATCATCATCTTGATAAAAAGACATTTTGCAAAAGGCTGCGACATCGCGAAAGACACTCCGGTATTCTTTATGT
>NC_045755.1:9228752-9238575 GCF_008692095.1 Etheostoma spectabile | reverse complement strand
GAAATATGAGTAAAAAACTGCACTTTACAATGTCAGTCTTTTTTTTAGTGGTGCCTTTTATGTTCAGTTCAATGTTCAATTTGTTTAATAAATCTTTTTTGGAACTGATTTCCTTTCATTTGTTTTAAATTCAACAAGCAATTTGTTGTATCTTAGCAGAACACTGAAAGCAGCAGAAATGCAGAACTGAGGAGACTTTAATATCTATTTATTTATAGCAAGTAATACGGTTATTGCAAATTCGACAACGATATTGCATATTTTCCTTATATCGTGCAGCCCTAATGTACAGTAGGATTAAATGCTACTGAAAGTAACACCGGGTTAGTCTACTGATGCCGGCAGTTAGCCAGACAGCCAACGTTAGAGCACTTGTATTTTGGTTTTTGGAGAAGAAAACTGTGGCTAGTTAAAGTTGCTAAGCTCTGATTGGACAATCGCTGTTCAGGTTTAACAAACAACGCCAATTATCTCAGGCATGGTTTCTTTATGTCCCAGATACTTATTGTAGGAAACGTGGAAACTCTGAGCATTATTTTGGTTTGTGTGCTTGTGTGTCTGACCTCTTCGTTCTCAATCTTCAGAGACGCCAGGCGGGTCTGCAGCTGCGTGAGGCGGAGGGAGAGCTCGGCCTGGAGCTGCGGCTGGGAGGCGATCTGGGTCACCTGACAGGAAGTGGAGCAATGGCAAATAAATCACTGTCCAGAGGAAAGCAAACCCAGATATGTGCTCATGTGGACCTGGTAGTGCAGTGCAATTCTAGTGTATTTTATGTCCCAGGATTCCCACTACTAGACTTGCTGAACCCTTCTGTACGACGGCACATTAGGACCTCTTTAAAAGAAACAAAAATTATTATGTAGCCAGGAGGAAACAGCATAATATTCTGAGAAAAAAAACTCAGATTTTCCAAGATTAAAGTTGAAAATGTTTGACAAAAAAACGTATTCTCTGAGACTATGGAGTCATATATTTACTTCCTGAGGAACAAAAGCTATCACCTCATTCAAATATGTATGCTGCTTTCTTCTGTATAGGCCCAACTCACAGCAATGTCTCTTCAAAGTCACATTGCTTATGAAAATATGGCGATTAGGGCTAAAATCCCTAATATTTCCTTATTGCTATGAGTCCAATTGCATAGTATAATTTGTTTAGATCATGGACTGCAGGCCTAACACACGGCACAGAAATTATTCAAGAAGGTTTTATTCTTTACAAAGGAGAGTTATAACGCTAGTTATTCCTTGATAAATATATTTAATTAATTTTATGATAAGAAGACACACAGTTTCCTCAAAATGAGAATAAATGTTGGATTCTTGAGCTGCAAAAAGCCTCCGCGTGGTGCGTTATACTGACTGCGTCGCCCATGTGAGCCTGGAAGCTGAAGCGCTGCGGAGGGCAGAAGGCCGTCGGGTAGAGGCCCAGCAGACGCTGCCTGTCGCGGGCGGGGTCCAGTCCCTCCACGGCCCCCTCTAGGACCTCCAGACCCGCCCTCCTGGAGGCTTCAAGGCTCAGTTCGGCTGATAGGTAGGTCCTCAGAGCCCGGCTCAGACTGGAGTGGTACCCTAGGTCACAGCACTGAGACACAAGGATGGAGGAAACATTGCATATCGATGTCTTCAGTTGAGGAAAGCGTCCCCCCAAAGACAGAAACCACATTCTAGATTCAGATTAGGACTGGGTATCGTTCAAAAAACTTTGATACCGGTACAGATACAAATCCCGTGACTTTGATACCAGTTCCTGAACAATACTGTTTTTGATGCCAATTTGATAAAATCCATTTAAAAAAAAAAAAAAGAATCATAACATTGCACATCATGGCACAAATCCTTTATTTATTTATCGGCTTCTACTACGTGAGCCCCCTCTCTGTGTGTAACTTAGAGTTTTGCCTGCGTGCCTCTACAACGTTAGACAGCCAATCAGCATTCTGCATGCTCATTGGCTCACTCACGCTGATGAGATTTACTTCTTAGGAATTGAAATTTGGTATTGAATGACGAGGCATTTTTAGATACTCGATTCTTTAGAGAAAATTTGGTAGGTGCCTAAAAAGTGTTGAATTCGGTACTCAGCCCTAATTGTGATTAAATATATATTTTTCCATTTCTCTAATATCTTTTAGAATGGTGATGGTCAAATTGAAGTATCATAAAATATATTTGTATAGGACAATAAATTAAATCCCCTGACTAGACACAAATCTCTTTGTGATTTCTAAAACCAACTTTTCACGGTCCCAACAAGCTGATCTTTGCTCATTAGATGGTTGAGTAGCATCGCTCTTGTCAGTATTAGACGGTTGCTGCTAGTTTTTGCACTGCCTAAATATGCTTTTTCAACTTAATTAGCGTCATAACTATCCCTGGGATCCATATTCATCATGTTAAACTTGCCTGAGCTCGGCTACTCTCCCTAATGCGACATCACGTCCATTTCCTGCAGATGTGACTGCAGAATTCAGGACTTTCAGCCGTCACTCACAAACATTCTTACCGACCCCTCTAGTGATGACGAGAAATAGAAAGGTACACTCACGTCTATGATGTCGGGCAGGTCGTGGATGTAGTATTTAAACACGGAGGCGTTGGTGGCCTCCAGAGTCAACAGATACTCATTCCTGGCTTTCAGAGTCTTCAGTTTGTTCTCAGAGTACTTTGCCTTCCTCTGAGGAAGAAAGCAGAGTCCATTACACAACTCTTATCATTCATCAGAAAGAATTTCCCCTTTTAACCTGTATCATGAATCATATTAGAGTAAGTCTTTCAGTAATAAACACGTTTAATTATCCAATTAGGAATTCTATTAAATCACATTGATGGTGAAAATCCCTGTGTGTCAGGTAGTATTTGTTTTGATGTGATTTACTTAATTTGCACATTCTGGGGCTTTTTTATTCTATTATACTTGCTGTAAAAAAAATTAAATAAATACATAAATAAAAATAAAGGTGAGAGCAAGAGATCCAGGGGTATTTATAAAACATTTAAAGCTGTAGCCGGGGATGCCCAGGCCTATCGACGTCTCTGACCCACTATTAAAAAAATCCTTAGGCCATTATGTGTCTCTTTGTGTTTGTTCTGTCTTTGTGGTTGGTTTGTGTTTTTCGTTGTGGATGTTTTATGTGTCTTTGTGGTTGATTTGTGCTTCTTTGTAGACATTTTTTGTCTCTTTGTCTTTGTTTTGTGTCTTTGTAGTGGTTTTGCCCCTTTTTGAAGCTTTTTTTGTCTCTCTTTCTTGTTGCTTTGAGTCTCTTTGTAGTCATTTTATTTTTCTTTGTAGTCATTTTGCACGTCTTTGTGGTCGTTATGTGTCTCTGCGAGTGACATTTTCCAGCTAAACCACGCCCGTAGCTGTCAGTATCTCCTCACCGGGTGCTGATTGGTCGACACATACGCATTCAATTGAAGCCAGACAATATGGATTTTTGTCTGATATGTAACGCGCCGATTCTCACATGATGTCGTAATGTGGCAGGAATCCAGCTGCTGTGCAAGGTAAATGCCTAATAGGCCCAGTTAGTAATCCATTGATGTCTATAAGTATTGGGTAAAGTTAGGATAGTGATTTTTAGTGTATGACGTTGCCTCAGATGCTGAGAGGAAACAGTGGGAAGTACAGAGATAAATGTGAGGGAAACATGGTTTCAAAACTGAGATGCAGGCCGTACCTTCTCTTTCATCTTCTCCATCTTGCGGGCGGCGTTGCGTCTCTGGTGGCGCTCCTCTATCCGCAGGCCGAACACCGGCTCCACACCTCCGCCCGTCCCCGACACGCCCTTCACGCGGCCCTCCTGTCGCTCCGCCTCCCGCAGCTTGGTTTCCGCACTAATCGTCTCCACGTGGTACATGTGATAGGTCTTCATTACCTAGGTAACAACAGCCCATAATGACACAGCCTCTGAATCTAATAGACCACAGACATTGGAAAACGTTACAGCCAAATGGTTTTGTTTCTTAAGATTATCAGGTCTCTAATCGGATTTTTCTGTGTTTAGACAAAAATCTCTGAAGGCCAGAACTGGGACTTATAATAAAACTCGAAATTTGACAACAAATAATCAGTAAATTGTGTCACTTTGAGGCTCCTTTCAGACCTGGAAAATATGTCAGAAAAGCAGAAGTTCATGACAGCCCAGAATGAAAGAACATCTCTGAATGCAAGGACAATTCTGCGTTTAAAACAGATGCGTCTTAAGCTTTCAAAACATGCCTCTGTGCCTTTCCTTGGCCCAGTTTCTGTGTTGTTGCAGTTTCTAATTCATTCGGTACAAGCAAAAACTACTTCAAGGAAATTTAACCTTTTATTTGAAGCTTTGTCTTACAGCGTGTCTGCACATGTCAGAGCATTTGTTAGGTTCTAAGACTTTTTTAAAGACCAAATATAAAGAAATCGTTTAAATGTAAAAATCATTTCAAGACATTTTGAAGCCATTTCAAAGACCTGCTGACGTCCACTTACAGTGTAAAGCTCGTTCAGAAGCTTCATCAGGTCTTCCTGAAGCTGAAAAATGATCTCCTTACTCTGACAGAGAGAGAAAAATAATATCAGCACAAAGTATTAAGTAAGTACATGCATTCACACACTCTGTCAGCAAGCTACATTTTTAAAGGGAACTTACACTTTACTTCATTGTTTCCATTTCTACTTAAAAAAAAAAGACACTTCCTGAATGTAGACAAGTCTGAACACAGCAGGCGACACACAAAAGGCAAAAACAAAAAAAAAGCAGCAAACAAAAAATTAACAAGTTCCTTCAGCAGGCGATAACAGATGATGGTCGATCACTGCATCGATGCTGAAGCACAGATGCAAAGATCAAATTAGGATTAGGATATTAGGAGATAGGAGATGTTTCACTGCATAAAAAGTATTTTTATTTTATACATTTTGATGATGTTTGTGTGCTTTAAAAAAAAGATAATTTCTTTGGCATTTTCACCTTTATTGAACATTTTGTGTTTATAAAAGCTGTGTGTAGTTGGGGCTTCTTTTTACGTTTCAGGTATTTGTTTCAACAGTGAAGAATGGAAACGGGGGGGGGGGGGGGGGGGGGGGGGGGGGGGGTGTGGGGGGGGTGGGGGGGGGGGGGGGGGGGGGGGGGGGGGGGGTGGGGGGATGGGGGGGGGGGGGGGGGGGGGGGGGGGGGGGGGGGGGGGGGGGGGGGGGGGAGAGAGGAGGGAAATGACATGCAACAAAGGCTGGAATCCAACAGTTGACGTTGTGACTATGTGGCATTGATGCGTTGTTATGATAAAAATAATGATTACAGCTTCTTTAAGTGAAGGATCTGAGCACTTCATCTGAATTCCAACTCCAACTCCAACCGGTCGGGGCGGACAGCGCCAGATGAATAAATGCATGTGAACACACACAAACAAATGAATTGATAACGCTCCGGTGCCTGCACTCAAACTGAGTTTCAGTCTCATGCATTAAACAGCTCCACCAGTTTTGGGAAAAAGGAGTTATGTGGCGGCGCGGCGCCGCATTAATATTACATTATGCTAAATGACAGTGGAATCCCAGGATGGATTGATCCGGTTCCCATAGCGCCCGCTGAGGAAATGATCAGCTGAGCCTGTCGCCATGGCCACGGGGACTGTCAGCGTTGTCATGGCCACTCGGCCATCCGTGTGTCTCCTCCTGGTGGAGTTTCTGAGAGGACACGGCGATGGGATGGAGGTCTTTGTGCTCATAGCTGCTGGCAGCCGCTGCACTTTAGTTAGCATGAATAAAAGACGAGCCGGAAGACAGATTAATAATGAACGCGCAGAGCTAAAGTTGGAGGCGGTTTTCGGGCGTGCATGTGTGTGCGTGTTTAATATGTTAAACTCTGAGGCGGCCCGAAGGGCCTCAGGGGAACACTGGCTTTACTTTTCATTAGAATCAACTCTCGTATTTAAAGAAGCCGAATGGAAAATAACAAGCCTGAAGGTCTGCACACAAGGATAACTCCCAGAAGGGCAAAGTAGCACAGTAGCACTCAAGTACAATACTCAGGTACCACTTGGATGTTTCTTCATGCTTGTTACATTTCAGCAGAAAATATGTGTACTCTCACATGTTCATTTAGCTGCTAATACCACCCCTGACAACCCATGTCCAACTGAAAACCCATATTCAATTCTGTTCTGTGATGAATCCCCATGCCGATGTCCCAAAACTTTGCAATTACACATGGATGAATGACCAAATTGTTCTATATTAAGTATACATGTAAAGAAAAATATGCAGGATTTGTTACATTTTCTTTCCCCCCTTTTTGCACACAGTACAGGCTTGACTTCACAATCCATTACTGGTGACTGCGACGGATTTAAAGCCCGACACAGGAGGGATATACGAGGACTTCTACTGGAACATTTATATAGATTTACAGTAAAACGTTTGGTTTGTATTGGTGATAAAACATCACCTTAATTACGGTTTATTACGGAGGTCCCATGATGTGCCTTGGCGTCTCTACCCGGAGAATA
The DNA here is from genome assembly GCF_008692095.1 of Etheostoma spectabile. Lineage (NCBI taxonomy): Eukaryota > Metazoa > Chordata > Actinopteri > Perciformes > Percidae > Etheostoma > Etheostoma spectabile. Next base: position 9,232,087 of record NC_045755.1, on the reverse strand, counting down.
AGAGCTGGGGTGTTGCCAGACAGAAAGTGGCCCAATCAGGGCATAAAACCCGCCCAGTGGTCATAAAAGTATTGATTGCCGTCTGTGGCTCTTAGCTCTAAAGCCACTTGTTCCCACTGAAGATGTAAATCTTTAAGAACACAAATATAGAGCTCAACAGTCACACCCACAGCGGCTTACAGAAGTAAAAATACAAAGCAATTTCTCCATTGTCAGTTAGGGTGTAAGCCATAAAATGGTAACTGTCAATGGTAGACTTAAAACCAGCTAGCACAGGACTATAAGCAATTGTATATGCTCATATAGATGCTAAAGGTTCATGGGGCACCAACCTTGTTTTGAGATAAATGTCTTTTCTTTGCAATAAGTACTTCATTACCCACAATCCTAAACAATCCCCCAATCCCACAGTGATGCCTCTGATTGGTGGAACTCAGGGTTGGTGAGGAGGGGGAGCTGTCGGTACCCGATCTGCGAGCATGTGCAAGATGAGAATCCTGTTTTAGCCTCCACCGGAAAGCTAACGTTAGTTTAGCTAACAGCTAATTCGGCTAACCGCTAGCGGACAGATTGATTCAGTCTAAAAAAATGTTAACTCAAACTAAACACAGGGAAAGCAGGCTATAACTGCCATTTTACAGGTTATTTTCAAGTTTTATTTCGAGGTTCTTTTAAAATTATTATATGTTGTCTCAGCTAGCGGTTAGCCGAATTCGCTGTTAGCTAAACAAATTTTAGCTTCCTTCATTCAGTGGTGCGCGGTGGTTTATAGGATAAGAAGTTCCTTCATGCGATAATGAAAATATGTACACAGTCTTGAACCTTTGACTTTTTTTTGGATTTTCTGTTCGTTTTTTTCACTCTAAATGACATGTTGTATGTTTTATGATTCAGGTGGTAGCTGGTTAGCCTAAGGCATGGTCTAAAACTCCTTGTATGCAGATTTTTACAGATGTCAATGGGAGATATTAATGGGAAATTTACTTCTGGAACCCAAGGTCTCTCGGTGGAGGGGCGGTAGCTCTATATAGATCCAATAAGGGCTGGGCAATATATCAATATTATCTATATCGTGATAAGACACAAGTGTTGTCTTTCTCTGGTTTTAAAGGCTGCATTCGAGTAAGTGATGTCCTTTTCTGAACTCACCAGACTTACTAGCTGTTTTATTATTCGCCTTTACTAGGGCTGGATACTGCATTCAGTACTTTTAGGCACAGACTCAACTGTCTCCTTATTTCAATCCCTAAAGAGTAGATCTAACCAGCGACAGTAAGCCAACGTTAACGGTAGCTTGGTCAGCTAATTTACCTGTTGGGCCACAGACTAAAGAAAAGGACACTCCCCAAACTAGCAGTGAGTCCGACTGGCGGTGACATGCTGCTGTTCCTGAATGTACTTCATTAAATTCCACCGCTGGGAAGAAGATACATGAGCTCACCCTCTTCAGCAGGCGGGCCGAGTCCTCGCTGATGTGTGTGAGGCGGCTGATGACGTTGTTCAAGTAGAGGTCACTGAGGGTGGCGTGGTCCTTGCTCTCCCGCCTCACCTGGAAAAGCAAGAGAGAGACAAAGTGGGGAATCCATTTTTTTCTTCCACAGTTGCTCAATGTCAAAATCATGAACATTTAACACAATCACTCAGTGGCTTCTGTAAAAAACAGTTAAAAACCTAGAACTGTGAAATTTACCTTAATACTTTTCTCGTATTATTTTTCTCGTATTTACGTTTTTGAATTCCCTTTCAGAACACAAGCCAAAATAAGAGTTTAACTGCAAACTGCAATGTGCAAAAAAAATCATTTTCCCAATTACATTGTTTTTGTGATCGTAAGGAGCCGATCAAAAATCAGCACGAGCCCATTGGTTCCTACTGAAGATGCACATCTTTAAGAACACAAATATATAGACCCGATGAGGACTGGGCAATATATGGATATTATATCAACATCGATACATGAGGCTAGACATTAGATTAGATAAGATCTTACATTTTGGATATCTTGATACGACACAAGTGTTGTCTTTTTCTGGTCTTAATTGTTACAGTAAAATTATGTAATTTCCTAAACTTAGCGGTCTTACTAGCTGTTTTACTGTTTGCCTTTACTAGAGCTGGGCCAAGATAGTAATCGCGATTCATTGCATAGCCCTACTCTGATGTTTACATATTTCTTGTTATAAAAAGGTCTCGAGCAAGCAGCCCACCTGGTTTAACAGCAAGTACCAGCAGTTCACTGGAGAGAGCAGGTTCTGGTCTTTTCTGGAAGAGAGAGAGAGAGAAAAAATACAAACAATTCAAATTTCTTCAAATTACAATTGCAACCAAATTTGTACATAAATCACAACAAACACCAAAGAAATAAATGCATTGATTTCTCGGTAAAAATGTGTTTCCACAGTCCTACTTGTATTGCTGATGGTCCTTCGTGCTCCGTGTTTTGGCCATGAACCTCTCCGCGAGCTTCTCCAGGTTTCTGGAATATTCTGTTTCGATCTCGGACTTCTTCCTGAAGAAGTCCTGCAGGTCCTGAAGCAGCTGGACCCGCATCTCTGTCTGCTGCTCCAGACAGCGCTGCTGCTCCACCAACTGGGCCCGCACATCTACACACACACACACACACAAACACACACACACACACATCGTGGTATATTAGACACCTTTGACAATTTATATATCCGTGGCAGCAAAGAAATGTGAAAATGTATCTTTCATTTTAGCTCCACAAAGATGGCCGATCATCTCTTATTGCTTTTGTAGAGATCATTCATCTTGTTGTTATTTTGCAGTAAAAAAAAACATGACAATGGGCCCTACTTTGATGGCAGCGCAGCGACCAACACAAGCACCACTATTTTTCCAACCTTGACATTAGCTTTGCCCGTCTGTGTGGTATTTCGCATGCTGCACGGGGGGGGGTTCATTCAAATGAGGCAGTGCAAAGAGAGCTGTTTGTGTTTAGGTGGAAAAAAGTGTCTTAGGCTTTAAGATGTGAATCTGTTTAAATCTGCATCAAAAAAGTTTAATGTGGTTCAAACCATAGACGGTCTACAAAGATGGACGACACGTCTCCACTTCCTCCCACTGTACAAAAATGAAGCAACAACATCCCGGATAAGGGCACGGTGGAGCTGACCAATGGCGAGGCAATCCCAGCTGTCAATCATGACATTTCACCCCGTTTTTATAGCATCAAATAACTAATAGAAACCAAACTGATTAAAAGAATGAACACTTGAACAAAATCAGCGTGATCAGAACTACCTAAAATGACAGCAACCATTTATGTGGCGTGCACTTAAGATTTTTTTAGTTTGGTCCCATGTGCTAACATG
>NC_045755.1:9225253-9228742 GCF_008692095.1 Etheostoma spectabile | reverse complement strand
GGGGGGGGGCACATGTTGACAAATCTGCAGCCTCTAATCTGAGAAGTGTCTCGCCAGAGCGCAGAGACATCACACACCATGTCCACCGTGTTTACCTTCACTAAATCACATGTGAGTGACACAAGGCTGCTGCAGAATAACACACACAGACACACACACACACAAACACATACTAACTAACTCACACACACACACCTCTACACTCTACACATCAGCCTGGTCCGTTATAACGCTGTATGTTGTTCACGCAGCAGATGTCAGATGACAGCAGCTACTATATCTTGGACGTCCTTTCCAACTTTCTTTTTAATAAAAGTGGTGCTTCCCATTTTATTGAAGTGCATCACGATAATCACGATAAAAACTCTGCCGAGTCAACATTTTCTGTTGATGAACCATCCTTATTGAGCATGCTAACATTTGCTAATAAGCCCAAAATAAGCATTAACAAAGAGACAAAGTGCAGCTGTGGCTGATGGGAATGTCATTAGTCCTGCAGGTATTTGGTCATAAACCAAAGTATTGGACAAATTAAAACCCAATGATGACACTCAGGGGAAAAGTCCGAGGATCACCAAAGTTGGAGAGATTCTCCATCTGGGGAAGATAAATGTTGGTACAAAACATCAAGGGAATCCATCCAATAGTTGTTGAGATATTTCAGTCTAGATAATAAAAATGGTGGACCGACAGAGGGACAGACATGGCTTCCTATAGAGCCATGCCTGTGACATGGCTCTAAGCCTATTAAATATATCAAAACATACTGAAAAATGTCCATTACGGCTTCATAAAGCTCAAAGTGACGTCTTCAAATTGCTTGTTTTGTCCAAAATCTAAAAGATATTCAGTTAACAGTGACATAAAAAGAGAGATTCTTCTCATATTAGAGAAGCTGGACACACTGAAAGTGTATTATGTTCGCTTTATAAATTATGTTGAATAAATGTTTAACTTTTTGTTGATCGACTGATCAAATCAATCAGCTAATAATTCAGCACCGCGCCTCATGCTGCTCCTACCTATAATTCTTCATAATTACTGATAAAGACGGCCCAGCTTTCTCTGAGGAGTCACCTTGGAAGGCATCCTCTGACCGCAATAAAATACCCACCCACATCAACACCGTCTACACACACACACACACACACACACACACACACACACACACACACACACACACAACACAACACACACCACACAGTCCTACAGTCAGCATGGTAATGCCTGTCTGAACGCTTCACTGGTCTGCTGTTTCAGAGCGATCAATCTGCAGCAGGAGGAGAGAGCAGGGACAGAATACACAATGATAACCCCACCTCTCACACACACACACCACACCACACACACACCACACCACACACACACACACACACACACACACACAAACACCACAAACACACACACACACACACAACACACACACACCACACACACACACATCCTGAGGAGACCCTATCCACTCCACTACTGTTGCTTGCGAACCACACACTGTGTGCGAACCATGCGATGAGGAAGGTGAAGACAAGAGCTCAGATCTGCCGCATCCACACACTTCATAGATTTCTATAGAAAAACTCTCTCTCGCTACACACACACACACACACACATTTAAAAAGTACATATACATGTATATACACACACACGTATACACACACATATGTATACATACACACACACACACATATATATATAAACACACATACTGTACATATACTGTATATATACACATATATATACATACTGTATACATATATACATACATATAAATATATACCTGTATGTGTGTGTTTGTTTATACTGATTCAGGCATTTCTTTTTGCAATGTTAGCTTACTAATTTAAAATGGCTGCCATTTCATGCTGCTCTCACAAGCTGTGATTATGTGCAACACTTTCAAATAAATGAATGTCTGCTCTGGGTCCCTGAACGCTGCAACACATTTCTCCCTGGGCGGGGTAAACACGCGTTTGTGATTGGCTCGTGGGCCAAACGGGACATCCTAAATATGGTTTGAGGCGTCCCAGCAGTCACAAGGTTTATTCACTCTTGTAAATTGGTGTTGAGCCTCTGTTGGGGCTGTAGGTATCCATGGCAACACCTGCTGATGCTTTATGCTTTAAAAGGAATAGCCATATGCCATAAACTGCATTTCATCGAGGGACATCTCGAGGCTGGACGCAAAAGGGATTCACATAGATCCCCGTGTTAAAATGCCCAACTTTACAGCAGAATTAAACATATTTACAGCCTGTAAAACAAGGTTTACAGCCCCAAAACGGTTTTGTGATCTAAAGCTAATTTTCTCTGCATGAGGGACTGTGAATCTTTTCATAACTCACCCATTTAAATTATATCAAGGTTTAAAATTATGCATAACTCAGACGTTGGTTAAATTCACCGACCCTGGTCCCTGTCTTGATCCTGCCAGTAGCTGGTAGCTTGTAGCTGGTAGCTGCTAGATCCTAGCTCCTAGCTGCTCGATCCTAGCTCCTAGCTGCTAGATCCTAGCTCCTAGATCCTAGCTCCTAGCTGCTAGCTCCTGGCTGCTAGCTCCTGGCTGCTAGCTCCTGGCTGCTAGCTTCTAGCTGCTAGCTCCTAGCTAGTGTGTTCAACCAGGCTTCTATCTGTTATCATCATCCCGACAACAATCCACGGAGTAGTCCTCCAGGAGACAGGTCATGTCACGTCTTGAAGTTTATTCCCCCCTTATCCTGCTGCAACGGGACTTCAGCGTGAGACTACAGCTACCTTCTCTAACGCAATCACTATACAATGACATAGTCATAACCACTACAGTGCTCAATTACCTATTTTTGAGAGGAATAAACTTCAAGTTTTCATCGCAAAGCCATAACCTGTCCTCTGGAGGACATAGCCAGACCACCGCCACTCCGTGAATAGTTGTCGAGATGAATATCCCAGAGCCTGGCTGTTTCTGGGGAGGGGAATAAACAGCAAGGCGTGACATGACCTGTCCCCTGGAGGACATAGCCACACCACCGCCACTAACAGCTAGGAACTAGCAGCTACAAGCTACCAGCTACCGGCAGGATTGAGACGGGGACCAGGGTAGGTGAATTCAAACAATGTCTGAGTTCTGATCTTGTTGTCACGTAAGGGCCTTGTTCATGTTGCACAGACATTTTAATTGCATTTTATGTCTGTTAAGAGGCACATAGGCTCTCTAAAAATTGCTCCCAGCAACTGCCGTTTTAGCTCAGTGGAGGCTCATACACATTGCTGCAGCTACTAAAGACAGAGAGAGAGGTGGTGGTGGGGGGGGGGGTCTTTGCACAGAGGGATCTGGTCTCGAAGAAGAACACAACTTCTGCAGCTTGCCAGCATTTTGGGTTCAGTCCTAATGAAAAGGGAGAGGTGTTTCAGTATTAGTGTTTGGTATTTAGTTTCAAACCAACAGTTTGGTGACGCCATCTGATTGAGATTTCTCTTGCACAGCTACCAGAAGACTTACAGCTTTCAGACAGG
>NC_045755.1:9223631-9225243 GCF_008692095.1 Etheostoma spectabile | reverse complement strand
CACATCTACGTCTTCAAGCTCAGTTGGAGGCTGCGCAGTAACGCTCAGCATCACCAAAAAAAGAGCTTCTGATAGACTGGTCTCCGTGGAAATCTACGGCCTCACATTGTCCATTTATTTACCTGTCTGTTTCTATTTCTATTTCTATTTAGTCGTCCTCTATTGTGTACACTGTGGGTCATCTGTTTATGAAAACATTTGTCATTAGCGGTTTTAAATGTCCAGTTGGCATCTGTGAAAAAATGCCCAAAATAACAGGTTGAAAGTGAGTTTTGCAACCATTATTATACCCGTTACAGAAAGCAGGCCTCTTTTTACACACGTTATTATTACGTTCTTATTTTGTTTTTAACTGTCTATTCATGTGTTTTATTAGTTTTTAATGCTTATGATTTTTAACTGTTTGTACTTGTGTTTTATCTGTTTAACTGATTTCGTGTAAAGCGCTTTGAATCGCCCTGTTGCTGAAATGTGCTCTACAGATAAAGCTGCCTTGCCTTGCCTTTTGTTGGTACAACTTCCTCGCCTGCCTGTTTGACAAGACAGCTGCAATATATTTAACTTATCACATCAAATTTCCAGATATCTAATGACTGTTGTGGGCCTCTTTCTCAAAAGTCAATCTATAACAAATAAAGACCTAATAATCTCAAAAGTGATGTACTTGTGATGCATTTCATCTCGTGGAATAAAACAAACCAGCTCCGCGTAGCCGGCTTTTCTTTGCTTTTCTTGCAAATCCCATTCACACTTTCCGCGGGGATTTCAGTCCAAACATCAAAGAGTGAACATGTTAACTTCACTGCTGACAAGATTATGAGACTTCTTTACATAAAATCCTACCAGAAGAAGAGCTGCTCCAGAGAATATTTCAGCAACTATCAAAAGGATTGCCGTGGCATTTTGTACAACCCTTCATGTCGCCGTCATGATGAGTTGTGTTAACTTTTCCTCAAGCGCAAGGTGTTTAAATATTCAATTACCTGCAAAACTAATGACATTCAGCCTCGGATGTAATTTTGTTTCCTGTTTATTAGCGAATGGTAGCATGCTAAAAGGCAAAATTAACACGGGGAACATGGTAAACATTACACCTGCTAAAATCACCAGCTTAACATCATCATTGTGGGAATGTTGGGATTTAGCTCACAGCACCGCTGTGCCAAACAAATTGAGAAATTGCAACTTTGTGTGTGAGTATCTGTGTTTTGGACTGTTAGATTTGGAGATTGATTTGGGTATGAGAATATCAAGATTTGCATTTTTCTGCTAATTAACATGCCAAACAATAAATCAACTATTGAGAAAACAATCAGACTAACTGCCTGTTGATGAACTGATAATGAAAGTAATTGTCAGCTGCAGCAAAGGAGTGTGTGAAAGAAAGGTTTGTGTTGCAGAAAAAGCGAGGAGTATCCAAGCAGATCCACCGAAGAGGCGAGATTATATCAATGAAACTCCTCTGCTTGGATCACAGTCAAGTGAAAGTGAAGGAGGACATCCACCGCTCTTTACCTTTTGATGTCTGAAACTATAAGTCTTAGAGACCTCCTTGTGTGTCCTCGTAACACCCCCAAAGACAAGGCTCAGCCTCTTTGATCAGAGGAGCTAC
>NC_045755.1:9222241-9223621 GCF_008692095.1 Etheostoma spectabile | reverse complement strand
TAACAATGTAGCACGGGGGGGGGGGAGTATGCAGACAATACACTGGGACAAAAGAATTGGTCTCGAGAAATCTCCCGACTGACTAAATGTGAAAGCTCTACAAAGCTAGTTTTGTTGCTTTAGCGGGCGAGATGGATAGGAGGTCAGCCGGGTAGGAGGAGGATGCACAATCAGCAACTTCAAGGTCATTTTCTTGGTTTCAAAGTGACATTTGGCAACATTTTTATTCAAATAGAAGTCAATTTTGCTGCTTTTTATCACATTAATTCTCTTATATTTGCAGCTCAATCAACACCACCGTTAACCTGGATCAGTTACATCTTAACTTTGGAGTCCTGGACTAGGACTAACTAACAAACATTTTCATAGTGGATTCATCTGTTAATTACGTTCTTGATTAATCGATTTGTTGTTTGGTCTATACAATGTCAGAAAATGGTGAAAAAATGTCAACCAGGGTTCCCCAAAGCCCAAGATGATGTCCTCAAATGACTTGTTTTGTCCAGAACTCAAAAATATTCAGTTCACTGTCACAGAGGAGTAAAGAAACTAGAAAAATATTAACATTAGACAAGCTGGAATCAGAGAATGTTAACACATTGTTCACAAAAAATGACAAAACTGATTATGAAGATATAGTTATAAGGCTCTGCATTAGTGATCTTATGTCCACACAGGTCGTGCGAAGATCCCCGAAAGGCTGCAATTTGTTGTGATGACACAACAAAACGTGAAATGAAATGAATATGCTGCAGTAAACCTCAACGTGATTAGCACCTGGAGACGACAGGTATCTAGAAATTTCTCTTCAACCCTCAGGTTGTCCTTGGTCAAATTTGAACCGTTTTCAGTTTTTTTTTGTTTTTTGTCACAAAAATTGGCCAACAACTAAGCGTTACATTAAAATATAAAAAAAACATACAAAAAAAGCACCAAAACATCAAAAGAGCACCCACAACTTTAAAAAGTGACAAAACTGCTGGAAAGCACCCAAACAGAGGTTTTTTTTCACGTTTTGATGGGAAGACAACACAAGGGTTAAAGAGTCTGAGCTCCAGCAGTAAAACGATTATAAATGCGTTCTGTTTGTCGTCCGATAATCCATATTATCTCCAGTCATAAAACCTTTAGTCTCAAATTAAACATGTCACGTTGTAGTCAGGGCTGGGTGATATGGCCATACAATAACTAATGTGGTGAGAAACTTCCTATTTTTAGGACTTTGAGTTGAGCAAGAAGAGACCTTCACCACCTGCAGGGCTGTCATCGTGACGCATGTTCAATAAATACAGGTTTATCAGATACAGCTATGGACTGTCCCAACCAGATGTTCTTCAACTACAGTCATCCTGTTAAAGTATCCGTTTGTTTTTGTTTTTT
>NC_045755.1:9213440-9219347 GCF_008692095.1 Etheostoma spectabile | reverse complement strand
TGTGTGTGTGTGTGTGTGTGTGTGTGTGTGTGTGTGCGGGCATAGGTGAGAAACGGTGGGTGTGACAGCGAGGATTGGATGCAGAGAGTAGACAAGAGATATTAACGTTAAAAAATATCAACATTAAAATGATCTTACCTTTCACTTGGCTCTCGTATTCAGCGAGGATTTCTTTGTCCTTCTTGCTTTTGTTTGAGTTTGACATGTTGTCAGAGTGGAGGTGACTGATCAGGTGAGACAAAAAAAAAAAGAATAAGCAAAAAAAAAAAAAAAAAACGAAAGAAAGAAATCCCGGTTTATTTCCCTCCGCGTGCACCGCCCGAGGCTTCACCCGCAAACATGCGAGTTAGATCCATCCAGTGCCGCAGCAACCCAGCCAGCAGTGGCCCCGCGCCTCCACGAGGAGCAGGAGGAGGAGAGGAAGGAGGAGGCGGCACGCACGTGAAAAATCACGCACACTCAGTGAGAAATGACCAGCTCGTGACCGTGACCGCAGCTGCTGCCGCGAGTACCCGTAAAATCCATTAAAAAAAAAAACTAACTAATGGGATGAAAAGCTACAAAATTAGCTTCTGTTTTCTTCGCGTGCCGCTTGTGCAAAAAAAAAAAATGCACACCCGCGCGCATGCATGCACACAAATGCACCACCGCTCTGCAGGGAGGGAGGACCGGGCACACGCCCACTTGCCACACACACCACACACACACACACACACACACACACACACACACTCTCTTTCTCTCTCACTCTCAAACACACGCACCACCCTGAGTCTCGGTGTTTGATGTTATCTTCACCCCGCCGTAACCTTTCACAGCAGCAAAGACTCACTCACACGTGCACGCGCACACTGACTGACCAGCCTAAAAAAGCGCGTGAGGATAATACCAATAAGGGTACATGAAATGCCGGTGAGGAAATGGGTGTGTCGGCGCTGGAGGCGGGAATCAGAGACATGATTGACAGCCGATGTGACCAGTGAGTCACAGAGCATCCTGGACATCAATTAATGTCGGAAGAAGTGAACTAGGAATTTTTCAATAAAAAAAATGGAAAAAGAAGGTTGGGAACCTTTTTGTGAATTAAGTAATTTCAATAAAACCAGAACATAAAGATATTCTACACCTATCTGGCTCCCAACCTTATTTATCTCAGATGAACTCACCTCTTCAACTGATTTCAATTGATTTGAAAGTAGATGGTATTTAACTTTTAATGATCTAAAAGTGAATATTTTTTATACAAGTTAACTGTTAATGTTTAGGTCGGTTTTGGTCACGTTTGTATTCATATTACTATTGCTATCACTTACATTTATCCATTACTTTTAGTAAAAAAAAAATAATCTATTGGATTTGAAATGGTGGGCAGATAATCAATATTAAAACACTGATCAGGAGCCAAACTAAATTATATTCTCAAATGAGCTGTTGAGCCCCTGTACATGGTTCAGTAATCCCTCTATGTTTGTAGCCTTCGATCAAAATCTATTTTAATTGTTTGCTTGACTGTCCAATTAGAGTTCAGATCCTGAGACCGCATCAGAAATGTCCCCGATACTCCCACGCTCATCTGTATCGGCAAGTATGCGACTCTGCACCGATTTAGTCTCACTTTGCCAGACCATCCTCCACAGCGTTGCGGAGGAAGGTCTGGATTTACCCTGCAGAGATCTGAGGACCAGGTAACCATAGTCCTCAGATTGGACAGATAGTCTAGCTAGCGGTCTGGATTTACCCCGCAGGATCTGAGGACCAGGTAACCATAGTCCTCAGATTGGACAGATAGTCTAGCTAGCGGTCTGGATTTACCCTGCGAGAGCTGAGGACCAGGTAACCATAGTCCTCAGATTGGACAGTTAGTCTAGCTAGCGGTCTGGATTTACCCTGCAGAGATCTGAGGATCTCAAATTCAAAGCGGAAGGTGACGGACATCCTGCAGTAAAGGATTTCCCGGGGGAAACGGACCAATCCTGGAAGTGGAACGTCATGGATGTAGACTAGCACCGATTCAATACCACTTAATTTAGCCCTGAAACTAATTTCTGTTATGGCTGTCAAAAAAGATTAAAAAAATAAGTTTTATGGCATTCATTCACTGTCTGTATTTGTTTTACAAAGGGTGTACGTGAGCCAGGCCATACAACAACGATAGCAATCAAATCACATCCATACAGGGTTGGTAGTGTCCAGCTGTTAAAAAAAAAAACATGGTATGCACGGTAACGATGGTAACAGCTCGGCTGTATCTTCCGATATGCAAGTACGGGTATTAGGAAGGAAAAAATGGTATTGGAACACCTCTATGTCCAATTACAGTATATATATATGCTTTGTAAATCTTATATTACTTACACTATGGTCTGGAGCCGTGTGTGTAGTTTTGTGGACACTACTAAACTGGTCAGTCCTTTGATTTAATTCAGTTTCTATTTGGCAAAAAAAAAATATTACACACAGCATCAAAATACTGAACATGTGTAATCCTTAATATTATGTCATGATTGTGTTTCACAAAAAAGGGAAAGATTAGAGAAAAGTCCAAAACATGAAAACAGATTTGCGTATCAAAAGTTCTCCTCACGACCCCTCAGATATATCTGGTGACCCTCCGACTGGCCCAAACCCTAGGTTGGGAACCCTTGGACTAAAGTGCATATAAAGCAGGGCCGCGACTAAATATTATTTTTATTGTTGATTAATCTGTTGGTTATTTTGTTGATTAATCCATTAGATGCTTGATCTATAAAATGTCAGAAAATGTAGATCAGTGTTTCCCCAAAAGGCCCAAGATGATGCCCTCAAATAGGTTCATTTGTCCACAACTCAAATATATTCTATATATTCTAATATATTACTGTCACAGAGGTCAGAAGAAAGTAGAAAATATTTACATTTAAGAAGCTGGAATCAAATATTCTTGACTAAAACCCATAAGTCTAATAGTAGACAACAAATCGATCTATCTAATTATGTCATGAATGATGAAACAGTCAAAGGAGACATTTTGCTCCTGAGTGTGTAAAATCAGTCACAATGACCCGTTCAGGTTTAACAGTGTGCAAAACAAACATCTCAATCCAGACTGAACCTCCATCAAGTTAAAATCCACTTTAAAAAGATGAGCTGAGTCACCGTTCGTGGCTATTTGTCTCCACCTTGTGGTGAAATGTGAGAACTTCCACCTGACGGCTTTTCTACATGACCCTTGTTACATGTTGACATCCTCAGGGTTTGAGGTCCCACTAGTGTCTCATTGCCAGACCCTCCACCCTCCACCCTCCACCAAAGCGTACTGAAGGAGGGTCTGGCTAATCCACATAGAATTAGAGGAAAACGTGCTCTGGTTTATTGGCATCTTGGGCGGTGCTAAGCACCCGCAAAAAAGCAGCAGTGCCGCTGTAGAATAGGCCTGGATGTGTACGTTTAAAAGTTGTTTTAGTTGTGCAATAGAAAACTCAGATTGGACAGATAGTCTAGTTAGCTGTCTGGTTTTACCCTGCAGAGACCTGAGGACCAGGTAACCATAGTCCTCAGATTGGACAGATAGTCTAGCTAGCTGTCTGGATTACCCTGCAGAGATCTGAGGACCAGGTAACCATAGTCCTCAGATTGGACATATAGTCTAGCTAGCTGTCTGGATTTACCGCAGAGACCTGAGACAGGTACCATAGTCCTCAGATTGGAAGATAGTCTAGCTAGCTGTCTGGTTTACCCTGCAGAGAACTGGACCAGGTACCAAGTCCTCAGATGGAACAGTAGTCTAGCTAGCTGTCTGGATGTACCCTGCAGGATGAGACCAGGTACCATAGTCCTCAGATGGACATATAGTCTAGCTAGCGTTCTGGTTTACCCTGCAGAGACCTGAGGACAGGAACCATAGTCCTCAGTTGGCAGATAGTCTAGCTAGCTGTCTGGTTTTACCTGCCAGAGACCTGAGGACCAGGTCACCATGTCCTCAGATTGGACAGATAGTCTAGCTAGCGTTCTGGATGATCCCTGCAGAGATCTGAGGACCAGGTAACCTAGTCCTCAGATGGACATATAGTCTAGCTAGCTGTCTGGTTTTACCCTGCAGAGACCTGAGGACCAGGTAACCATAGTCCTCAGATTGGACAGATAGTCTAGCTAGCTGTACTGTTTAACCCCCCCCCCCCCCCCCCCCCCCCCACCCCCCCCCCCCCCCCCCCCCACCCCCCCCCCCCCCTCCCCCCCCCCCCACCCCCCCCCCCCCCCCTCCCCCCCCCCCCCCCCCCTGCCAGAGACCTGAGGACCAGCGCTAACCATATCCTCAGATTGGACAGATAGTCTAGCTAGCTGTCTGGTTTTACCCTGCAGAGATCCGAGGACCAGGTAACCCTAGTCCTCAGAAAACCACCAGAGGTTAAAACGCCAACACAGAGGAAGTTTTTCTTCTTCAGAATTATAACTTGCATTTGGAGAAAGGTGATGGAATATATAGATAACCATACATAGAATACATGATTACACCAAATATCAAAATACATCTATTTAAATATGTTCTTTATTTATAACAAGCCAGGAGTTCTTCTGGTGGAAGTTCAGTCTGAGTAACATCTCATATGCAACAAATAATAAGAAACAGAAATAAAATGTATCATTCATTTTTGTGTGGCCCAAGAGAACTCCATTGCTGCGTCAACCCAGGTTGAACTAGCCGAACCAAAGGTAGTATCTCAAATGGTGGTGAACCGTTTTAATTTAACAATGTTGTGTAATCAGACTGACTGTCATTTACAGTTCAAGATTCACGTTATTGTCCCTCAGTGTAGGAAATTTGGTTGGGCTTTCACCCACACCTCATCCATAAAACACATTCCACATACAGTACATAAAATACAAGGCTACGTCGGCTACAGATAACAAGAAAAACCAAGCGGCCACTTCCAGGCCTGAGAAGTAAAGCCAACGCTGGTTTCTTAAACCTGCATTCTATCTAATTTCCAGCAGGGGGCGACTCCACTGGCTCTATTAAACTGTTTCTATAGAAGTCTATGAGAAAACATGTATATCGCCAGTTTCAAGTCTTCTTCAATACAGTATGATGTTCATTTAGTAAATTACGGTCCCAGTTATTTTTAAATAGATGATAAAGCAGGGGATGCTTTAGGGGCGCGGCTGCACGTCGACCAGCCAATCAGGACAGAGGCTCAGCAGCAGGGTTGGGCATCAAGAACGATTTCAATGGGACAGTTTCTTTGGAAAAACTTGGTTTCACATCTGATCATCCGTTCCAAATCTAACATGCGAACGTTTTGTTTTCCATGTCAGGCGCTTGTTGTGTTGCAGCCGTCGAGCACAGTGACGTGTGGCTGAAAAAGTTGGTAAATCACATTTTGAAACAAAATAAAATGTTCCTCTTATCTCTCAAATAAGCATGGGACCTGTTTCAACTCCACCCCTCGGGAAAGGGGAATCAGGATCAAAACGATTCCCAAATCTACTCAGCAATGCTAACCATGGCACTGTGGAACGGGATACAGACCTGGACTTGTTTTGGGATGTCGTCCGTGTTTTTCTTTTTAAACTTTGACCCTTTTCTTTGAAACTGAATTTTCATTTGTAACCCTATTAAATTATTCTTATTTCCTGGTGTGTTTGCCAATTTAGTTGTTAAGCTGTACGTGAGCAGTGCAAATACTTCAGGGATTCCTGATGTATGTGTTTTTGGTTTAAACATGTTTATATTCTATTTTCAGACCACACACCAACGCTGACTGTCTCCAGCGTCCCTGCAGAGGAGCTTGTCTGAGAACTAGGAATCCTAAATGGCAATTAAAGCTCCTGATGATCAGCTTCCTCTGCAAGAAACAAAACAACAAAGCACCACTGGGCTGAGAGAAGGAGCAGGGTCTGTCTGTCTGTCTGTCTGTCTGTCTGTCTGTC
>NC_045755.1:9204956-9213430 GCF_008692095.1 Etheostoma spectabile | reverse complement strand
TCTGTCTGTCTGTCTGTCTGTCTGTCTGTCTGTCTGTTGGTCAACCGTGTTTTGGAGAAAGTGAGGAGCAGCTTGACTTCTGGATACATGAAGGTTCGGGAGACTGTGGCCCAATCCCAAAGTGAGCCCTGAGGACTGAGGACTAAAGACTCCCAGACTTAATTGATCTCAGGTGCTGAGTGAGTGAGTGTCTGAGTGTGTGTGTGTGTGTGTGTGTGTGTGTGTGTGTGTGAGGCCACATGGGCTCAGATAGGCATAAATGGGATTGGGACAGCACTTCACCAGATCACATGTTACCGTGGCGACGAATAATAACAAAGATGTTGCTGACACTTGCCGTCGTCGTTTGGGAGTTTTCATTTTTCATTTTGTTGCTTTCCACACGGCCAAGGCCCGGGAGACGGCTGGCTGATTCCAAATGGTTTTTGTTGTTGTTGTCCATGTCAATCATGGTAGCAGCTGTTGCCATGGTCCCGCTACATGTCCTGCGATGCCATGTTACATCCTGCTACGTCCTGCTACTTCCTGCTATATCCTGCTACGCTCTGCTATGTCCTGCTACGTCCTGCTGGGCCTTGCTACGTCCTGCTACATCCTGTTACATCCTGCTATGTCTGCTGGGCGTTGACTACCGCTGCTCTCCGCTAAGTCCGTATACCTGCTACGTCCTGCTACTTCCCCGTCATGCTGGGCGTTGCTACGTCCTGCTACATCCTGCTACGTCCTGCTACACTCCTGCTACGTCCTGCTACGTCCTGCTGGAGTGCTACGTCCTTTAGTGTGGCCCTTAACTGCCTGCACGTCCTGCGGGCGTTGTACGTCCGCTACATCCTGCTACATCCTGCTACGTCCGTTACATCTGCTACTCTGCTACGCTCTGCTATGTCCTGCTAGTCCTGCTGGGCCTTGCTACGTCCTGCTACATCCTGCTACATCCTGTTACATCCTGCTACATCCTGCTACTTCCTGCTACGTCCTGCTGGGCGTTGCTACGTCCTGCTACTTCCTGTTACGTCCTGCTGGGCGTTGCTACATCCTGCTACATCCTGCTACATCCTGCTACGTCCTGTTACATCCTGCTACGTCCTGCTACGTCCTGTTACATCCTTCTACATCCTGCTACGTCCTGCTGGGCCTTGTAATGCCCCACAGTACCCTGCTATGCCATGAACTACTACAAAGAACTACTACAAACTACTATTCTTTGTGACTGTTATTGCCACTCTTCATTTTAACCCCAACCGGTCGTCAGACACCGCCTACCAAGAGCCTGGGCCTGGGTCTGGGTCTGGGTCTGGGTCTGGGTCTGGGCCTGGGTCTGTCCCAGGTTTCTGCCTAAAAGGAAGTTTTTCCTCGCCACTGTGGCCCTGTTGCTTGCTCTGGAGGAAACTACTAGACCTGTTGGGTCCTTGTAAATTCTGGAGTGTGGTCTAGACCTGCTCTACCTGTAAAGGGTCTCCAGATAACTCTTGTTATGAATTGATACCATAAATAAAATTGAATTGAAATTTTTTACAAGCTGGACAACAGGTCCGGTCCCTCCCGTGGTCGTGTGGCGTGCTGTTGTTTCCCTTTGTAATTTCCCTTTGGTCTCCAAACGCTTTGAACTGTGGGTAATTCCCTTTGGTGGAGTCTGCATTGATGCAGATTCACGGAAAGGGCTCGGTAAGTGTGTACTCACACCCTCACGCCCTGTGAAATTCGACATTGGGACAACCCTTGTCCCACTGTCACTACACTATTTTCTTCATACTGACATGACAAGACATGAGCTGTTTGAGTGGCGTGGTCAAGGAGAAAAACTGCACTTTAGAAATCTGTCTCCCTTCCAGCGTGCAGCGGGTTTAAAATCAAATACATTGTGTTTAATGGAGTGTTGTTGTTTTACCCAGACACCCAAAAATAATACATTTTAAAACTGCAGTACAGTGAAACCGTGATATTTTTAAGGTTATCATACCGTCAGAATCGTAGACCGGCCCATGTCTAGTGCCGTGTGTGCGCCTTTCCCCACATGCACGTATCTTTCCCTCAAGCTGTCGAGTTTGTTATGCCAAAACAAAAGATGCTCCCCTAAAACCTAGCTACGTCTCTATCTCTCTCTGGGATGTACTGTATGCTAAAGTGTGTCCACCAACCTCCAAAAGGAGACATGCCTGGAGCAAAACCTGGTCTCATCATGCAGCAGCCCAGACGCCCTGAATCTGTAAAGACACAGACACATAATCATGCATGAACAGGTCTGGTTATTAGAGACTGGCTGAACATTCCCGACCCCTGACCTGTGGCCTATGACTGACATGATGCCGTCTAAGTTTTCCCCTTTCCACATCTTACTACCACAACCCGGTGTTCTTGGAAATTCCCCCTCTAGCAGGATTAAGGAAAAAACTACGGTCCCGATTCCCATGAAACTTGGAAGGCCGCAGCATGAGCCAAGAGGAAACAGTCTGGAGTGGATCGGAACTGCAAGGCGGAAAACCATTATTATTATTTTTTTCTCTTTTTGTTTACATTGTGAAACGAGCGGCAGTTGCTCAGTCTGGAAGTTGGGTTGGGAACCGGAGGGTGGCCGGTTCAAGACCCCATTTGGCCCAAAGTACGGCGTGTGGACTGGTAGCTGGACAGATGCCATTTCACCTACTGGGTGCTGCCAGGTGCTCTTGAGCAAGGCACTCTACCCCCAACTGCTCAGGGTGCTGTTCCAGCTCGCAGCCCACTCACTCTGACATCTCTCCATGTGTACATGAAAAGGCCCTGAGCATGTTTTCTGTATTTCAGACTCAGTTACTAACAAAACAAACAAATCCCCACTGGGGATCAATAAACAGTACAAATTATTATTATTATTATAAATTAAATAGGGGATTGACCCTTTCAAGTGTTATTATTGCTACTTCACTTGTAAATAGTACTCCACTAACACAATTTGCACTAACTGTGCCTTTGACTCTTTACTACATCTCAGCAGTAACATAGACTCTTCCTATATATTGTGTTATCACCATATCACTCTTGCATATCCATTGTCTTACTTACACCTCATTTTGCGCAGTCTTTGTAACAGCTGCTTAATCTTTCCATTATGTAGCCTATTGTTTTCTGTATTCTTGTACTGTATTGAATGTGAAACTGTATGTTGTCTTACATGCTTATGCTTTTCTTGGCCAGGTTGCCCAATGGCTTACCTGGTTAAATAAAGGTTAAATATACACGTACATCTTTATGTCTCTAAAATGTTTTGTGAATTACTCTTTAGACCAAGATCTTTGCAAAAGGACCGAGACGTGCTCTTTATTCTCGGCGGTTTCCTCTTAACTCAGGAGCTACTTCAGGAGCCCGAGGATGTTTTGGGAATACGGCCCCTTGGGTCGTAACACAGCTGGCTCGTTGACAGACGCTACAGCATGTTCAACCTGACTTTATTGTATTTATTTAGAGCCCAGAAGGAGTTGAGTTTTCCAGTAATCCACAAAAAAGCAACCGTTAACACCAATAAACACACATTTGTCTCGGGGAAATGTGGTTGTGGTTTTTTTTTTGTACTGCTGGTGTGTTAAATCATCTCATATTTATCCCAGCCTGCAGGTCGGGTGAAAAGAAAGTGTCTATGGCTGCTACACTACTGATTGTGGTGAATGACTACAGCGTGGACGCATTAAGCTCTTCTGACTTCTCCCCTTCCTCCCCCTTCCCTCGTAAATCTCTTTCAGCACTCCATCTTTTCCAAAGCTTTTGTAAAGCCTGCATTTGTTTTGTTCTCCTAATCAATAGCAGACACCATTTGCCTCATAAGCGCAGTGTGTTGTTAATGTGTAAGGAATGTGTTTACAGAGATGAGCAGTACTGGAACGCCCTGGTTGTATTTCAGCCGTAGTTTAAAAGGAATGACTCCCAGCTGTTTTGTTATCCTTGTTAGACGTTAAGAGTAATCTTTCTCTGAGGGTCATCTGTTCCTTCCATATTTCACTGTTGATGGAGGAGTCTGACAGCTGAAGGAATGTACAGTATGCTGGTCTTAAAACCTTACACAGGTTGAACCTATACATATGTGTTTTTGGAGAAAAAAATGCCCTTATGCTGTTTTTCACTCCAGAGGTTTTTTGAAATTCAATTTTTGATTTTATTTAGCATGAAGTGGTTCATTTGTTACCTTGCACGGAAGCGGGATTCTCACATATCACAAGATCGTACAAAATAATCCATCCCGTCAAGCTTCAAGCAGAGACGTTTTGGAACAGAAACGCCCCAACTTATGCCGACCTCACACCAAACGGCTTCAAGCTATTCCACCCATCATCTAAACCCTCATGTTGTCCTCGGGTCAAATTGGCCCGTTGTCCTATATCAATGTTCTTTTTAATTCCCCAAAATAACATGATTGATTCCAACGCTCTTTGCCAAGTACAAATCTCTACTTTCATTAATTTTGGGTCTTATTCTATTTTATAGCATTGTAAAACAAATGGAAGTGTTTTTGAAATAGTATTGAGTAAAAGTTGACATATTCCAGTCTGTGATTATCATCAACATCCATTCCTTTAATTTTAGTCTCAATAATTCCTAATTTCTGCTTTTCTAACTCCAACATTAGGTATAATTTCCTATAAATGAGGTTTATTGACCATAAATTCCAAAAATAACTCTAAAACAAAAGTTATTAAGTTAGTGTTACGTAGTGTTAAACGTCAAAAAAAGTGACAAAGATTGAAAAAAAGTGTTGTAAATAGGGACAAAAACGTGAGAAAAAGTTAAAAACATCGATTAAAAAGCATCAACAAAAGGGTAGATTTTCAATTTTGACGGGAAGACGACACGAGGGTTAATACATTGGTGTAAGGTGGTCCTAAAACTCAGCCCGAGTCAGTCTTTCCAGACTTGACGTTTCCGACAAAATCCAACGTGTTTGATGTTATCGTTGTTTTGGTAATAGTGTGGGGACCGATCAGGGGACCAGAGCCAGGTGAGTTCATTGTCTCAGCTGACTGATTAAAGTCTCCCGTTGCATGCAGTAGCGTGCTGGACCCGGACTGTAAGACATCGTTCGGTTGTTTTTTGTTAAAATGTTGCACAACGGGCTGTGTGGCTGCCTGTAGATCAGGGCTCTTCAACAGGGGGTCCGCGGAGGTACTGCATGGGGGTCGCGAAAGTTTTGGTTGATTAGACTTTTTTTTTATATCCCCCCCCCCTGCAATTTTTTCCACTAATTGAAATGTCTTTAAATCCACATTAACATGAATTCAACACACTGTAGTAAACAGATAAATGGAGGCAGAAGATGTCTTTCAGTCATCAATGCGCACATGGCACTATAGGACCAGTTTGATATAACACAATGTTATACAATATATATAATTAGGGGGTCCCCGCTCCATCTCGCCATCAGTTTGGGGGTCCTTGGCCTGGAAAACGTTGAAGACCCCTGCTGTAGATGGTCAGACGGAGGGGCGTGGGTGGTAAATGTAGAGTAGTGTTGAGCTGTGATCTGTGCTGAGGGTCACCCGCGGTGGCAGTGAATCCTGAAGAGGGAAAGCTGACTGGTTTTAAACCCTTCAAAAGCGCCTCATCCGACTGGAGTTTTACCAACGATAAACGCAGGCCTTCAGGTACTGCTGCCGTTCATCTGCATGTACTGTTTAAAGTCTTCTTGTGTATAGCAGGCACCCAAGTCTTTTCCTATATGTGTGGATTTCTCCACGCCTCTTTAGGAGACTAGAAACAGGTCCTGAGTGTATTGATTAAACGGTAGAAACAGTAGAAGTGAACATGTGCACAGATTAGGATCTATTCTTTTGCCCTTTAGTCACCAAAGTTAATATTGGACCCATTTTTCACAAGCCACATACCTCCAGAATATTCTGACACTATAATGGCATTTTCCAGATGGACACATTATGTATGAGAACTGTTTGTGCGAGATCTGGCAACACTGATAGGCTAATGAATGTGACTGTCCTAAGCAGCCAAAAAATGGCTTTTTAGCTGTGGAAATACCTAACGTTACCAAAATAAAAACATGATTGATTTTGCAAAAATAACCTTTTATCGGTCCATGACGCTTACTACAAGTCCATTTGGGAGACAGGAATTGGGTACCATTTCATTCCATTTCATTCCATTTGTGCAGCCTGTACTGCGCTATATTTAGTTATTGAGCATATTTGCTTTAAGCAATGCATTTGTGTGTCTCTCTCTCTCTCTCTCTCTTAGTTTTCTTCAGTGTCCTTGCTCCTGTACTAATACGTAGCTATGCTTCAAAATGTTATTCTCCAAAGAACTCTGAAATCTGTGTCTTTATTTTTTTGCTCTTACGTAGGTGTGAGTGTGGGGCCTTCAAGGATAAAAAAAACAAGCAATTGACATTTCAAGGTATTTTCTCTGCTGACTGGAGAACACCAGGAGGCCTTGGTGGTAAAGAGGTTATATATCTCAAGCCATGGATGTATAAAAGATGAGTGAAATCACAGAGGAGCACAGTGAATATTTCATTCCTCACCTCCGTCTGTGATGTCAGTCCCATACTAATGAGGGTTGTGTTGGAGAGGCTGTCTGAATTCAGTCCAAACTTTCCTGCCACAAGAGATTAATACAGATATATTACTATAAAACACTTTAGGGATAGTTTGGTTCTTTTGAAGTGTGGTTGAAAGAGCTACTTCTCCATAAGAAGTGGACCAACAGGTCCCGTTTCTCTGGATGGAGACCAGTGGAGTCTGTTAGGAGCTCTTTCCCGGTGATGCTGAGCGTTACTGCGCAGCCTCCAACTGAGCTGGAAGACGTAGATGTGACGTGAGCAACCTGTCTGGAAGCTGTAAGTCTTCTGGTAGCTGTGCAAGAGAAATCTCAATCATTCCCAATCAGCAGAGACGGAGAGGTAGGTATATGTTAGGAGATAATATAGGCACAGGCTAATTACTGCTAACTAACATGCTAGTTAACATTAACATAGGCACAGGCTAATTTACGCTAATTAACATGCTAGTTAACATTAACATAGGCACAGGCTAATTACTGCTAATTAACATGCTAGTTAACATTAACATAGGCACAGGCTAATTACTGCTAATTAACATGCTAGTTAACATTAACATAGGCACAGGCTAATTACTGCTAATTAACATGCTAGTTAACATTAGTAATTAAACCTCAACAGCTGATGTAAGTCAAAACTGTCTGCGAGCTTTCCTGACAATACTGTGATTTGTCGACTATGCAACAGTAAGTCGCTTGGTTATGACACAATCGTTTGCCTATTTTTACAAAAACGTCTGCTACGGAGCCATTACGTGAGCTACAAGTGTTGAAATGATTGAGGAGTCCATGATTTACTTCCAAGCCGGATGGATTTATTTTATAAACCTCTGTTGGAAAGTACCGAACTTACTGAACAGACAATACAGCTAACATGGTGGGAGCTGTACACCTACTGAACTTATGACCCACTGCGCATGCGCACTCCCTGGAGGTACGGTGTCCCTTGGTGTCCATATGGAACGCGAACATATCATTCACAGAATGATCTACAACAAGGTAATGGAGCCTTTTATACATTGTTGTGTTTCATTAGAGATAAATAATGGACAAATAGAGTCTTTAAACTAATTAATTTTGTCACCTATTTTTAATGTAGTCTTAGTCTTGTGTCAAATGTCCTTGTTAGTTTTAGTCATATTTAGCATTAACATGCATTAACACATTAACATGTGCTTTTTGTAGTCAAGTTTTAGTCGACTATAAGTCTGGTAACTTAGTCAAGTTTTAGTCAAAACATTTTAGTCTTTAAAAAAAAAAAAATATTTCTGATAACCATTTCTGTCAAATAGTGTTTCACACATCTCAAATATTGGTTGAAAAATGTAATGATTACCTGACGAAATACAGTTGTTAAATGATTTTTGTTGAATGCAACTTTGTTAAATGCGTCTTTTTCCTCCCTCTCCCATCTTTATGCGCTGTAGCGGCTTCTCCAGCAGGCTGAAACGGCCTTCCTCCCCCCCCCCCCCCCCCCCCCCCCCCCCCCCCCCCCCCCCCCCCCCCCCCCCCCGCCCGGGCCACAGTGCTACCTGGATGTGTGACGGCTAGATGAAAAAAAGGGGACACGCCGAATCTCTAGATGAGCCGCAGCCGAGCCTGATTGAAACGGGCTCTGCACCAGTTCTATCTCATAATGAAAAACTCTCGTCTTTTCTTCGTCAACAGTAATGCACGTTAAATTAGTCTCAGCGTTTCTGGACATTGATGCAGTCTCGTCATCGTCTCATCTTCGACATGGAAAAAAAGGTCGTTGACGACCATATTTAGTCTTGTCTCGTCTGACGAAATTACCACTAATAATAATAAATACTAAATTACAATCTGTTGTTATTATACACATTACACACCGGCCTGATTTACACACACATGCACAGTACCTGTACATGCACTAATGGAGAGATAAGTAAGGGGGGCACAAGGGAACCTTGGCAGTGCCCAGG
>NC_045755.1:9203761-9204946 GCF_008692095.1 Etheostoma spectabile | reverse complement strand
GCACCTCTCCAGCTACCAGTCCACCGTTCATATGTGGACTTGAACAAGCAACCCTCCAGTGCCCAGCCCAACTCCCTACGGCCGGAGCTACTGCAACCCCCTACTACTTTCAACGCTTTGCTGTCAAAGGACATAAAAATGAATGGCAGTCAATGGAATGCTAATGGCGGGTGAGTGCTTCGTAGCATTAAAATGGCGCCATAGGAGCTGCGCTTGGAGAGGAGAGGCTGACCCCCTTGTGTGTTAACTACAGCAGACGGCAGACGGCACGCCCACAGTTTCCTGCTGTGGACAGGGGCAGCAGCTAAACACATTTTAGATACCTTATAAACATTTAAATTTCAGTATTAAGTTTTACACTATAGATTTTTTTTTTAAAGATTCAAACCCTGGCCGCTGCAGAGGCCCAAGTGAATGCTACGTACTCTATGTTTGGAATATTTTCAGCACTTTAACTTGCTGTCAGACGGCCTTTTCTGGTCCGTCTCTTCAAAGCCTCCAGGCTCCTTTGACAAAAACATTTTATCTCGCAGAACACGGGAGTTGCTGCTCTTTCCCTGCCTCCATCGGTTAGTTTGTTTGTGTTTTTGTAGGACTTGGTTGTTCATTGGTTCGTCGTTGCTGCTGAAGGTTAAGTGCCTCCAGATAGGGCTGCACGAATCATCTAATCACAATCATGATGTCACTCTTTGCAATTACATAACAGCAAAAAATTTTGTGATTTGAGTAAACAATAAGGTGCGCTGTGTGCCTGAACAGATGAAGCCCCCGTGGTGTTTCTTGGTTTTTACCGTTAACTCACTTTACATTGTCTTTGCTATCTCCTCATCCTTTCCCTTTACTCTCACACAATCACAATATGCCTTTTTCTCGAAATCGTGCGTCTCTACTGACATCTCAGCTGTACCGTCTCCGGGCAGAGCTTCATAAACGATTAGCAGAGATAGTTTACGAAACACACCCTGAGGCTGTCCACAGACACATAGTCACTGTAATAAAACGAGGCTCAAGCACGGATCGTGACAGATCAGGTAATCTAGGAGCGCAAGTGAAGGGGTTTATGAGAATTTGTGCTGATCCATCACAGAAATCCTGCAGTTCCTCCAAAGCGGGCATTGAATCACTCTCAGAGGCTTTGAACAGAGGCAGAGAGCAGGCAGCTTGTGTGTGTGTGTGTGTGTGTGT
>NC_045755.1:9185970-9203751 GCF_008692095.1 Etheostoma spectabile | reverse complement strand
GTGTGTGTGTGTGTGTGTGTGTGAGCACGCATTTAGCCACTTTAGCTGTAAACTACACAGAGATAATGACCCCAGAAAACTCACAGAAAGTTAAACTCAAGTGGGAGATAAAGAAGAATACAGTTCATCTGATAAGGTGTTCCCTGTTCTTTCACGCACTCGGAAAAGTGCCGAAAAACTGCCTTCAAAAAACAAGTCTGTTCAGATCGTATCCTTCAAGATTCCTAGAAAGAAGCTGACATGTTAAGTGCAGTGTTTAGAAAAAAGTTCCACGAGGTCATGGTTTTAAACCTGCAAAAGTTAGCGTAAAATAAGGAGATGAATATCTATCAGAGAGACTCTAGGCTGAAATATTTCGATGGATTGCCAACTTTCCCTCAGGATGAGCTGTAATAACTCAGGTGATCCACGGACTTTTCCTCTAGAGTCACCAGCAGGTCAATTTTTGAATTTGTCCAACACGATACCTACTAAAGAAAAAACTTCAGCTGTACTTTGAGTTTAGTGTAAATTAGCAAATGTTAGCATTCTCAAATGCTAAACAAAGGGTATACATTGAACCTGGTAGAAATCAACATGTTAGCTCAATGCTGCACGGTCCCTAACAGAGCATCTAGCACGGCTTGTTCAAAAAAACAACAACAAAAACGATCTGCTGCCGTATTTCTTGGCCAAGACCATACTGTAAAGCCTTGCAAAACAATTCTGTCACGTTTCATGTTTCCAGTTCTCTGTTCTCCCTGCGTTGTCTTGTTTAACTTCCTGTTGTTTATTTTCCCACCTGTGTGATTACCTGTCCCCGACCTAATGAGTTGCACCTGTGTCTCTCATTGGCTCCCCTGTCTTGTGCATTTAAGCGCGAGATTGTCTGCCTCCTTGTGTTCCACCTTCGAGCGGTTTTCCTTGCGTCTTGTATTCCTGGGTTCCGGTTGGTTTCCCTGCATTTTGACGATTGTCTGTTTTTTTTTCTGGATTTCCCTTTGCCTGTTGATTTTGGACACTGTTGCTTGTGAGTTCATTAGCTTGCTAAAAAAAAAAAAACATGGCATTTTACGTACCTGAGTCGTGTATCTGGGGGTCCCCTTTCCTATGTGCGTGATAAATTCAGTGTAAGTTTGACAATTTAATTGTTGTACAGATTAAGCGAACGAGAGAGAACATGTTCATTTGTGAGGGTTAGAGGCTGGTGGATTGATTTATTATCTTTGGACTGCTAACCAGTCTCCTGGCTGTAGCTACGTATTTACAGACATAAGTGTGGTATTGAGTGTTTTATCTATCATTTGGTAAAAAAACAAGTTTCTAATTATATTCCAAATGCCTATTCCAAACTATTCCTCTAAGTGGCGCAGGAGGAAAACAACGGCCAACTGAGCAGCAAATACAAACATCCATGTAACTTTTTCTGTTGGGAAAATGTTATTATAGTTTCTACTGTTCTAGTTGGTGTATCTGAGTGCAGACTACTCATCGTGTGGCTGTACTGACCAGCCCGGGTTTAAAGGGATTACTGCAGCTCTGCTCAAACAAAGCGAGTAGATTGGCCCCGAGGCGACTGCATCCTGAAACAGACACAAACACAGGCAGCACACAGGTTCAAGGCCGGCAATGAAAGGATGTTTGTTTTGCACGTGGGTGGTATATTATGTTATTTGTGTGGAGCCAATTGGCTGGAGATACCTAAATGCTCAATTAGAGTCGTTTATCATCAGCACACAGCCTCAAAGATACCCCCAACGTATAGCTTGTGTGTAGTTACGGGGGATTCCCAGCCTTTAAAAACACGCCGATTAAAAGCCAAAGGGTTCCTCTCTCGTCTGTGAGGGAGAGCCTCGTTCTTCTCACTTCAGCAGACCGTTCATTTCATTTGATTTAAATCTCAGCCTGCTTCAGACTCCCTTTAGCTCTGCTAGCCTTGCACTCTCAATCACACTAAAACACAATGTATGCTGTTGAAAAGAAGCCACTTGTTGTACTTTTCCGGGGAAAAAATGATAGATGCAAGGTAAACAGAAAACTGCAGATCCCAAAAACAAATTAACAACAGTGTATACGGCAATGAGTAAAGAGAAAACTTTGCAGAAAAACACATTTCACAGAGAGAAAACACTTTGTGAAATAAAGGAGTCAAGTAGGAAAATTATTCACCAAACAAAATAAATTCCAAATCAGAAAACAAATATCTGTGAATTTAGTTTGTTTTTATTTTTTATTTTACTTTCCAGATGCCGTATGCACCTCGGGGGCTCCAGATGGCCCCGTGTCTCTGGAGGAGGAGGAGGAGGAGACATTTAGAGTCAGGAGCCGAGGAGAAGGTGCAGGACATGACGGATGGAAATGGCAACACAAACGACTGAAAGCCAACGGATGACTCTACTCCAGTTGGACGTCTGTACAAGCACACACATGCTGATCCTGATCTTTACCTACGTCTTTTGATATGAAGTATCTGCCAACCAAATCCAATCTAATATCTGTTTTGGTTTATTTTGTTTTTTTATATCACAGCTGCACAACACATTGAGGCCATTTCAACCAGAAGAGCTCTTCATTGTTCCTGTCTTTTCGTTGATGTTTTCCCATAATGTTTTGCATGGTGTGCTGTAGTGTTCAGTGTAATATCTGAGCAGATCGGTGTGGATCTGCTCAAGCAGGAAACTTTGTTCACCTGCAGAATGTCACTTAAGGAGACACAAATACAACTACAGAGATACTCAAAATGACCACAAAGAGACACAAATACAACTACAGAGACACTCAAAATGACTACAAAGAGACACAAATACAACTACAGAGACACTCAAAATGACTACAAAGAGACACAAATACAACTACAGAGACACTCAAAATGACTACAAAGAGACACAAATACAACTACAAAGAGAGGGAATTTTTACATGAAAGAACCTAGGGTCCCGTGTGTGTGTCAAACAGCGTTCAGCGAGTGTATTTTGTTTAACTTCCAGGTGAGAAGTACTTTGCTGTTGAAAGTGACCCCATCTTTACAGCCTGGGATTCCCGTGAGATTTGATTTCCTCAGAGCTTTACTGTCTGAAAAGTGTTTTCACAGGAGGGAGTTACAAATTCCAAAGGCCTACCGACGCACTGAGCCAAGTTCAAAGCGTCTTTACACTTCACTGTAGCTCAGACCAGTAGCTCAGACCTGTAGCTCAGACCTGTAGCTCAGACCTGTAGCTCAGACCAGTAGCTCAGACCAGTAGCTCAGACCTGTAGCTCAGACCTGTAGCTCAGACCAGTAGCTCAGACCTGTAGCTCAGACCTGTAGCAAGGCTTCAAGCAGAGGTAGCATACTACACTATGTGTAGTAGGGGTGGGAATCACAGGGTATCTCATGATACGATACATGGTTCATGATACTGGTAATATCACAACACAGCAATTCTGCGATAATCAATATACTGCCAGACAGTGTGATGACTGTGATAGTTTTTAGGTTGCTACAACATATTAGATTGTAGTACTTATGGACTAATTAACACTAAGCTCAAAGTGCAGCTGAAGTTTTTTCTTTAGCAGGTATTGTGTTGGACAAATTCAAAAATTGACCTGCTGGTGGCGCTAGAGAGAAAAGTCAGTGGATCACCTGAGTTATTACAGCTCATCCTGAGGGAAAGTTGGCAATCCATCGAAAGATTTCAGCCTTAGGTCATTTGATATTTTATTTAAATGATATTCATAGTTTTTATAAAAAGAGAGCCAGGGCCAAACACATTTAATTGTATTTTTCAGTGCACATGACAATAAACTTGAAACAATCCTGTATTGACACATCACGACATCGGTCTAACTATGAATACATAACGCCTGTAAAAAAAGGAAATTGCCAGTTTTTCGCTTTTTTTTTTTCTTCTCCTTTTTAAGTCCAACCCGTTAGAAAACAGCACAATTCTGCAGCACACGTCTTTTAGTCTGTAAACTAAAATGATAAACAACTATAGAGCAACTATGGATCCAGACTTTGGACTTAAACATGTCTGTTGCATGTTTAAGTGTCCTCCATCCCGTTAAAAACCTCTTCAGCGAGTTAACGTCTCTTCAGTTTCCCTTCATTCACGTGTTGATCTCTTCAGACTACC
Source organism: Etheostoma spectabile (assembly GCF_008692095.1). NCBI lineage: Eukaryota > Metazoa > Chordata > Actinopteri > Perciformes > Percidae > Etheostoma > Etheostoma spectabile. The sequence continues at coordinate 9,199,654 of NC_045755.1, read as the reverse complement.
TTGTTTTATCCATTTAAATATCGATATTCGGCACAAGCGTATGAGTTATCGTATTGCACAAAGGGCGATACATTGCTCTATCGATGTTTTCTCCCACCCCGAATATGTACTGTATCGCAAAACAACACTGTGAACTACTAGTTCACAAGTAGTAGAGGTAGTATTTTTACCACCGATACTCTTAGTTGATTGCTCGCAATTTTTCATACACTGTAAAAAACATGGAACCAGATCAATAGATGGTGTAATGAACAGGGATGGAATATAACGAAGTATATCTATTCAAGTACTGTACTTTGAGTACTTTACCGAAGTCTCTTCCTTTGATGTCCCTTTTTACTTGTACTCCTTAATTTATCTGACAGCCGTAGTTACTTTACAAATTAATATTTTTGCACGCAAAAAAATACAAAAAGTTTCTAAAATAAGTTTTGTTATAAATTAAAGTACCCAACAGTCGGCAGAGACGATCAGTCCATTAATCAATTAGTCGATTGAGAGAAAATTACTTGGATGATTAATGATTTTTTTTAATGTAAAAACCTTTTAATAATGTGAATGTATCAGTAACAACGATGAGGTCTGGACTGCTGCTCGGACAAAACACACGATGTGAAGGTTTCCCTTTGGGCTCCGGGTCACTGTGGCGCTATTTCGCACTTTTTACTAATTTTTTACAACAATTGATCAATTCATGTTGAAAATAATCAGCAGATGAATCCAGCATGAAGATAATAATGAGTTCAAAATGAGCTGCAGCTCAACCAACTCCAGCAGTAAAATCCTACTTTTACATGCATGCACGAGGAATAATAATAATCTAATGACAACATAGATAGCAGTACAATGGTCACAGAGGACATTGTTATACTTTTAATACTTTAACTACCATTTTTTGTGATCGGATTTTTATTTTTTATATTCAGAAAACATTCACGAACCATTACAAACAACACACTGGGACATAGGAACGCACCCCAGGGCACTTAAACTTTTACTTAACCCTCATATTGTCCTCGGGTCAAATTTGACCCGTTTTCATTTAATTTATTTTTTTTGGGGCACAAAACATGGGCCGTCGAAATATCAAAAAACTTTGACAAAAACGTTTAAAAAAAAGCACCCACAGCATTGAAAAAGTGACAAAAGTGTCGGAAAAAAAGTTGAAAAAAAGTGACAAAAACATTTTTTTTGTTCATGGTTGACGGGATGATTTCAATGCAGGACTTTTTTTATTCATTTTTTTACTTCCACACATCCTTTGGCCCGGCTCTTCAGCATCAGAAGTGTCAGCTCCCGGTCATTTTAATTTGTTTCCCATGACACGGAGGAGAAAAACGCTTGCTCGTGCTCTCCGGGATCACCGTATTAATCTTTTTATCTTCACACAAGGACAAACACCACATCCGAAGCAACCACTGTGTATCTTTAAACTACATTCGTGTTGCACACACGCATCGCCAAGCTGGAACAAATCACCGAGGTGGCCTCAGCAGATTACACAAACTGGGGTTCAGCTTGTTTAGAGCGTGACACCGGGAGGGTGGGAGAGCACGTTGACATGTAAAAGGACAGGATTTGACCCCGGAGCCCCCTTCAACCCCCTGATGTTCCAGATGTAAACATCCCGTGACTCAGTCCTGCACAGCTTTCTATAACATAAACACAACAAACAGATCACAACTACCGAAACACACACAGTATGTACAGCACACGGATTGGGAAAATGTAAATGTCACAGTGTGTGTGTGAAAGTGAGAGATTTATAATCGGCCCAGCAGGGTTGAGAAAACCCTTCACAGAGCAAAAGGAACGAAGCGATGTGCCACAATGTTTACAATGCCTCAAAACCTCGTGGATCTCGGACCCCCCCTAAAACCAAAGAGTTAAAACGTACAGATTTGTATCGTAAATTCTTCTTTTCTACATTGATGTTTCTTGATTTTTGCAGAAATCTTTCATTTTCACATAATATGCGTATTGTTACGCATCAAAAAAACAACGCAAATTCCTTCCACGTGAAAAACTGACTTGGCAATGTGAACGTAAATTTGCGTGATTACGGATACTCGGCTCAATCGGCTTCAAAATCGGCTTTAAAACAGGTCAGACGGATGTCAGGTGCACTTCCTACATATTGGATATTCTATATTGAGATGTCAGATGATGTACACACGGCCAGATTATATCATATCCTGCTTTCTTAGGTGCATTCTTGTTCTGAGGAAACTATATTTTATTCACTTTCTGTCTCTCTGGTCAGAAAGGGATTCTTTTGGCTTCCTGACTTCAGTGTTTTGTGACAAGGTTTATCTTTTATTAATTATTCTACAATAATACTAAGTCCACCCATCAATCCATCAGTATTTTACACTTGTTTAAGTGCTCTCATATCAATTCCACAAAAGCAATGACCTATATCTTGATATAACAAGCGATAACTAAACAATTAAAGGGGAACTATGCAGTTTTTTTAGCCTAATTTACGTTAACTGAACTGCTTCGGAGTTGTTGGAATGGTTATGTGACTTTTTACCGAGTTGATCGGTAGTCGTTTCGCTCCTCTTTAGCGCCTGTGGGCAAAAAACCCCCAGAAATTTCAGATTTGATTGTAGTTTTTGCAAGTTCAACACGGATTATAGGTTGAAAGTTGAATGAACGAGTACTTCTATCCTTTTGATTTGTTACAGGTTGAGTCGTTGTTGCCCATAACATGCAAGCATTCACTTCGCTAACACTAGCAATCAGCATTCTGCTAATGAATGCTGATTGGTCAGTGAAGGACTGATTACAACCGGAGATCCCGCCTGACGGCACCCGAAGCGGGGCCAGAATGTCAGAGTGAATATTTCGGCGTGGTCTTTAAAGCATTAGCTAACCTCTTTCTAGCACGTGTATTGACAGGGAGAGGCTAACCTGTCAGCTGTGTTGTCGATGCCTCGAGAGAACAAGGAAGTGACTCAGAGCTTGTCTCCGACTGTGCGATGTGTGTGACGTCATTGAGATTTTAAAAGGCTTTTAGAACAGAAAAGCCACTTTTTTTTTAGGAATCAACTGAGCAGGTCTTAGCCTCCCCTTTTGAATGCAACATTGAAATTACTAGACGAAAAATTATATCCTGAGAAAAGTGGGTTTTGAGGGGTATCTCTCCATAGAGTCCCATTCATTCTGCTCTGGCCTGTGAGCGCCCCTAGTGGACCTCTGGTGGAACTGCAATCGGTTCAGAAGCCAGAAGTATCGAGAGAGTGGGAATCCTTCCCTTATTAGAAATTCTTTAAAAGTGCCTTTTAAACACAGATAGGCTGTGCGTTGCTCGGCCGTGCCCCCCCCCCCTTGACTCATTTCCTGGTTCTATTTCTCTGTAAACACAACATGAAATCAAGACGAGGGTGAACTTTTCCTGCTACAGATTTCCCACCGTTGTCAGAGAGGACAGGGGAAACACTTTGTTTCTCTCACTATGCCTCTAGAGTCGCTACCCGCTCCGAAAGCTAATCACCGTCACTCTCTCACTTTCTCCCTCGCTCGATCACACACTCCCCACACACACACACACACACGCCGGCTCGACGCACAAGTATGGACATCGGGCCACTTATGTGATCCATAAATCAAGTTTAAGGCTTGCGTCATGTTGATTACTTAGAATTCCTCATGGGGGAGACGATGCGCTGCAGCTTTAAGTTACTTAGCTTAGGGAAATATCCCTGTCATCATTAAAATAAAAGGCTCTTAATATGTAGCTGGTTCTGTTTTAAGAGTTTTTTTAAACTTATGAAGAGCTGCTTCAACCGACTGCGGTTTCTCTTTATATTAACATATATTATATTAACCCTCCTGTTGTCCTCGGGTCAAATTTGACCCCTTCAAAAAAAATGTCTGTATCTCAAATATTAGCTATGATTCTATATAAATGAGTGTTATTGACCATGAATTCCAAAACAGTGTAAATCTAGTAAGGCGGTGTTAGTGAAAACTGAAAAAAAGTCTGAAAAAGGGACACAAATTTCAACTTTTTGTCTGTTTTTGACCCTGGAGGACAACACAAGGGTTAACTACGTGCTTTTCTACAGAGACTTTAGATATTTAATATATAAGTACACGATTACCTTTGAAAACGCAAGGTCTTCTCAGGCTTAGAAAAATAAAGTGATTATGTTTGTAGAGGGATGTAACAAGCTGGAGTGGTGGTGCATTTAGGTTCTAGTGGTCAACATGAGTGCTAAACATGATGCATTTTTATCCATCAATCCATTTTCTGTACCCACTTGTCCTGTGCGGAGTCACCCTGGGGGTTCTGGAGACTGGTTTTTAGGGGGAAATTTTTGTTTTTGTCTGCTTCTTTATCACAAAACTCCTTGTGACACTCCTCCACTCTCACTGCCACACGTCTGGAAAACAAACACCCTTTATTCCACATTCCGGTATTCCCAGAGCAGGGATTACACCGGGGCAGTGTGGCCATGTCAATGTGAAATTTACTGAACTTAAAAGAAACCCATGCGCCCTCAAAAAACCACGCAGATTTCCAGGTCAAATGGTCGAGGTTTTGTATGAATCAGGTCACACTAGAAACAAAATAAACAAACCCCGATTTCTGCGTTAACACTGTCATAACATACATCAGTAGGAGTGATTCAAATTCCTGGACCGAATGGGATTTCCAGAGTGTACGTCAGGTAAATGGACACATTCCCGTCATGCTGGTTCATTATGTGAAACACAAAGAGACATTTAGAGCAATGTGGTAACCGTAGCAATAAATAAATCCCTAATTACCTCCATTACGGAGTCTCTCTGCTACGGAACAGGAGAGACAACTCGACAGATTTTAAATTCAATTTAGCGGAAAACTCATCCATGGGCATTAGAAAAACTGATTATTATTTTTTGGAGTGGGTACTGCCAGTGTTCATCATCACATCGCACAATCATTATGCTTGGCGGAGAATCATCACATTTTAAAGTTTTCTTCAGTATCAAAGTCATCCGGTGATAGTTGTCTCTACATCCATGAGCACGCTGCAACCAGGAGCTGGTAACAGCGAACTTGTCAGACTTTTAATGTTGACAATTTGCTAAAAAGTAAACAATATAGGCTAAACTTAAGGATTAGAAGAGAATACAAGTAATGAGCTTTTAAAGGATCATGCTTTCCTGATGCCTTACATTTTTCTTTTGTCAAAGTGGTTCTAGGGATAGACCAATTATCGGCCTTTAATACATACACGTATATATATAATATTAAAAGGTGCAACAGCATTGGTACAAGTTTAAAGTCTGTACACATTCTGTCCATTTGTTCATCCATTTCATTTCATTTTTTCCCCCTCCCCATATCGGCATATTTTGGCAGAATGCAGATTATCTGTATCGCCGTTTATTTGCCTGATAACGATAAAGTTAATTAATTAAAACTTCTCTAAAGCTCTGTATCTGTCCCTTCGGTTTCACTCACCACTGAGTCTGACTTAACGTCCGGCCTATCTGACGCTCTCTAACTGTGTGTTATTTTAAAAATGTTTCTAATTTATTATAATTGCTTATAATGCTTTTACAATATGCTTAATGCTTTTACACTAAGTTTTGTGTTGACAGTTTGTAAGATTCAAAAATCTCTCTCTTTCATTTTAGCTGTTCAATGCATCTTGGCTCCAAATATCGGTTATCGCTTTCGGTTAACAACTAATAATCAGTATCGGTCTTGAAAAAACAGTATTGGTTAATAATTGGTTCCCAAATAGGCCTATGGGGGGGGCGCATGCTTGTGCACCAACAGGCAGCAGGTGCCACGTCCATGTCTGTCTGTTTGCTAGAAGCCTGTTTTGTCATTTATTTCATGATCTAGATTCTACGTGCTGAATACAGTGATTTAGAGCAATCCACAAAGTCCTCTTACCTTCCCTTGAGTAGTGAGTCACTAGTGACTATTGTTGGTCTTCTAGCCCACTAACATTCTTCTGTATGTCTAGGTTGTTTTTTCATGTATTGTATACATTGCTGTAAAAACATTTGTCCCTCCTGGGCCAAAATAAAGTTGTAAGTGAAAGATGATGTAAGCATGTTTACATTTGTCAGATTAGCAAATTGCTTTTTGACGTCATCTATTTTCATATCAAAGTTTGACACTAAGCTGTAGAAGAACAAGCATCTTTTCAAATGGAAAAATACTCAGAGATCCACTTAAATAAGACATGGACGTCGCTCCAGACGGGACTCAAAGGACAGGAGGAGCAGCAAGGTTGCAAAAAAACAAAAACAACCACTAGGTAATTGCTTCTGTAATTAATACTGGTGTTGTGTTGAAAATGCATGTTTGTGCATTTATCTCGCCTCCCCTAGAGAAATACATCCGGTCCAAATAGAGCCTTGATCTTATTTCCTCCAGCAAATGTCATCCAATGTTAACCAGATTTGGTGCATACAGTACATACATTTTGACGTCTAATGGACAGTGGTGGAATGAAACTACATTTACTCAAGTACTGTACTTTGCTGAGTATTTTCTTTTCTGTTTCTACTTGACTACATTTATCTGACAGCTAGTGATGCATCTCATGTCCCTTATTTGATATCTCCTTGCTCCTCTGCAAAACAGGAAGTTGTTCAGTCCCTCCTCCGTGAAGGCCGTCTCAAAGCCCTTATTTCTACCCCGAGGACCCAGAGGCGAGCATCGAGAAACAACATGACTTTATGACTTTGTGTAAACGACTTTTTTAAGCCAAGTGGCGTGTTATCAGTACGTGTTTTGAGCTATCTGCCGGCACGTCTACGCTATATACAGCGGACGTAAACATACACGCCACTTGGGGTGTTTTGCCACATGGGGTGTTATCGCCACATGGGGGGTTATCGCCACCTGGGGGGTTATCGCCACCTGGGGTGTTATCGCCACCTGGGGGGTTATCGCCACTTGGGGGGTTATCGCCACTTGGAGTGTAATTGCAAGAAGACAGCGACGGTTGAGTTTAGGACGTGTGACACGTGGTTGGGTTAAGGAAAATAAGTACCCGTTGGATTTAGGAAAAGAAAAACGGGGTTGGCTTAAGTAAAAAAAGAAGCCAACGGTTGACTTTATGAAGGAAATGTGACACGCGGGACAGCATCCCCAGTCTCCTGGGTAAAATACCCGTGTTTTTTCGCCCAATTTTTGCCCTTTCCTTCCACTCGCTATGGCGTAAATTCTCACGCCATCGCAAGGTAATGTCAGTCAATGGAGGCCAAAGGGCGTTGATAAAAAAAGTGAGTATGCGTCTCGATTACATGGCCATAATGGCATACGAGTTGGCGTGTCATACATACGTCATGTCATGAGATCAGTCTGCGAGGAGCTATAGGCGAGGACACAGAGAGCGGCCTTCCCGGAAGCCGTGCAGCTGAAAGCCGTTAACTAACTCCGCCCATACAGCTGACGAAATCACTTGACGCATCAGTGGAAAGGACGTCTCATCCCTCTAAAAACACATTTGCTCGTTTCCTCTCACCTCCCATGATTTCCTGGCGTCTCTCCCGTGCCTCCTCGGTGGGACGGACTAAGACGCAGCCTAAGAGTCGTGAGCCAGAGCGCCAAAAAGTGACACCAAGAGTCCGGACCAAGTGCATCTAAATATGACGGTTATGGAGACTTTTTGCATCAATAACAAATGCCAAAGGCACATGACCAAGCGTTATTTTTGACGCAGTGGGAGTGGGAATGTGTTGACTTTAACAACAATTTCTTGATTGTACTTACACTTCTCCTGTCTAGTTGAAGTAATATTTTCAATGCGGGAGTTTTCCTTGTAACAGAGCATTTTTAAGTATGGTTTTAGTACTTTCACTGAAGTAAAGGATCTAAATACTTCCTCCACCACGGCTGAATGCTACACTTCTAATGAAGAAACAGGCCGAACCACGGGTCAAACATACAGACAATAGTTTCTACGATTTTAGAAAACATAAAGGGGTTAAAAGTAACACTGCTTCCATGATGTAGGCTCGTGTAAGGAGTATAATAGATTTTGAATGAATTATTGTGCACATGCAGTTAAGTATTGTCCCTATTTATTAAGATGCACCACATTACATCAGTATTCACAAGGGCAACCATTCTCAATCTGAGCAGCATTAATTTGTTTTGCTCCTTCATTTCAACATGCAATCATAGAAGTGTTTGACTCAAATTTGAGATTTAGATGAGTTCGCTCTCATCTCGGTTCTCACACAATCGCAGATTCGGCTGCAGACAAACCCAGTGAACTGCAATTTTAAATGCATTCAAAGTACAACATTTTCCCTCCATCAGTATCCTCCCTCCCCCTCTCATCATCTCCCACCTCTTCCCTGGTTTCCCTTAATCAAATTGCCGCTGTGCTAATGAACCCAGAGGCATTATTAACCCCCCACACATGGATTAAATTGATTTCAATTTCCTTTTCGCAGCCTAAATGAATGAGGCTCAGGTAAAAACATAGAACACAATTACAGCCACATGATCATTAGTTGTTCTTCTTGAACAACAGGCTAGATACTCGAGTCAAACTTAAGGAAACAGTTTGACATTTTAGGAAAGATGAGGTACATAAGATGAATACCGCTCTCATGTTTGTCTGGTTAATATAAAACTAGAGCTACGGTACAGGTTAACTTAGCACAAAGACTTGAATTGGCTATGTCTAAAGGTACCAGCACGTCTAAAGCTCACTACTTAGTACGGATTACGTGCTGTATCGATTGCAAAGTGAACGCCATATTTCCACTGTTTACCTTGCAACTTTTGTGAGGAAAAAAACATAAAATAATGGCTGCCGTGAACACTTTGATTAGTTCTCAGACTATTACGAACAGCTGAGCAGTGTTTTGGCTTCTGTAAAACTTTCACTCACTCAAACGGGACTTCCTGTTTGAACACTGGGCTGTTTCCCTAAGTTTACACTTACCCTATAATAAACCAGAATCATCCTTTTAATTCCCAAACTTAACCACTTGAGAATCGACAAGGACTTGGCTGCTGTAGGACTTGATTTGTCTTACAAGCAAAACACCTTTCACGTGGGAGTAAAATCCCGGAAAACCTAAAAAAAAAACAATGACTCAAGCAGGACATTCCTGAACATTGGCCAAACACCATGAATATTACATTCAATGGGCCGTGTGTCAGCCAAGTGTAAACACCATTAATGCCTTTGAAGAAGGAACATTTTGAATGACATGTGATTTAAAGACCTAAAAGACTTCATGTTTGCTTGAATTTGCGATCTTGAATGACTTGACGTGACCCAGAAGACACTAGGACAGTTTCCATGGCATGTCAACTTGAATGTTTTTAATTGGCCAAATCATTGTCTGCTGACGTTGGGCACAACCTGAGTCAGGTTAGACGTTCTGTCTGCCTTTGTTTCCATGAAGCGAACCCATGATGTGGATAAGTGTTCGACAGAGTCGAGCATTATCAGCTTGGACACATTTCACTGTTGAACGGCTGATCAGACTAACCTCTTATCCTCCCCTCAGCACAGCCAACTGCACACACCAGCTAATGTCCTTTCATGTCTGACACTCAAACACACCACGGACTCAGGCCAGACGCACCACCTGAGCTCAAACTGGACATGAACACGCTGTCCAGACGGTCGCATTATGATCTAACAGCTTTTCAGGTGAACTGTTTGAGAACCAATTCTCATTTACAAACATGACCTGGCCAAGAGGCTACAGAAATAAATAGGAACATACTGTACAACTTTACATAGTCAAACACATGACACACAGAACAAGCAACTGAATTAAAAAAGACAGTCAACGAAAAAAGATAAAGAATAAGAGCTTAAATATGTGTGTATAAATATGGTTCATGATTGTCAGCAGGAACAAGAGTCAGCAATGTAATTTTGGAGGTTTTGCTTAAAGGTGGAGATTGGATCAGAGATGTAAGTTTCAGGTATTCTGTCGTGTATTCCGTCATGTACTGCTGCAAAGCGGAATGCATTACGTCCAAAGGTAGTAGAAGTAGGAGGGGTACTAAATTTAATCAAATTACTCGATCTTGTGTTATAGGTGTTATGAACGGCATGAAGAAGAGATAACAAATAGGGAGGTGTCTTGCCCATGATCGTCTTGTACATAAAGAGAAACCAACGATGTAGCCGCCGGGTATAAAGGGAGGGCCATCCCACCAGCAATGATGGTGTGATTGTAAGGGGGCATTAGTAGCAAAAGGATGGCTGAAGGTCGTAGATTGTGTCAAGTTTTTTTAGGTCTGGTTTTTTTGGGTCCCAATTTTGGTTGAAATATACCATAGTCCACAAATTGGCAGTACTGTCCACTCTTAACAAGGGGTGCCATTTTGGGTAGAGAGTAAGGAAGCTTTTATTTTTACGGAAAAAGAAAGGGGCTAGTCTAGCTTGACTTTTGCTTGAAGGTTATTGATGTGTGTATTGAATGACAGGGATGAATCCAACCTTCTTCTGTAGATAGTGGTGCAAATTAAAGTTGTGTGAATCTGTGTCTTAGTGAAATAACGCACATATCAACTGGGTATATTATTATTATTATAGAAACAATATAAGGGATATTATGCAGTAAAGCCTCGTGGTAATACACATTGTTTTTGCTTTAACGGAGCTCCCCCACTCCCAGATCAGCTACACTATACCAGTAATTCACAACCTGGGGTACAGTACTTGTACTTCTGGAGATCCAGTCGGTGGGTGGAGCGATTGTGGAGCAGCACAAGTCATTTGAAAAAAGAAAATGAAAGAAAAAATATATATATATTTTTTTTAAATCCCCGTATTGAGTTCAGTTGTGACATCACGTCACTATTCGGTGCGATTGAGAATGAGTGAAAACTAGTTAGAGGGCTAAACATTTAGCTACAAGTTATAAATAAATGGTTAAAATTGCTTAAATTGATACTTATTTTATATAGCTAACAGTAAATTGGTAAAAAACACCTAAAATGTAAGACCAAAAAAAAAAAAAAATGTTTTGTCTCCCTCACTCCCTCCCATCTTTCCTCTGTTTAATTATTATTAATATTTTTTTTTGGGGTCCTGGGACGCGTTCTTCGTCTCAGTGTATTGTTTGTAATTGTTTGTCACATGAGGTTTGGAGGTTAACATTTATATTTGTTTTTCTTCAATCTATCATCAAGCAGCTTTTAATGCTGTTAACTGAACGCCTTGGTCAGGTGTTTCGATGTGAGAAGTCAAGTGTACGATATGTTGTTGCTAGGGAACCGATGACAAAAACGGATGGCGTCTGGTTTTCTTAACACCTAATTATTCTGTGCTTTGTGCCATCCTAGAGACTTTTAAAAACATATTTCTCTCTGGTTTTTAGAGAGCATGCCCTCATGCTCTGCTTCTGACTGGCTAATAGTCCTTACCTAGGTACTGTCAGGGTCCTCATACTTGCTGCTTGAATGGGCAGTAGTTCCTTCACTAGGTACTGTCCGGGCCCTCATGCTCTGCTTCTGAATGGAAAGTCCTACTAGGTACCTGTCAGTGGCCCATACTCTGCCTTCTGACTGGCTAGTAGTCCTTACCTAGGTACTGTCAGGGCCCTCATACTCTGCTCTGATGGCTAGTAGTCCTTACTGGTACTGTCAGGGTCTCCATACTCTGCTTCGACTGGCTAAGTAGCTCATTACCTAGGTACTGTCAGGCCTCATACTCTGCTTCTGACTGGCTAGAGTCCTGTACCTAGGTACTGTCAGGGCCCTCATACTCATGACTCTGACTGGCGTAGTAGTCCTTACCTAGGTACTGTCAGGGCCATATATGCTCCTGGAGGCTAGTAGTCCGTACCTAGGTACGGTCAGGGCCCTCATACCGCTCTTGGAACTGGATAGTACGTCCTCACCGTAGCTACATGCGCGAATCCCAACAGAAGTGTTGAGTCTCACTCTGTTGCTAAAACAAGAGAGCTCACACACAGGGTGAAAAGAGGAGCTGCCAGCAACGTGCTAGTACAACAAAAATATGTTTTTTATGAAACTTTTAACACCATAAACCTATCTTGGTACAACCTCAAAATACAATTATGAACCTGAAAATGAGCAGAAAATGAGCACTTAAAAAAAAAAAAAAAAAGAGGAAATACATGACTGGTTCATTAATTAATTAGATTAATAGAAAAGTAATTAAACAGTGAAGGAATTTCTATTTTTGACCATACTAAAAAGATACCGCACTAGGTATCTACTTGGTAGAGCGTGGCGCCCCATATTTAGAGGTGTACTTTTCGTCTTTTGCATGTCTTTCCCCTCTAAAATGCAACAAAAATACAAAAAATAAAATAAAAAAATACTGTTGAGAACCCAATAAAATGGTGGTTATATGAAAAATCTTAAATTAATACCCACAATGTATCTACTGTACATGTTGATATTAGAAATGGGAAACCATCCAATCAAGAAAAGAACGGCCTTCTGAGAGCGTCCTTGTTATTGTTTAAGTGTTATTCATGGTATTTTTGACAGCTTGAAATATGATACTTAATCTAATGGAGGCTCAAGGTTTAGAGAATAACAGTGTGAGGTCAGATGTGTGAACAGCTCCTTCCATGGTTTCAGCTCCCATACATCACATAAATTCCCATAACACACACACACACCACACCACACACACACACACACACACACACACACAACACAAAAACACCAACACAAACCACAACACACACACACACCACAAAACACACCACACACACACACACACCACACACCGTGTGTCTCACTATCTTTTGTGGAGACCAGGCATGACATAATGCATCCCTAGCCCTTACCCTAACCTAACCATCAAACCAAATGCCTAACCTTAACCTTACCTCACCGTAACATAACAACTGAATGCCTAACCTTAACCCCCACCTAACCATAACCTAATTCTACCCTGACCTAAAACCAAGTCTTATTCCTCAAAAAAGCCCTTAACGTTATGGGGACCGCATTTTGTCCCACAAAGCTTGTCAGGACCCCATAAGTATACTGTATTCGGTTTTTGGTCCCACAAATGTAGTTAAAGAGAGCGTGTAACACAACACACACACACCACACAACACAGACATACCAGCAAATGCAACACTACAGCACATGCACACACACATCACATGCAGAGAAAACAATACCTACTTGGGAAGAACAACACTAAATATAGGTGTTTCCACTGGGAGGTTTTCTGAGGTTGAACTCACTCAAACCCAGAGCTGGTATTCTTTAGATTTTTTCTCACCGAGGGTTGAGTCTCACACAGAGGAGTGACTTTCTCAGTCCTGAGCTGAGACACAAGACACATCTCATTATGAAGCCCTTTTCACACTGCATTATGCAGAGTAGGTTGCCACAGTTTGGAGGTGCTTTTTGGACGCCACTATATCATCTGTACTTTTTTTGTGTGATAACAGAGGGAAATTTAGTTGACAGCTGGAGTTCAACTGAATATAATAAAAGTATCTGCTGTCAGGTACAAATGGTGTAGTTACTCAGGCGCTCACTGCACTATCTACCTATTATTTATATTTATTCTTAATTTTGGTATTTTTATTTCGTGTCAACAGTGTAAAGGGGTGGTGCTTAATCTCATTCCCAGGTAATGCAACTTGTGTTATAATGACAATAAAGGCTTTTTCTATTCTTCTATCTCTGAAAGTATATTTTTTCAGAAAGGGGGAATGAAAATTGTGTTTTTTTTTTGTTTTGTTA